>NW_024870825.1:5850000-6427901 GCF_019054845.1 Dipodomys spectabilis | reverse complement strand
AATTCAGACTTTGGTTGATGCTTGCCTTAAGATACTGTTCTAGCACAAAACTGGTGCTATTTTCATCTCAAATGGGAAGAGTAAGCCGGAAAAACACAAGAAAAATAGCAAATCCGGGTATCTCAAGTCCCAATCTTGATAATCAAGGGACAGAACAGATAATGAATAATCCAGAGGAGAATTCTCAAATATCTCTACAAACACTGCTGGCAAACATGATAAATGAAATGATTGAAAGCATACAAAGTACTCTATATGAGCGTGATAGGGAGAGAGAGGAGGCAATCCAAAAGCTTATACAGGAATATCATAAGCGTGAGGAAGCTACTCAAAAACTGATACAGGATTTGTGTGAGCAGCTTGAGAATACTCAAAGAGAACAGCAGGAATGGCATGAGCAGGCTGAGAACACTCAAACAGAACTACAGGAATCCCATGAATGGGAGGAAGCTAATCAAAGAGTAATACAGGAATTGAGAGAGCAGGAAGAGACTACACAAAGATCACTAAAGGCATTCATGGAATCCATTAACAAAGAGCTGAAGGAAGTCAGGGAGACCACAAAGGGAATGCTGAATGGAACCCAACAGAAGGAATGGGAATTCAAGGAAACCATAAACAATCAACTAAGTGATTTGAGAACATACACTGAACACCAAATTAAGGAAGTAAAGAAGTTCATACAAGATCTAAAACAAAGCTTCAACAAAGCATTTGAAGCCATCAAAGCTGTCCAATTAGAAGGAAAAGAGATAAAAAAAAAAAAGTAGAAAGTCTTGACAGCAGGTTAGACCATGCAGAAGATCGAATCTCAGGGATTGAAGACAGTCTAGATATTATACAGAAAGAACATACAACCATCCAATACAAGTTCAAGAAATATGATAGATCTATCCAACACTTTGAAGACACCATCAGAAGGCCTAATCTAAGGAGAATGGGTGTAGAGGAGCACCTAGAAACAGAAGCTAATGGTCTAGGAATTTTGTTTAACAGGATCCTAGCAGAGAACTTTCCAAACCTGCAAAAAGATAGCCCTATTCAGATACAAGAAGCTTTTAGAACTCCAAATAAACCAGACCAGAATAGGACATCCCACCAACACATTAAAATCCACACAGGCTCAACTCAGACCAAGGAAAAGATCCTTAAAGCTGTCAGGGAGAAAAGGTTAATCACCTATAAAGGGAAATTAATTAGAATCACCTCAGATTTCTCAGCAGAGACAATCAAAGCAAGAAGAGCCTGGAATGATGTATGCCATGCCCTAAAATCAAACAACTATCAACCAAAAATACTGTACCCAGCTAAACTCTCCTTCATAACTGAAGGCCAAATAAAAGCCTTCCATACCAAAGAAAAATTGAAACAATACATCTCCACCAAACCAGCCCTACAAAAGATTCTTAAAGATGTCCTACACATAGAAAAACAACAAGACCGCAATAAAGGCCAAGAAACTGAACCCAAACTGAGAATCCAAGAACCATAGGAAGAACCCAGTTTTCGCAGCCCCCAAGAAGGTGGATAACATGGCAGGAACTCCCAAATACCTCTCAGTACTATCTCTTAACGTTAACGGACTGAACTCTCCAATTAAGCGACATAGACTGTCTAGTTGGATTAAAAAACAAGACCCTCCTATCTGCTGCCTTCAGGAGTCACATCTTGCCCATAAAAACAAACACATTTTCAATGTTAAAGGCTGGAACAAAATCTACCAAGCAAATGGCCACGATAAACAGTCGGGAGTTGCAATCCTAATATCAGATAAAATAGACTTCAAATTAAAATTTGTGAGAAGAGATAAAGAAGGTCACCACATACTAATTAAAGGATCTCTCCTTCAGGAGGATATTACAGTTCTAAATATATACTTGCTAAACAATGGAGCACCTAAATTTATCCAAGAAACACTAATTTCCCTCAAATCCCATATAGATCCCAAGACATTAATTGTTGGGGATTTTACCACACCACTCTCCCTACTAGATAGATCAACTCGACAAAAACTCAACAGAGAAACCGCAGATCTAAACAGCTGCATAGATCAACTAGATTTTACAGACATCTACGGAACATTTCACCCAGCAGCATCAGAATATACGTTTTTCTCAGCAGCACATGGAACATTTTCTAAAATAGACCACATTTAGGCCACAAAGCAAACTTGTCTAAATTCAGAAACATTGAAGTTATACCTTGCATTCTCTCTGACCACAAGGGAATAAAATTAGCATTCAACAACAAAAGCCAGGAAGAGTTCCAGGAAGATGGCGGAGGAGAAGCTGGAATCTGAACAAGCTCTCCCATAGAAAGCAGTTTTAGAGTTCCAGTGAACAGTCCTAAGCCAGAGAATCACACCAAGTGAGCCATCACAGGACAGAGAGTTAGACAAGAGAGGGGAAGCCAAGACGAGGAGACACATCTCAGCGCCTGCCAGCAGCCTCCGCGGCGGCGGCAGGGTCGCAGCAGCAACCGCAGCCGCGGCCTTACCTGAGCGCTCACACAGAGAGTCCGGGACGAAGGAGCCAGACGCAGCGGGCGAGAGGATTCTACTCAACACCAGCAAGAACCAACAAGGAGCGGACAACTTCATCCTGCAGTTTGCAGACCAGAGACGACCCAGGATCCAAGTCTCGGCGTGAGTAGAAGCCCGACATCCTCACTCCTTCTCAGGGAGCAGAGGAGGGAAGGCCACCCCTCCCCCCCCAGCACCGGTGATCTCCATCTTGGATACCGACAAAGCTCTGAGGAGCTGCTAGCTCCAACTCAGCCCTTGGAATAAAACGCGTCATTTAACAGGTCACAAGAACTTAACGGCGAAGTGACCTGCCAGACTCAGCTCCATCCAGGGAAAAGTCACCCAGCTTAGGCACCAGCCATTGGAGTGGCTTTCCTCACTGGGTAACCAGAGCCAGAGGCTGCCCCTCCCTCTAGCAGCCTCCACAATCAATTGAAAAACAGAAACCCTGAGAATGGCTCCAGGCTGGGCTCTGTGAATTTTTCACAAAATAGCCCCAGGGAAAAGCTACTGTTTGTTGAAAGGCCTCAACTCTACCAGAACCTAGCCTCATCACCCCTCTTTGGTGATTCTCAAAGCAGATCACCCTCCCATTAAACTAACCTGGGAAGGGGATCTCAAAATCTTGGGTAAAGCAGAGCATTTTTCTGCCTGTTCCAACAAACTGACTTAAGAAACCAATCAAGCCACAGGACCTCAAGCTGACCAGAGACTCCAACAAGAGGCTGGTTACAGACAAAAGGGAGATACAGGATTCTTCCCACCTCTCCCCAAAAAATCAAAAAAAAAAAATCAAAGAACTTTTTTTTCTTCTTTTCTTTTTCCTTTTTTTTTTTTTTTTTTTGGTACCTTATATATATAAAAAAAATTTTTTTTTCCTTTTCTAAAACTTTTATTAATCTTTAATTTTTGCCTTTTTTGAAAAATAATTGTTTTCCAGTAACTTTTTTTCCCCCTTATAATTTTTATTTTAGGAATACGTGAATGTACGTTTTCCTTTCTTTTCTTGTCTTCTCTCTCTTTTTCTTTCTTTCTTAATTATCTTTTTGTTTTTTGTCTAGCTCTACTGAACTTCTGATCTTTTTTTTTCCCTTTCTTGTCCTTTTTTCACCTTTTCCTTTCTTTTGTTCTTCTGTATGTGACTTAACTCTTGTCCTGCACATCCTCAGATAAACCCATAGTTAACTATTAGACCCTATCCCCCATTGTGTACACACTTAAGCCACAAATTTATTACTCAATCCGAAAACTCTGAGACTTAAATTCCTTAATAGCAGTACTACCTCTTTATACCTATATAATATTTTAAGCATTTTTATTCTCAAGTTTTTCACATCTCCTCTATCTCCCTCCTGTTTTCTCATTATATTCACATTCCTCTCTAAATAGATGGTCTTTCAATCTCCATAACTATATTAATTTTTACGTTTCTAATTTTTTTTTCTGGTCTCTTTTCATTTCCCTTTCCCTTTCTTCTTTTTCTCTCCCTCTCTACTTGCATCCTACCCAACCTATTTCCTGCATTGAGATTAGGACTTAGTTAACTCTCCCTGTGCCTCCCCACACCAAAATATTCCTAATTTTTACCCACATCTCTCCCTAACCCTAAAAATTTCTGGTTTTCCAAATTCTTCTCTGCGGTTCGAAGCCCATTAACATATAGTTGTTTGATGTTGAATAGATGTATCTGTTGAACTAGATTGTATCTGTAGACTATTGACTGTATAGATGCAAACGTTGGTTGATGGTTGCCTTAAGATAGTGTTCTAGCACAACACTGGTGCTATTTTCATCTCAAATGGGCAGAGTAAGCCGAAAAAACACAAGAAAAATGGCAAATCCGGGTATCTCAATTCCCAATCTTGATAATCAGGGGTCAGATCAGATAATGAACAATCCAGAGGAGAGTTCCCAAATAGCTCTACAAACACTGGTGGCAAACATGATAAATGAGAAATTTGACAACTTACAAAGGACTCTGTATGAGCGTGATAGGGAGAGAGAGGAGGCATCCCAAAAGTTTATACAGGAATATCATAAGCGTGAGGAAGCTACTCAAAAACTCATACAAGACTTGCGTGAACAACTTGAGAATACTCAAAGAGAAAGGGAGGAATGGCGTGAGCAGGCTGAGAGAACACTCAAAGAGAACTGCAGGAATCCCACGAACGGGAGGAAAGAGAACTGCAGGAATCACACAAACGGGAGGAAGCTAATCAAAGAGTAATACAGGAATTGAGAGACCAGGTAGAGAACACACAAAGATCACTAAAGGCATTCATGGAATCCATTAACAAAGAGCTGAAGGAAGTCAGGGAGACCACAAAGGGAATGCTGAATGGAACCCAACAGAAAGAATGGGAGTCCAAAAAACCATAACCAATCAATTAAGTGATTTGAGAACAAACAATGAACACCAAATTCAGGAAGTAAAGCAATTCATACAAGACCTAAAACAGAGCTTCAACAAAGAACTTGAAGCCATCAAAGCTGACCAATTAGAAGGAAAAGAGATAAAAAACAAAGTAGAGAGTCTTGACAGCAGGTTAGACCATGCAGAAGATCGAATCTCAGGGATTGAAGACAGCCTAGATATTATAGAGAAAGAACATACAACCATCCAAGACAAGTCCAAGAAGTATGATAGATTGATCCAACACCTGGAAGACACCATCAGAAGGCCTAATCTAAGGATAATGGGTGTAGAGGAGCACCTAGAAACAGAAGTTAATGGTCTAGGAAATTTGTTTAACAGGATCCTAGCAGAGAACTTCCCAAACATACAAAAAGATAGGCCTATTCAGATACAAGAAGCTTATAGAACCCCAAATAGACCAGACCAGAATAGGACATCCCACCGCCACATTATAATCCACACAGGATCAACTCAGAACAAGGAAAAGATCCTTAAAGCTGTCAAGGAGAAAAGGTTAATCACCTATAAAGGGAAACCAATTAGAATCAACTCAGATTTCTCAGCAGAGACAATCAAAGCAAGAAGAGCCTGGAATGACGTATGCCATGCCCTAAAAACAAACAACTATCAACCAAGAATACTGTACTCAGCTAAACTTTCCTTCATAACTGAAGGCCAAATAAAAACCTTCCATAGCAACGAAAAATTGAAACAATACATCTCCACCAAACCAGCCCTACAAAAGATTCTTAAAGATGTCCTACACATAGAAAAACAACAAGACCGCAACAAAGGCCAAGAAACTGCACCCAAACTGAGAATCCAAGAACCATAGGAAGAACCCAGTTTTTGCAGCCCCCAAGAAGGTGGATAACATGGCAGGAACTCCCAAATACCTCTCAGTCCTATCTCTTAATGTTAACGGACTGAACTCTCCAATTAAGCGACATAGACTGTCTGGTTGGATTAAAAAACAAGACCCTTCTATCTGCTGCCTGCAGGAGTCACATCTTGCCCGTAAAAACAAACACATTTTCAATGTTAAAGGCTAGAACAAAATCTACCAAGCAAACGGCCCCCATAAACAGGCGGGAGTTGCAATCCTAATATCAGATAAAATAGACTTCAAATTAAAATTCGTGAGAAGAGATAAAGAAGATCGCTACATACTAATTAAAGGATCTCTCCTTCAGGAGGATATTACAATTCTAAATATCTATTCGCCAAACAATGGAGCACCCAAATTTATCAAAGAAACACTACTTTCCCTCAAATCCCATATAGATCCAAAGACATTAATTGTTGGGGATTTTAACACACCACTCTCCCCATTAGATAGATCAACTCGGCAAAAACTCAACAGAGAAACCGCAGATCTAAACAGCTGCATAGATCAACTAGACTTAACAGACATCTACCGAACATTTCACCCAGCAGCATCAGAATACACGTTTTTCTCAGCAGCACATGGAACGTTTTCTAAAATAGACCACATTTTAGGCCACAAAGCAAACTTGTCTAAATTCATAAACATTGAAGTTATACCTTGCATTCTCTCTGACCACAAGGGAATAACATTAGAACTCAACACCAAAAGCCACCAAAGAAAGTCCGGTATCACATGGAGGCTGAACAACACACTGTTGAATCAAGAGTGGGTCATGGAAGAGATTAGAAAGGAAATTCAAATGTTCATGCTATTCAACAAAAATGAACACACAAATTACCAGCTCCTCTGGGTCACAGAAAAGGCAGTACTCAGAGGCAAGTTTATAACTCTGAGCTCCTACATCAACAAATTGGAGAGATCTGAAACTAGCAATTTAATGACACATCTAAACCTCCTTGAAAAAGAGCAGCAAGATAAACCCCAATCCAGTAGACGGAAAGAAATAATCAAAATTAAATCAGAATTAAATGAATTAGAATCCAAAAAAACTATAGAAAGAATCAACAAAACAAAGAGTTGGTTCTTCGAAAAACTTAACAAAATTGACAGACCCTTAGCAAATCTTATCAGAAAAAGAAGAGAACACACCCAAATTAATAAACTCAGAGATGAGAATGGAAACATCACCACGGAGACAACCAAGATTCAGAACATTATAAGGGAATACTTCTCAAAACTTTATGCTAATAAGTTTGAGAACTTGACAGAAATGGACCTCTTCCTAGCAAATATTGACATGCCAAAACTAAACCAAGATGAGTTAAACCAGCTTAACAGGCCCATATCAAGCATTGAAATAGAAACAGCAATAAGAGACCTCCCAGCTAAGAAAAGTCCAGGACCAGATGGTTTTACAGAGCAATTTTACAAGGCCTTCAAAGCAGAGCTCACACCAATACTCCTCCAACTCTTCAATGAAATTGAAAGAGAAAGCTCACTACCGAACACATTCTATGAAGCCATCATAACCCTCATCCCAAAACAAGGCAGGGACTCATCAAAGAAAGAGAACTATAGACCCATTTCTTTGATGAACATTGATGCAAAACTTCGCAACAAAATTTTGGCCAATCGACTTCAACAATTCATCCAAAAAATCATACACCACGATCAAACAGGATTCATTTCAGGGATGCAAAGCTGGTTCAATATACGCAAATCAATTAATATTATCCATCACATCAACAGGAGCAAGAATAAGAACCACATGGTTATCTCAATAGATGCAGAAAAAGCATTTGACAAGATCCAACACCCCTTCCTGATGAAAGTTTTGGAAAAATTAGGAATCCATGGAACATTCCTCAATACAATAAAGGCTGTATATGACAAACCTACAGCCAGCATTATACTTAATGGTGAAAAACTAAAGCCATTTCCTCTTAACTCAGGAAAAAGAAAAGGATGTCCACTCTCTCCACTTCTCTTCAATCTAGTATTAGAAGGCCAATCTACAGCAATAAGACAAGATGGAGACATAACAGGAATCCAAATAGGAAAAGAAGAAATAAAACTCTCCCTCTTTGCAGATGACATGATCTTGTATTTAAAGAATCCCATAGACTCCACTCCCAAATTACTCAAGCTGATTCAAAACTTTCGCAAAGTAGCAGGGTATAAAATTAACCCACCAAAATCAATCCCTTTTCTATATGCCAACAATGAGAAAAGTATGGCTGAAAATAGGAAAGCAACTCCATTTGTAATAGCCCCACAAAAAATAAAATACCTAGGAATTAACTTAACCAAAGAAGTGAAGGACCTCTATGATGAAAACTTTAAAATCTTGAAAAAGGAAATCAACACAGAACTTAAAAAATGGCAAAACCTCCCATGCTCCTGGATTGGAAAGATTAACATCGTGAAAATGGCAATACTTCCCAAGGCTATCTACAAATTCAACGCAATACCTATCAAAATTCCACCCTCATTCTTCAAGGAAATAGAAGAGGCAATCCAAAAATTCATATGGAACAATAAAAGACCCCGAATAGCAAAAACGCTCCTCAACGGAAAGAACACTGCTGGAGGAATATCAATACCAAATTTCAAACTCTACTATAAAGCCATAGTAATCAAAACAGCTTGGTATTGGCATAAGAACAGACCTCAGGACCAATGGAATAGAATTGAAAACCCAGAAATAAACCTACAGACCTATAGCCATCTAATCTTCGATAAGGGAGCTAAAACAATAGAATGGAAGACAGACAGCCTCTTCAGTAAATGGTGCTGGCAAAACTGGTTAACTACATGTAGAAAACTAAAGCTAGATCCTTATATATCACCCTGCACCAGAATCAACTCCAAATGGATCAAAGACCTTGAACTCAAAGCAGACACTCTGAAAACATTACAGGATGGAATAGGAGAAACCCTGGGTCTCCTTGGCTCAGGCCGAAATTTTCTGAATAGAGACCCGGAAACACAACAAATCAAAGAAAGGTTGGACAAATGGGATTGTATAAGGTTGCAGAGCTTCTGCAGGGCAAATGACATAGCTAGCAAGATCAATAGAAAGCCCACGGACTGGGAGAAGATCTTTACTAGCCATACAACGGACAAGGGTCTCATATCTAAAATATACTTGGAACTCAAAAAATTAAACCACCCAACAACAAATCCTCAAAGAAACAACTGCCCAATAAGTAAGTGGGCGAAAGACTTAAAGAGAAGCTTCTCTGAAGAAGAAAGAAGGATGGCCAATAGACACATGAAGAAATGTTCAACATCCCTAGCCATAAAAGAAATGCAAATCAAAACAACATTGAGATATCACCTCACTCCAGTTAGAACAGCAAAAATCAAGAACTCTAACAACAACAGATGCTGGAGGGGATGTGGACAGAAAGGAACCTTACTTCATTGTTGGTGGGAATGTAAACTTGTTCAACCACTTTGGAAAGCAGTATGGAGGTTCCTCAAAAGACTCCACATAGAGCTCCCCTATGACCCAGCAATCCCACTTTTGGGCATTTACCCTAATGTTTACAAAAAAGACCACACTAAAGCTACCAGCACAACTATGTTTATTGCAGCATTATTTACCATAGCTAAGATATGGAACCAACCCAGATGCCCCTCAATAGATGAATGGATCAAGAAAATGTGGTATATATACACAATGGAATTCTATGCCTCCATCAGAAAGAATGACATTGCCCCATTTGTTAGGAAATGGAAAGGCTTGGAAAAAATTATATTAAGTGAAGTAAGCCAGGCCCAAAGAAACATAGGTCCCATGGTTTCCCTTATTTGCAATATCTACTATAGGTATGAGTCAAGCGGAAAAAGTCAGAGAAGGTGATGTTAGGAAAACGAACCCTCAAATATGTATTTTAATGTTTTTGTTTCTTTCATGCATGTGTTTCTAACGCATTTATAAGATTATTTCTTGGTTGCTTTGTATGTCCCTCCCCCACAGTGTAACCCCTGCTTTCACTATATTTGATGTCAGTATAACATGTGGAGGAGATGGGGACAAACAAGTCGTTTAAGGATTCAGGTGGACCTGTTGCAACAATGAGAAGTACAAAATGTCATGTCAAAACCAGCTTTACAATGTCGGAGGGGGGTGAGGGGGGGTATGATTGGGTGGGGGGGAGGGGGGAGGCTGGGAAGGGAGGTGAAGGGTAAACAAAGGAGGAGGCTGCAATGCTTGGTAAGAAATGTATGCATTATCCTGACCATGTAATTGTAACCCCTCTGTACAGTATGTTCTCAAATAAAATAAAATAAAATTTAAAAAAAAAAAAAATTAACCCACCAAAATCAATCCCTTTTCTATATGCCAACAATGAGAAAAGTATGGCTGAAAATAGGAAAGCAACTCCATTTGTAATAGCCCCACAAAAAATAAAATACCTAGGAATTAACTTAACCAAAGAAGTGAAGGACCTCTATGATGAAAACTTTAAAATCTTGAAAAAGGAAATCAACACAGAACTTAAAAAATGGCAAAACCTCCCATGCTCCTGGATTGGAAAGATTAACATGATGAAAATGGCAATACTTCCCAAGGCTATCTACACATTCAACGCGATACCTATCAAAATTCCAAGCTCAGTCTTCAAGGAAATAGAAGAGGCAATCCAAAAATTCATATGGAACAATAAAAGACCCCGAATAGCAAAAACTCTCCTGAATGGAAAGAACACTGCTGGAGGAATATCAATACCAAATTTCAAACTCCACTATAAAGCCATAGTTATCAAAACAGCTTGGTATTGGCATAAGAACAGACCTCAGGACCAATGGAATAGAATTGAAAACCCAGAAATGAACCTACAGACCTATAGCCATCTAATCTTCGATAAGGGAGCTAAAACAATAGAATGGAAGAAAGACAGCCTCTTCCGTAAATGGTGCTGGCAAAATTGGTTAACTACTTGTAGAAAACTAAAGCTAGATCCTTATATATCACCCTGCACCAGAATCAACTCCAAATGGATCAAAGACCTCAAAGGCAAAGTAGACACTCTGAAAACATTACAGGATGGAATAGGAGAAACCCTAGGTCTCCTTGGCTCAGGCCGAAATTTTCTGAATGGAGACCCGGAAACACAACAAATGAAAGAAAGGTTGGACAAATGGGACTGGATGAAGTTTCAGAGCTTCTGGCATGGCAAAGGGGATAGCTACCAATACCAATAGAAAGCCCACAGATTGGGAGAATATCTTCACTAGCCATATAACGGACAAAGGTCTCATAACTAAAATATACTTGGAACTCATACAATTAAATCCCCCAACAACAAATCTTCAAAGAAACAACTGCCCAATAAATAAGTGGGCTAAAGACTTTAAGAGAAACTTCTCTGAAGAAGAAAGAAGGATGGCCAATAGACACATAAAGAAATGCTCAACATCCCTAGCCATAAAAGAAATGCAAATCAAAACAACAATGAGATATCACCTCACTCCAGTTAGAATGGCAAAAATCAAGAACTCTAACAACAAAAGATGCTGAAGGGGATGTGGAGAGAAGGGAACCTTACTTCATTGTTGGTGGGAATGTAAACTTGTTCAACCACTTTGGAAAGCAGTATGGAGGTTCCTCAAATGTCTTCATATACAGCTCCCCTATTACCCAGCAATCCCAGTTTTTGGCATTTACCCAAATGTTTACAAACAAGACCACACTAAAGCTACCAGCACAACTATGTTTATTGCAGCATTATATACAATAGCTAAGATATGGAACCAGCCCAGATGCCCCTCAGTAGATGAATGGATCAAGAAAAACGTGGTATATATACACAATGGAATTCTATGCCTCCATCAGAAAGAATGACATTGCCCCATTTGTTAGGAATTGGAAAAAATTATATTAAGTGGAATAAGCCAGGCCCAAAGAAACATAGGTCCCATGGTTTCCCTTATTTGCAATATCTAGTATATGTATGAGTCAAGCGGAAAAGGTCAGATAATGTGATGTCAGGAAAATGAACCCTTAGATATGTATTTTAATGTTTTTTTCTTTCATGCATGTGTTTCTAACGCATTTATAAGATTATCTCTTTGTTGCTTTGTATGTCCCTCCCCCACAGTATAACCCCTGCTTTCACTATATTTCATGTCAGTATAACTTGTAGAGGAGATGGGGAAAAACAAGTCGTTTAAGGATACAGGTGGACCTGTTGCAACAATGAGAAGTTCAAGTTGTCATGTCGAAAAGGAGCTTTACAATGTTGGTGTGGAGGGTGTGGGGGGAGGCGGGGAGGATTGGGTGGGGGGGGGGTGGGAGGGGAGGCTGGGAAGGGATTTGAAGGGTAAACAAAGGAGGAGGCTGCAATGCTTTATAAGAAATGTACGCATTAACCTGCCAATGTAATTGTAACCTCTCTGTACAGTATGTTCACAAAAACTAAAAAAATTAATAAAAATGAAGCAATTTCTTGGTAACTTTTATGTATTGAAAAATAATGTGTATGAATGTGTGTGTATATATTTTGAGTGTCATAACTGAAAATCTTTTCTCCAGGAAGGCATGAATATAACAAAAGCCATGCCTCCAGCCTGATTTCTTTCTTCTTCTTTTTGACTATTTTGATTATCTTTGCATAGTTGTATGAATGTGCTGCCCTTCACTGAAGCGGTTGATGAATACAGGGCATCTTCGTCAATGTCACCCCTTTCAAGACTCTCACCCATGCCTTTCACCTCACCCCTTCCCTCACTCACCTTCAGTTTGGGTCATGTGTTGTATTTGTTGCCATGTAATACAAATGTATGTGTACAATATATCTGGATCTGGGTCATCACTTCAACATCTTCATCCTCCTTCAACCCACCCCTTCTCTTACATTTCTCAATTCTATGGAGGCTCTGGCCCCCAGAGCCAGCCTGAATAGCAATCCTACTCTTGGGTCCACTTTCAGGACCCCCAAAGACCACCAGAGATCTTAATCCTTGCAAAAGCAAAAGAGTCCTTTATTGCAAGCTGGAGCTGGACCTCCCTGCACACAGTCCCAGCTGGTTAAGCAGGAAGGCCCTGAACTCTGTTTTCTCATAGCTTTTATAATACAAAGTGAGCAAGCAAGGGGTCTTTGTTCTGCTTATCTTAGGTTCTTTGCAACTATTCCTGTTTCCCTTGGGACTGGCTGACTCACACTGTGGTTCTCAGCAAGCTTCAGGCTTTTCAAAGACTCAAGGACTACCTTAAGATTAGAGTCACTCTGGCTGGAAGTCACTCTGTCTGGCTCTTCAATACCTAACTGAACACCTACCAAGGACACAGGGACACAGCATATGTCACCATGCCCAGTTTATTGTTGGAGATGGAGTTTAATCATGAACTCTTTTCTCAGGTTGAAGGAGCTAGAATCTTATCTATCAAAGTAGTTGCTTAACATAAACACTGCCTCATTCTTATAAGAAAATACAGTCCAAGAATTGAACTTATTGTCAGTGGAGTTTTTTATTTTGAATATAATTTTATTGTTATTATTAAGGCTGTACAGAGGGGTAACCACTTCATAGGTCAGGTAATGAGTACATTTCTTTCTTTCTTTTATTCTTTGGACAATGTATTCTTCCTCTTAGAAAATGAGAGATACCAAATTAGGCACAGGTCATGCATGTCTGTAATACTAGCTACTCAGAAGGCTGAAATCTGAGGATCACAATTTAAAGCCAGCCCAGGCAGGAGAGTCTATGAGACTTATCTCCAATTAACTATAAAAACTGAGAAGCAAAGGTATGACTTCAGTAGTAGAGAGCCAATCTTGAGTGAAAAAGATAAGGGATAGTAAAATATCCCTAGCTCCAAGCACACACACACACACACACACACACACAGACACACACACACACAAATATTTTAAGCTAAGGAGGTTAACAGTGTTAGAGGCTTGCCTGGCATATACAAAGATCAGAGTTTGAAGTCAGCATAGGGGGAAATAATTACTGTACTTTCTACTAAAGTTTTCACATTCAAATCACAAGAGAGTAAATAAAATATCAGAAAGAACGTAGAGAATTTAGGGACACATGTTTTGAAAACTAATGTGTATGAAGATTTAGTTGATTGCAGTGGCTTGAGTTTTTGTAAATCTGAAGTGATCTGAGAATGTTCTGTTTCTTTTCTTGGTGGTGGGGGGGTTAATACTAGAGAATACATACAGGTTCTCTACTTAAATGGCTAGAATTCTACCATCAGAGTTATCACTGTCCCCCAGCCTTGATAAAAGATTTTTTCAATACTTGAAAAAAAGCAGGTGACAGTGGCCCATACCTGTAATTCTAGGTACTAAAGAGGCAGAGATTGGTGGGTTATGGTTTGAAACTAGCCTGAGTAGGAAAATCCTTGAGACTTTTATCTCTAATTAAAAAACAAAAGCCAAAAATATTGGAATCAAGTAGAGCTCTAGGCTTGAGGAACAAATCCTCAAGGACAGTACCCAGGCCTAAGTTCATGCCCTGGAATTGGCACGCACACACACACACACACACACACACACACACACACACACACACACACACACACTCACACACGAAAATAAAACTTACAAATTCCACTATTATTTTATCTATCATACAGGTAAATATTCTGTTTTAAATCTGGACTATAGTTTTAGACTCTGATAAGATAATATTTTACTGTTTAAATAATCATTAAACTAGACGAGTTCCTACTGCCTTGTAGGAGGTGCTCAGTTCAAACTTGATTTTCATCTCTGAAGATATCGAGGCTGATAACTAGGTTTTACCAAGCCACTAACGGTAGAGAAAATATGAAAATTTAAAGTTTGATCAAGCTGGCACT
The DNA here is from genome assembly GCF_019054845.1 of Dipodomys spectabilis. NCBI lineage: Eukaryota > Metazoa > Chordata > Mammalia > Rodentia > Heteromyidae > Dipodomys > Dipodomys spectabilis. The sequence continues at coordinate 6,413,245 of NW_024870825.1, read as the reverse complement.
GATGGCTCACACTTGGAATTCTAGCTACTCAAGAGCCTTAAATCTGGAAGATTAGGGTTCCAGCCAAGGCAAAAGTCTGAGACTTTAACTCCAATTAACCAGCAAAATGGTGACTAAAGGTTTGGCTCAGTGATAAAGCACCAGCTATGAGGATAAGAGTTGAGCAAACACAAGGATCTGTGCTCAAGCAAATTACTTGGAGTAGGCTTCACTTGTCCACATTACACACTGACTTGGGACAATGTATTACTTGCAGAAAGTTCACTTGGGAGGAATGACTGTCGAGAGCCCATCCCAGTGGAGGAAAAGTTACCTTCAACTCTAGCCACAATGGTCAGTGCCTTCCTCATCTCTGTCCTCCATGAGAGCCTGTCTCACAAGGCAACTGCTGTCAGACATTGAGGTACTTTACTGGGTCAGGGAAAGCTATAGGTGATCTGCTGAGCTAATCCTTTATTCCTTTACTTTACACCCCATTTTCACTGATCTACATGTTCAGCTCAAACCCATAAGTGAATTATAGCCTCAGTCTCAATCAGTTAGGCATCTTCTATGTTAAGAACTTGAGTGACTGTGAACAATCTCAAGGATGGTCAGGGCTGTAAGAGGGAAATCTGAATTTGCTTTAAAGCACATACAAGTAATAACTTAGTGGAATGAGAGGTGATGTGTAAGGCCTACCTGGGGTATCAAAGCTGTTCATGGAGAGACTACAGCATGTGGGACAAGGTGTTCTCAGTTTCCTATAGAGAGTTTCCTTCAGATTGGTATAATTGAGCCATGTCGGAACAACATTTTGACAAATATGATTTTTCTGGGTTTCTTAAAGGAACGCAAGCTTTATCCAGCAAAGTAGAATCCACCTCTCAAGATGAAGTTGGGGAATTACTACTCAATACCCACTGGGCCTTGCTTCACTTAGGAGGTAGAAATTTTTCTATCACAGAGGTTACTTGGCATAAGCACTGTTATTTTAAGGATAGCCTCCATCATACAAGAAGTTATTTTAATTTAGCCTCATTGTATTGTAAGAATTGTTTTCCTAAGGGTTGGAGGTGTGGTGCAGTTCTTACTCAGCTGACTAAGAATGGTTTTTCTGAGTTTTTCCTTGTTACAGGTATTCTGGGTTTAGTTAATTTATCAGGTAAAATTTTAAACACTTTCAAACTAGCTAATTACACAGATTGTGAAACTAAGTTCTGATCAATCAGAACACAGGGAAGTGACACCTTAGGAATAAAATGCAGATGGCTTTCTGGCTCAGGGTACTTGCTTACTTGGCTTCCTGTCTAAGTGAATTTTGTTTTCCTGAGTTTAAGGTGGTGTCCTTGTTCCTAAGTGTGTGACACTCCAATCTCTCAACATATTTCCAACAATTTTGGGACCCAACTGGGAATTTTTGGCATTGACTAAGAGGACCAAAGAAAGCTTCTGTTTAGGAGGAGACATGTTCTACTGCCCAACCTCAGCAGCCTCAAAGTCTGGCTGACATTGGACATGCAATTCAAGTTTAATCAGGAATGTGAGGAAGGGGACAGAACAGGGACCTCAATAACTCATAACCCCATGTATTAGAAGGCAGGAATAATGAGAGTACAAGAGCTGAGCTTTTCGGCGGTCAAGTGTATGTATGACTGAGCATATGTCCAAGGAAAGAAGTTAGACAAGACACTGTCTCATGATCTAATTCTCCAATTAGGGAAAACATAATCTTAGAGGTTGAGGCAACAGTCTCATACCAGATGAGAAATCTCATAGGTATGAAAGGGGCACACAAGACACTTCCAATTAGGAAAGTTGAATATGGACATGCTCAAAATGAGTAGAGGGGTAGGCAAAGAAGAAGGGGGAAGGAGAATACCTTCATAATCGTCCATGGATATCTTCTAAGCAAACAAGAATAATGGTGGCTTGGGAGGGATGGAAGAGATAGTGAAAGGAGCGATATGGATTTGGATGCTATAAAGAAGATAAATTGATTGGACCAGGTCCTGAATGATACCCACTTTCTTTCTGCCAGACTAGTTCAGTCCATGAAGGTCAATAAATCAATTGGGACATGAAGGAAAACAACTTGATTGGGTTAGGCTTGGACAGAATATGAAAGGCCCCAAAGTGCAGCAACTCAATTGGGCCAGGCTATTTTAGACTCTGAAGATCAACAATTTTATTGGGCCAGAACTTTCTAGGACCTCAAGAGCAATAACTTGGTTGTACTAGCCAGGGAAGGTCAGATAGTGAAAGACAACCCTACTGGGCCAGTTTAGGCCAGGTAAGGCCCTGAAGGATGACAACTTAATTGGGCAAGGACAGGCTCTGAAGGAAAAAACTAGATTGAAGGATGACAACTATAGGGCCTGGCCAAGTTCTGAAGGCTGACAATTAGATTGTAGAAAGTAAAATAAGGAATATGAAAGAAGTAAACATAATAATAAGGTAGGGAATGTGGATATTTCTCAATGCCTCACTAAGAAAAAGAAATTTATATGGAACCACAAAAGGTTCTAAATAGACAAGGCAAATCTGGGTAATAGCAATGCTGAAGTTATTATATTTTCTGTCCTCACATATTCCTACAGAATTATAATAACAAAACAGGTTCATGCTTAATCCCAAAAGAATAGACTAGAATATCCATAATTACACCGATACACTCACATCCATCTGATATTTAAAAAAGAAACAAAAAGTATATGTTGGAAAAAAGACAGTTCCCCCCAAATTGGTGTTGAGAAACCTGGATATCCATATGTAGAAAACAGAGATAGTGATTCAAAATGGATCAAAGACCTCAACGTAAGACCTGAGACCTTATAACTAGTATAGAAAAGAATAAGAGAAACATTAAGGTTTCTTGGCACTCAGGAACTTTGGATTTTCAGGAGCACAAATTGGAAAGGAAATAGACAAAAAGGATGGCTGCAAACTAAAAAGACTCTGCAAGGCAAAAGACTACAAAGACAGCCTGCAATGTGGTATAAGATCTTTACCAGCTTTTGGATATTAGACAAGGACTTAATATCCAGACTATGCAAGGATTTTAAGAAATTAATCCCAAATCAATAACCTAATTAATAAATGGCCAAGGAGCTAAATAGATGCTTCTTGGAAATAAGAATGGCCAAAAAAAACACTTGTGGAAATGCTTAGCATCCCTAATCAAAATGAAAACGTAAATCAAAACAGCATTGAGATTCCATCTCACCCTAAATAGATTGGCCAGAAGCAAGAATACAAACAATGCTGATGGGAAGGTTGGGAAAAGAAACACTATTATACAATTCATAGGAATGTAATGGAGTGCAACTGCTTTAGAAGGAAGCTTGGAGATTCCTTATGCACTAAACATAGAAGTACACACTATGTTTCATCAATACCACTCTTGGGTATCCATCCAGATTATTACCCAGAATACAACGGGTCAGGATATACTTGTTAGGTAAATTAAATTGGTAGCTGACTAAAGAGAGTAGCACGTGGTATTCAAGCAAGGGAAAGGTTTATTTGCAGGGTGCCTCTTGTCAAATTGGAAGCCTATGCAGCAGGAATAAAAAAGGGCGGAACCACAGCCAGGACAGACTTATCAAGGCCAGGGGTGGAAAAAGGTGTGGCCCCACCAGATACAGATGTGACCTGAGCAGGGGGAAATGGCTGCCTCCAAGTGTGTCAGTTACCTAGGTGACACAGGTACTGGGTGGAGACTTAACCAAGAAAAGCATTGAGTCTGCTCTGCCTTTCCGGGGGGAGGGGGGCCTTACATTCTAACCTTTTAATAATCATGAAATAGGGTACTGATTCTCTCTGGCTACTTCCTGCTGACAAGGGGCATCGACATTAGGGGTAAAAGGCTGAGCTATGGTCTCCTCTGGGAGAAGGCAGCAGGTAGAATCTGCCCCTTGGTGGGCATGAGTCCTTAGATGAAGTCTAGAGGAAGCAAGTGTCTTGCATGAATTCTGGAGAAGTCTCATGAGACATTGACGGACTGAAAAAAAAAACACTAGAGAGTAAATAAATGGCAAGAAGAAGGATTTGGGGCTGAAAACTGTCTCCTGCATTACAGGCTGTCCTGGAGTTGGTGGAAATGTCCGTAGTTACTTCTCACATCTGGCGATTAGGTAAGGAGAACATCAGGTAACAAAGGCAAGAATGTAAATTCCTGTCCAGTTAAAAGGTAGACTGCTAGGAACATTAGAGGGGCAAGGCTTCACACTTCTATTGACCTACCTGTTCCAGATAATTTTGAAAGGGCAGGCACAAATTACTGATGTGACATCATGTCCTCTTACTCCTCTTCATGGTCCCTTGCTCCCCAGAAAGGCTGAGTCTAGGTGCTCATTGCTGAAATGGCTTGTCCAAGTTGCTATTCACAGAGGTTTGAACTCAAGGTCTGGGCACTGTCCCTGAGTACTTCTGCTCAATGCCAGCGCTCTACCACTTTGAGATATAATACCTCTTCCAATGTTTGGCTGGATAGAGATAAGAGTCTTAGCCATGCTTCAGCCTGGCTCTTTGTAGGTTAGTTGGAAGTTGGAATCTTAATGATTTTTCAGCCTGTGTTGGCTTTGAACTGCAATCTTTGCCACAAAAACCAAATTTCCAATTAAAACAACAAGGAGATTAAGTAGAATAAGTAGAGTTTACATAGTCCTTATCAAGAATTGACCAACAAATATTCTGCCTTGACAAAACTCGTTAGATGCGATGAGAATTTTAGCAAAGATTTCTTTCAGGTAACCCTAACAGTGCTTAAGTTAACCAAAGTTACAGAAAGTGCCTTAGCTTTTGCAAATCCAAAGCAATCTTTTACCAGGAATCAGCTGCATGTGATGGAGGCAAGAAAGACTCCAGTCTACTTTTACCATGGTGGAGGTAGTCAAGATGGTCTAGGCAGGAGTGAGGCCTGTCTTCCAGGTTGGAAGAGATGGACTGGATCTGGACTGCATGTAGACTGGCTGGCACTGAACTCCAAACCTAAACTGAACAGACCTCAGAAACCTCAGACATTTTAAGACAAAAAACTTGATTACAATGACAGATAGCAAGTTTACACAGACAGACATACACACATACACATACACACTGAGTACATTAAGTATTACAGCATCCAAAATGAATGACAGTAATATTATGACATTATTTTGCCCAATATCTAGAACCATGTGGTCGGTAGCAGAATACACAACACCAAACAAAAAAGGCAAAACTCAAAACCTAAAATGTTTGAAAACAATGTTTAGACATTTGCTAACAAAGCACATCAGAAGATTGGGTCTCAGTTACCAGGGCCAGTGAAGAGGCAGCAAAAAATGGGTGGAGGAGTAGTAAGCGTGTTGGAAGGTTAAGTTTCAGATGTGACCAAACAATTAACCCACCATGTGGCCATGATGGCAAACTCAAGATGGCAAATTTCTGAAAAAGTGCAAAGAAAACCTGAACAAATGGAAACTCTGCCAATTTTCAAACCTAGAGTGGCTAGCCTTTGAGAGGGAACCTTGAGTGGGTACCCAGGTACCCAGCCAGCTTCACCCTCTTCAGGGCACAAGTCAAAATATTTTAGAAAAGAAAAAGGGAGAGCTAGGGAAAGTTGGACATGATTGACAGAGAGAGAGCTAAGAGAGCCTGAACGTCAACAGACTTCTGAGCATTTACCATTGCAGTGGCAAAACTGTTGAAATCTGAGAATGGCATGAAAGTTAGATGTTCTGGCTTTCCAGGGAGCAGAGGAGGCAGTTCAAAGGGATTTCACAGCTCAGGCATGACTCACAGCACCCCATTAAATGTGTAGGAGAGTCATTCTGGTGAGTTAAGGAGAGCCGACCAGGCAGAAGCAACATGCTGATTTCCCCCAAAGCTCTCTAGAGGGAAATAGCCAAGCCTACAAAACCAAGCGTCCTCGGCTCCAGAGGTGACCAGCCTTTCGGCTAAAGACATAGGAGCTCTCTGGCTTGGCACCAGTCTGGACAGAGCCTGAGCCACAGAACTGCAGAGAGTAGTTTAACTCACCAGAATAGAGAAGTGGTGTGGATGTGAAAGTGAAGGCCAGCAATGGTATTGTTGAAAAGTCTCACGTGGGTCTCAAGGCAATTCCATTCGCAGAAAAGGGTTGGTTAGGAAATTCTAACATTTCCAATTCAAAAACCCCATTCGAGCCATGGCACCATATGTAAGGTATATTAAATAGGTAAGTTTCATTAGGTAGCCTATGAAGAGAACACCACGTGCTATTCAGGCAGGAGAAGAAGTTTATTTGCCGAACTACAGCCCCCACCATGTATGGTGGAGAGTCATGGCTAAAAAAGGAAAAAAGAGGACCACCCACCCCTGGGCTAAGACTTACCTGGACCAGGAACAGGAAGAGGTGTGGCCAGATGGGGGAAAGATATGCCACACTGGATCTGGATGTGACCTCGGGTGGCCCAGGATGTAACCTAAGAGGAAGAGAAGATAAGGACTTCCAGGTCTGCCAGTTACCTAAGTAACAGATACTGGGCAGAAACTTAGCCAAGAGATAGGGAGGTGTCCCTGTGCAGAACTTACTAAGGCCACTTGCACTTCAATGTTCCCTGTTGCATTAATCAAGTTGCAATATTCAATAGTTGCACTATTGCCTAGTTATTGGAAATGTCCAGATGTCCTACAATGGCTGAGTTTATCAGGAAAATGTGGTTTATACATACAAGGAAAATGTATTCATCTATGTGTTTCTCTCATACGTAAAAGTTAGATTTAAAATCTGGATATGTTTGGCAACATATACAGTGCTATATGCATATATACAAACAAATTGATGAAACGATAATATACTCAGGATAACAATCTAATGGTGTAACTCTTCTAAACAATTAACAAAATGAATACCAGGAAGCTGAAATATGTTTTGTTTGGAAAGGATGGAAAGTAAAGAGAGGGCTCATGAATGAAAGGTGACCAAATACAACCTTATATTCAATGTACTTTATATAAAAGATGAACTACAAAAGTTGAGTATTTTCTTGGGATTTGAGAGACAAGGAGAATAACAGAAGGGGTGACAGTGATCATGATATACTCAGAACCACACTTGTGGAACTGAAACCCTTTGTACTTCAAATAAGAATTAAAATATACAAAAATATTTCAATATAAAGTCTATAAATAACATATATTAATTGTGCAAATATAATTCTATGTAAGTAAACTGAAATATAGGAATACAAACGTTGAAGCCAGGAGACAGTGGTTCACCCTGTAATCCTAGATACTCAGGAGGCTGAGATCTCAGGATTGTGATTCAAAGCCAGCCCGGGCAGAAAAGTCAGTGAGACTCTTATCTCCAATTACCACTGTGAGTGGCACTGTGGTTCAAGAGTTAGAGTGCTAGCCTTCAGCTGTAGAGCCCAGGGACAGTGCCCAAGCCCAGACTTTAAGCCCCACAACTAGCCAAATAATAGAAAAATAACATAAAATAAATAAATAATATTAATATAAACATTTAAAAATGTAAGTCTAAAAACATAAACATAAACATGAAAAGGAAAGGAAATTGTAAATCTTATAACCACTTAAAATCCTAATTACTAACTTATGTTTGTCTCCAGCTGGAGCTGTAATAAATTTCCATAAATTCAGTGGCTCAAAACAACAGAGCACTGTTACTTTACTATGTAAATCAAGTTTATGAAGGAGAATCTAGAAGTCTGTGAGGTGAAATCAAGTTACTGAAGGGCTTTCTTTTATCATTTATGTTCCCTGGAAAATCAGTATTCTTTATATTACATTTAAAATTTAGTCATTTCAATGCCAGGCTCTGGTGGCTCACTCCTGTAATCCTAACTACTCAGGAGGCCGAGAGCTGGCAATCATGGTTCACAGGCAACCCTCAGCAGAAACCTCCCATGACACCCTTATCTGTAATTACCCACCAGAAAAACAGAAGTGGTATTGAAGCTCAAAGTGGTAGAACACTAGATTTGAGCAAAAGAGCTCAGACCAGCACTCAAGCCCTGATTTCAAGCCCTATGACTAACAACAACAAATATGAGTTCATTTTACAATAGTTAATATCACAGTAGGTAGAAAACATAGTGTAGTTGTGATGGTCTGAAAATACTGTCCAACCTCAGTATTTGCATGGGATAGGAAGAGAAGGGGAGAAAAATAGAAATGGTGACAGTGATCATGATGTAGTGATAATCTGACTTGTGGAATTGAAACCCCTTTGTACTTAAAATTAAAATTAACATATAGAAAATATGTAAATTTAAAATACATAAATGTAAATAACATACATTAATCATGAAAATGTAGTTATCTGTAAATACCACCTTTTCCACATTTATGTCCTGAGAGAAAATTAAGGATGAGTAGGAGCCAAGGAACCTAGCAGAAAATAATTTGGTGAATAAGTAATGAATGTAGTACATACTTCTTTTCATTTCTATATCTTAGAAGCCAGGTAAAGGATCTCATTTTTGGCAGCGAACATAGACAAAGAGGAAATGTAGATAACGGTACTAATTAGTGATATGTTACAGGCTAATAGTACCAAGATGTAGAAAATATGGAAGAAAATTATGTTAGATCTCATCGATTTAAAATTATTTAAATTTCCACACTTGAAAATATTTGCATCAATTAATTGTACAAGAGGTTTCATTTTAATATATACCTATATATGTCCATATCACCATACATTCAATGTAGCTTGGATCATGCACTATCTCCATCACTGTCATCCTCTCCCCTCTTCCCATGTGAATCTCACTAAACTTTCACGTTCATACATGTACACAAGTATTTTGACCATATTCACTTTCAACCTCTCCATTTGCTCTCCTTTCGCCCGATGGCAGAGAAAATCTGTTTTACATTGCTGTCATTCTTTTAAAATGTATAATAATTGTTGAAAGGGATTTCAAAATTTTAAGATGAATAATATCTATATAAAAGAGGCATTCATTTCCATGGTTCTTAAAATGTAATGTTTCCATCATGCAATATGAAAAGTTCAAAGAGATAAAACTTTTCAAGGAATAGGAAAACACACAGACATTAACATGGATATAATTTTTATTCTGTAAGACATGAAACATCTTTTGAGAAACTTAAAATAATTAATTCTTATCACCTAAGTCTGTAGTTTCTTAGAAAAGGAAGAGAGCTTATAACAGTGACAATGGAAATCCTAATATAATGTTCCTACAATTCTTAAAAAATGTCTTGCTGAAGTTATATATTAAATAAATGGAACACAAATAAACATTTCACCCATTAAGTAGATGAGTGATGATGGTAGATAATTATGAGGTGCTTCTGAAATTTTATTTCTGTGTCTTGGATTGCTTTGAATTTTTCAGACTCTTCCTAAGGAATGATAAATTGACTTAGCAAAATTAAGATCAAGTTTCTTTCTGTCTAATCATTGATATGCCCTTACTTATATTAATCAAGACTAGTAACAGCACTCCAATATTTCTTCAATTCTTGAACATATATTCCAGTAATTTGTCAAATGATAACTAAATGCTACTGTCACTGAGCCTTGCAAGTTGTCAAAATTGCATATCCAATTTTCATATTCCACATTCTCTAGCTCCAGATACATCATATTCCAATCATATTCCAATTCTTGAAATGTTACTATCTCTAGAGTTCCATTTTTACCCTCCATTTCAATATATTAAACAATTTCCTTGGGAAATATTAGTCAAATATGAACTATAATTCTTTTTTTTGGTTGGTCGTGGGTCTTGAATTCTGGGCCTAAATGCTGTCCCTCAGCTCTTCAGCTCAAGGCTAGCACTCTACCACTTGAGTCTCACAGACTTTCCTTCCTGGGCTGGCTTTGAACCGTTATCCTCAGATCTCAACCTTCTAAGTAGCTAGGATTACCGGTGTGAGCCACCGGTGCCCGGCTAAACTTCAATTCTTAATGTATAGGATATCACTAGATTCATTTTGGAGAAGACTGTGATACAATATAGAGCATTTCAAATGACCAGGAGAGTCCAGTGTGGTATTTGTGCTTGAGGTAAAGAATGTAATGTGGGTCACCTCTCTCTGACATAGAGAGTAGAAGATTCAGAAAATAAAACACCATAGGTTTCCCACACTGCTTTTCAGGAAAGACTTGAAATCTCAAAAGTATATTGGAGTTAGTCCTGAGTAACTAGTACATGCAGGTATATTGAAAAGGCAGGGAGAAAGGTAGGACAACCTGTCTACCGGAAGTGTTTGCATAGGTATTTTACACCATATTTGTAGGAGAGGCTACATTATAGATACTACTCACTAGCAAGGGTGTCTTGACAACTTGCAAGGCTATGGGATACTGGCCTTTAGTTATCTCTTTGGATTTTTTTTGTTGGTTGCTGGGCATGAACTCTGGGCCTTGGTGCTGGCTCTGAGTTCTTCAGCTCAATATTAGTGCTCTATTACTTGAACCACAGCATCACTTCCGGTTTTCTGGTGGTTGATTGGAGATAAGAGTCTCATGGTCCTTCCTTCCCAGGCTGTCTTTGAACTGCCAACCTCAGAGCTCAGCCTCCTGAGCAGATTACAGGCTTGAGCCACTGGCGCCCAGCTCTCTATGGATCATTATAGAAACAACTACTTGGTGAGTGCTGACAAACTGAAGGAATGGATTAAAGAAACCTTTTAATCCCAAGGCCATAAAACCAGAAATGATCAGGGAAAACCAAGAGCAAAGGTACAGAAATGTCCTATTGATGTGCAATAGTGGCTTTGTTCAAGGCACAGGTTTGTTCAGAGCAATTACAAACTCACAGAGAAGACTAATTTCTGTGGGCCAGAAATGCATCCATTTTCCTTAAATATTCATTTTTCTTACTCTGAGGCAAACTTGATTCTAAACATGAACATCAATACCTTTAATTCTGAGAACAAATGTATAAAAAGGTATCACCACTGTTTACATGCTAATCAAGCAGAAAATGAGGCAGGGAACAGATAACATGCCTTACCTGTAGGTTTGGCCAAAAGTGGTATTGATTCACAATCTGCAGTATGATTCTGAATTGTTGCCCTGAGCCACCATGGTAGGCTGCCTCCTGCCTATTGCCACTGGATCAGGCTCTTGTCCTTCCGGACAAGGTCACTGAGTAAAATTCTGAGATTTCTGTTTCTTTTTCTTTTTTTCTTATTCTTTTTGTTTCTGAATTTAGGTCTTAGTTATTTTCCCTCTCTTCCTTTCCCTTCCTACATTCCTCTAATATTGTATCTCAACCTTAGCTCCTTTAATTGTAGTATTATTTCTTTTTGCATGCATAACTACTTTGTTTTTCACTTTTTAATTGTTTATTTTTCTATTTGTTTCTGAATTTAAGTCTTAGTTATCATTCCTCTCTTCCTTTCCCTCCCTACATTCCTCTAATACTACATTTTCCTCATAATTCTCCCTATATGTCTTAATTTCTGATCCCCTGGCTTCTTTGATTTTCTACATCCTTTGATCCCTAGTTGTTTGTTGTTGAGCTAGATTCTATCTGTACTCATTGTGACTGTGTCAAAAAAAAATCTGTGCAACTACAGGGCTACGGGGTGATGCTTGCCTAGCATGGAATTGTTTTTGTGTTCATACCCAAACGGGCCAACAAGTCATAGGAACACAAGAAAATGATAGTTCAAGGAATCTCAATTCTCACTCATTCTATAAAAGACAGCAGAGCAGTTAATGAATAATCCAGAGGAGAGTTGTCAAAATGCTCTACAAACACTACTAGTAAGTATGCTGAATGAGGGTCTAGGAAGGTGGCTCAAGAGGTAGAGTGCTTGCCCTGCATGCATGTAGCCCTGGGTTCAATTCCTCAAACCACATAAGCAGAAAAAGCTGGGAGTGGTGCTGTGGCTCAAGTGGTAGAGCGCTAGCCTTGAGCTGAAGAGCTGAGGGATAGTGCCCAGGCCCAGATTTCAGGCCCCAGAACCAACAAAATTTAAACAAACAAACAAAAACATGCCTAATGAAAAGACTGAAAGCCTCCATGGGCTCCGTGTGAGTGTTATAAGACAATACATGAGCATGATGAGACTCACCAAAGTGTAACAGAGAATTGCGGGAGTGCGACCAGGTTAACCAAAGATTAATAGAGGAATTCATGGATTCCACAAAAAGAAAGATGGAGGAATTCATTGAATCCAAAAATAGAAAGCTGAATATAATCCAAGAGAAAGAAAGTGAGTCTAATGAAATTATAACCACTTAACTAAGAGATCTGAGGGTGAACATTGAAAACCAAATCAAGAAAGTAAAGAAGTCCATACAAGATCTAAGAAAATTTGAAACAAAGAAATTGGAGCCATCAATTTGAAAAACAGAAGGAAAGAAAATTTAAAAAAAAGAAAGTTGAAAGTCTTCACAGTAGGTTAAACCATGCAGAAGATTGAAACTCTGGGATTGAAGGTAGCCTAGAAACTACACAGAAAGAACAGACAAGTATACAAATCAAATCCAAGAAATATAATAGATCCATTCCACAGACAGGACATGCCATCAAAGGCCTAATTTAAGGTTAATGGGCATAGAGGAGGCCCTAGAGATACAAAATAAATGTCTAGGAAATTTATTTTAAAGGAATCGTATCAGAGAATTATCCAAACATACAAAAAGATAGGACCATTCAGATACAAGAAGTTTTTAGAACCAAAATAGACCGGACCAAAACAGCACTTCCCACTGTCCCATTGTAATCTGCACAGGATCAATAGAAAACAAGGGAAGGATCCTTAAAGCTGTCAGGGAGAAAAAAAATCAATAACAACAATCAATCAAGAATAGTATACCCAGCTAAATGCTCCTTCATAATGGAGGGACAAAGAAAAACCTTCCAGAGCAAGGAAAAAGTGAAACAATATATCTCCACCAAACAAGCATTACAAAAGAAACTTAAAGATATCCTACACATAGAAAACCAACAAGAGTGTGAGAAAGGCAGAGAAAAGGCCTCAAATAGAGGATCAGATGATCATAGTAGACACAGACGCTCAGAAAGTGGATAGCATGGCGGGAACTACCAAATATCTCTCAATCCTACCTCTCAATATTAATGGGCTTAACTTTCCAATTAAGCAGCATAGATTGTCAAAAAGCAAGATCCTTCATAGCTATCAATATCAATAGAAAGCCCACGGATTGGGAGACGATCTTCACTAGCCATACAACAGACAAGGGTCTCATATCTAAAGTATAGTTGGAACTCAAAAAATAAAATCCACGAACAACAAATCATCAAAGAAACAACTGCCCAATAAATAAGTGGGCTAAAGACTTAAAGAGAAACTTCTCTGAAGAGGAAAGAAGGATGGCCAATAGACACATGAAGAAATGCTCAACTTCCCTAGCCATAAAAGAAATACAAATCAAAACAACATTGAGATACCACCTCACTCCAGTTAGAATGGCTAAAATCAAGAACTCGAATAACAACAGATGCTGGAGGGGATGTGGACAGAAGAGAACCTTACTGCATTGTTAGTGGGAATGTAAACTTGTTCAACCACTTTGGAAAGCAGTGTAGATTTTCCTCAAAAGACTCCACATAGAGCTCCCCTATTACCCAGCAATCCCACTTTTGGGCATTTATCCAAATGTTTACGAACAAGACCACCCTAAAGCTACCAGCACGACTATGTTTATTGCAGCATTATTTACTATAGCTAAGATATGGAACCAACCCAGATGCCCCTCAGTAGATGAATGGATCATGAATATGTGGTATATTTACACCATGGAATTCTATGCCTCCATCAGAAAGAATGACATTGCCCCATTTGTTAGGAAATGGAAAGACTTGGAAAAGATTATATTAAGTGAAATAAGCCAGGCCCAAAGAAAAATAGGTCCCATGGTTTCTCTTGTTTGCAATATCTAAGACATGTTTGAGTCAAGCAGTAAAGGTCAGATACATTGATATTAGGGAAATGAACCCTAAAATATATACTCAAATGTAATTTTTCATTCATGCGATTGTTTCTAACACACTTATAAGATTTTTTTTTGTTGCTTTGTATGTCCCTCTCCCACAGTATAACCCCTGCTTTCACTGTATTTGATGTGAGTATAATTTCTGGAAGGGAAGGGGAAAAACAAATCGTTTAAATAGGGATATAGGTGGACCCATTGCAACAATGAGATGTACAAGTCATTATGTCAAAAAGGAACTTTACAACTTTGGGGTGGGGTGGGGTGGGGGGCGGGCGAGGTGTGGGTGGGAGTGCGGGGAGAAGCTACAATGCTTGATAAGAAATGTACTCATTATCTTGCCCATGTAATTGTAACCCCTCTGTACAGTATTTTCACAATAAAAAAAAGCAAGATCCTTCTATCTGCTGCCTTCAAAAACAAACATTCTGAAAGTGAAAGGCTAAAACAAAATCTACCAAGCAAATAGCCCCGATAAACAGGTGGTAGTTACAATCCTAATATCACATGAAATAGGCTTAAAAATAAATTAATATATAACATTTCTAAAAATCTACTCACCAAATACAGGAGCACCCAAATTTATCCAAGAAACACTACTTTCCTTAAAATGACACATAGATCCAAAGACATGAATTGTTGGGGGCTTTACACACCACTCTCCCCACTGGATAGATCAACTCTGCAAAAATTCAACAGAGAAACCTGAGATATAAACAACTGCATACACCAACTAGACGTAACAGACAACTACAGGATGTATCACCCAGCAGCATGAGAACACACATTCTTCTCAGCAGCACATGGAACAATCTCCAAAATAGACCACATTTTGGGACACAAAGCAAATCTGTCCAAATTCAGAAACATTGAAATTATGCCCTGCATTCTCTCAGCCCTCTCTCAAATATCAAGGATGTCCAATCTCTCCACTTCTCTTCAATTTAGATTAGAATGCCTAGCTTCAGCAATAAGAAAATATGTAAACATAAAGGGGATCTAAATAGGGAAAGATGAAGTAAAACTCTCCTTCTTTGCAGATGACATGATCTTGTATTTAAAAACCCCATGGATGGCAGGGGCCGGTGGCTCCCGCCTGTAATCCTAGCTATGCAGGAGGGTGAGATCGGAGGATGGCAGTTCAAAGCCAGCCCGGGCAGGAAATTCCAGGGGATTCTTATCTCCAATAAACCATTAGAAAACCGGAAATGGCTCTGTGGCTCAAGCAGTAGAGTGCTCGCCTTGAGCTGAAGGCACAGGGAGAGTGCCCAAGCCCAGAGTTCAATCCCCATGACCAATCAAAAAAAAAAAAAAAAAACCCAAAACCATGGAATACACTCCCAAGTTACTTGAGCAGATCGGAAACTTAGGTAAAGTAGCAGGGTATAAAATTAACCCTCAAAAATCAATGGCTTTTCTATATGCCAACAATGTGAATAGTGCGGCAGAAAAAGGAAATTAAAGCAGAACTAAGGAGGTAGAAAACATCCCATCCTCCTGGATTGGGAGGATTAAGATGGTGAAAATGGCAATAGTGGAGTTCCGGGAAGATGGCGGAGGAGAAGCTGGAATCTGAACAAGCTCTTGCATAGAAAATAGTTTCAGAGTTCCAGTGAACAGTCCCAAGCCAGAGAATCACACCAAGTGTGCCATCACAGGACAGAGAGTTAGTCAAGAGAGGGGAAGCCAAGCAGACACATCTGAGCGCCTGCCAGCAGCTGCTGCTGCGGCGGCAGGGTCGCAGCGGCGACCGCAGCCGCGGCCATACCTGAGCGCTCACACAGAGAGTCCGGGACAAAGGAGCCAGACGCAGCGGGCGAGCGGATTCTACTCAACACCAGCAAGAACCGACAAGGAGCAGACAACTTCATCCTGCACTTTGCAGACCAGAGACGACCCAGGATCCAAGACTCGGCGTGAGTAGAAGCCCCACTTCCTCACTCCTTCCCAGGGAGCAGAGGAGGGAAGGCCACCCCTCCCCCCACCCAGCACCGGTGATCTCCATCTTGGATACCGACAAAGCTCGGAGGAGCGGCTAGCTCCAGGTCAGGCCTTGGAATAAAACAAGTCATTTAGCAGGTCACAAGAACTTAACGGCGAAGTGACCTCACAGACTCAGTTCCATCCAGGGAAAAGTCACCCAGCTCAGGCGCCAGCCATTAGAGTGGCTCTCCTCACCGGGTAACCAGAGCCAGAGGCTGCCCCTCCCTCTAGCAGCCACCACAATCAATTGAAAAACAGAAACCCTGAGAATGGCTCCAGGCTGGGTGCTGTGAGTTTTTTTCACAAAATAGCCCCAGGGAAAAGCTACTGTTTGTTGAAAGGCCTCAACTCTACCCAGAACCTAGCCTCATCACTGCATCCCCCTCTTTTGTGATTCTCAAAGCAGATCACCCTCCCAGTAAACTAACCTGGGAGGGGGAATCTCAAAATCTTGGGTAAAGCAGAGCATTTTTCTGCCTGTTCCAACAAACTGACTTAAGAAACCAATCAAGCCACAGGACCTCAAGCTGACCAGAGACTCCAACCACACTCTGGTTACAGACAAAAGGGAGATACAGGACTCTTCCCACCCCTCCCCCCAAAAAATCAAAGACCTTTTTTTTTCTTCTTCTTCTTCTTTTCTTTTTTTCTTTTTTTTTTTGTTTTTTTTTTTCGTTTTTTGTTACCTTATATATATATAAAAAAATTTTTTTGCTTTTCTAAAACTTTTATTAATCTTTAATTTTTGCCTCTTCTGAAAAAATAATTGTTTTCCATTAACTTTTTTTTTTCTTTTCTCCTCTTATAATTTTTATTTTAGGAATACGCAAATGTGTGTTTTCCTTTCTTTTCTTGTCTTCTTTCTCTTTTTTTCATTCTTAATTATCTTTTTGTTTTTTGTCTAGCTCTACTGAACTTCTGATCTTTTCTTCTCACTTTCCTATCCTTTCCATCTTTTCCTCTTTGTTCTTCGTTATGTGACTTAACTCTTGTCCTGCACATCCTCAGATAAACCCGTAGTTAACCAGTAGACCCTACCCCCCATTGTGTACACACTTAATCCACAAACTTATTACTCAATTCAAAACCTCTGAGACTTAAATTCATTAATAGCAGTACTACCTCTTTATACCTATATAATATTTTAAGCATTTTTTTAAAGTTTTTCACATCTCCTCTATGTCCCTCCCTTTCTCTCAACATATTCATATTAGTCTATAAATAGATGGTCTTTTAATCTCTAAAATAACATTAATTTTTACGTTTCTATTTTTCTGGTCTCTTTTCATTCCCCTTTCCCTTTCTTCTTTTTCTCTCTCTCTCTACTTGCATCCTACACAACCTATTTCCTGCATTGTGATTAGGACATAGTTAACTCTCCCTGTGCCTCCCCACACCAATCTATTCCTATTTTTTACCCACATCTCTCCCTAACCCTAATAATTTCTGGTTTTCCAAATTCTTCTCTGCGGTTCGAAGCCCTTTAACATATAGTTGTTTGATGTCGAATAGATGTATCTGTTGAACTAGATTGTATCTGTAGACTATTGACTGTACAAATGCAAACTTTGGTTGATGGTTGCCTTAAGATAGTGTTCTAGCACAAAACTGGTGCTATCTTCATCTCAAATGGGCAGAGTAAGCCAGAAAAACACAAGAAAAATGGCAAATTCGGGTATCTCAATTCCCAATCTTGATAATCAGGGGTTAGAACAGATAATGAATAACCCAGAGGAGAGTTCCCAAACAGCTCTACAAACACTGCTGGCAAACATGATAAATGAAAAGTTTGACAATGTTCAAAGGACTCTGTATGAGCGTGACAAGGAGAGAGAGGAGGCATCCCAAAAGTTTATACAGGAATATCATAAGCGTGAGGAAGCTACTCAAAAACTGATACAGGATTTGCGTGAACAACTTGAGAATACTCAAAGAGAAAGGGAGGAATGGCGTGAGCAGGCTGAGAACACTCAAAGAGATCTGCAGGAATCCCACGAACGGGAGGAAGCTAATCAAAGAGTAATACAGGAAATGAGAGACCAGGTAGAGAACACACAAAGATCACTAAAGGCATTCATGGAATCCATTAACAAAGAGCTGAAGGAAGTCAGGGAGACCACAAAGGGAATGCTGAATGGAACCCAACAGAAGGAATGGGAGCCCAAAGAAACCATAACCAATCAACTAAGTGATTTGAGGACAAACACTGACCATCAAATTAAGGAAGTAAAGAAATTCATACAAGACCTAAAACAGAGCTTCAACAAAGAACTTGAAGCCATCAAAGCTGACCAACTAGAAGGAAAAGAGATAAAAAACAAAGTAGAGAGTCTTGACAGCAGGTTAGACCATGCAGAAGATCGAAGACAGCCTAGATATTATAGAGAAAGAACATACAACCATCCAAGACAAGTCCAAGAAATATGATAGATCTATCCAACACCTGGAAGACACCATCAGAAGGCCTAATCTAAGGATAATGGGTGTAGAGGAGCACCTAGAAACAGAAGTTAATGGTCTAGGAAATTTGTTTAACAGGATCCTAGCAGAGAACTTCCCAAACATGCCAAAAGATAGGCCTGTCCAGATACAAGAAGCCTTTAGAACCCCAAATAGACCAGACCAGAATAGGACATCCCAACGACACATTATAATCCACACAGGATCAACTCAGAACAAGGAAAAGATCCTTAAAGCTGTCAGAAAGAAAAGGGTAATCACTTATAAAGGGAAACCAATTAGAATCACCTCAGATTTCTCAGCAGAGACAATCAAAGCAAGAAGAGCCTGGAATGATGTATGCCATGCCCTAAAAACAAACAACTATCAACCAAGAATACTGTACCCAGCTAAACTCTCCTTCATAACTGAAGGCCAAATAAAAACCTTCCATAGCAAAGAAAAATTGAAACAATACATCTCCACCAAACCAGCCCTACAAAAGATTCTTAAAGATGTCCTACACATAGAAAACCAACAAGACCGCAATAAAGGCCAAGAAACTGCACCCAAACTGAGAATCCAAGAACCATAGGAAGAACCCAGGTTTCGCAGCCCCCAAGAAGGTAGATAACATGGCAGGAACTCCCAAATACCTCTCAGTCCTATCTCTTAATGTTAACGGACTGGACTCTCCAATTAAGCGACATAGACTGTCTAGTTGGATTAAAAAACAAGACACTTCTATCTGCTGCCTGCAGGAGTCACATCTTGCCCGTAAAAACAAACACATTTTCAATGTTAAAGGCTGGAACAAAATCTACCAAGCAAAAGGACCGCATAAACAGGCGGGAGTTGCAATCCTAATATCAGATAAAATAGACTTCAAATTAAAATTCGTGAAAAGAGATAAAGAAGGTCACTACATACTAATTAAAGGATCTCTCCATCAGGAGGACATTACAATTCTAAATATCTATTCACCAAACAATGGAGCATCCAAATTTATCAAAGAAACACTACTTTCCCTCAAATCCCATATAGATCCAAAGACATTAATTGTTGGGGATTTTAACACACCACTCTCCCCACTAGATAGATCAACTCGGCAAAAACTCAACAGAGAAACCACAGATCTAAACAGCTGCATAGATCAACTAGACTTAACAGACATTTACCGAACATTTCACCCAGCAGCATCAGAATATACGTTTTTCTCAGCAGCACATGGAACGTTTTCTAAAATAGACCACATTTTAGGCCACAAAGCAAACTTGTCTAAATTCAGAAACATTGAAGTTATACCTTGCATCCTCTCTGACCACAAGGGAATAAAATTAGAACTCAACACCAAAAGCCACCAAAGAAAGTCCGGTATCACATGGAGGCTGAACAACACACTGCTGAATCATGAGTGGGTCATGGAAGAGATTAGAAAGGAAATTCAAATGTTCATGCTATTCAACAAAAATGAACACACAAAATACCAGCTCCTCTGGGACACAGCAAAGGCAGTACTCAGAGGCAAGTTTATAGCTCTGAGCTCCTACATCAACAAATTGGAGAGATCTGAAACTAGCAATTTAATGACGCATCTAAACATCCTTGAAAAAGAGCAGCAAGATAAACCCCAATCCAGTAGACAGAAAGAAATAATCAAAATTAAATCAGAATTAAATGAATTAGAATCCAAAAAAACTATAGAAAGAATCAACAAAACAAAGAGTTGGTTCTTCGAAAAACTTAACAAAATTGACAGACCCTTAGCAAATCTTATCAGAAAAAGAAGAGAACACACACAAATTAATAAACTCAGAGATGAGAATGGAAACATCACCACGGAACCAACCAAGATTCAGAACATTATAAGGGAATACTTCTCAAAACTGTATGCTAATAAGTTTGAGTACTTGACAGAAATGGACCTCTTCCTAGCAAATATTGATATGCCAAAACTAAACCAAGATGAGTTAAACTATCTTAACAGGCCCATATCAAGCATTGAAATAGAAACAGCAATAAGAGACCTCCCAGCTAAGAAAAGTCCAGGACCAGATGGTTTTACAGCGGAATTTTACAAGGCCTTCAAAGCAGAGCTCACACCAATTCTCCTCCAACTCTTCAATGAAATTGAAAGAGAAAGCTCACTACCGAACACATTCTATGAAGCCATCATAACCCTCATCCCAAAACCAGGCAGGGACTCATCAAAGAAAGAGAACTATAGACCCATTTCTTTGATGAACATTGATGCAAAACTTCTCAACAAAATTTTGGCCAACCGACTTCAACAATTCATCCAAAAAATCATACACCACGATCAAACAGGATTCATTTCAGGGATGCAAAGCTGGTTCAATATACGCAAATCAATTAATATTATTCATCACATCAACAGGAGCAAGAATAAGAACCACATGGTTATCTCAATAGACGCAGAAAAAGCATTCGACAAGATCCAACACCCCTTTATGATGAAGGTTTTGGAAAAATTAGGAATCCATGGAACATTCCTCAATACAATAAAGGCTGTATATGACAAACCTACAGCCAGCATTATACTCAATGGTGAAAAACTAAAGCCATTTCCTCTTAACTCAGGAACAAGACAAGGATGCCCACTCTCTCCACTTCTCTTCAATCTAGTATTAGAATGCCTAGCTACAGCAATAAGACAAGATGCAGACATAAAGGGGATCCAAATAGGGAAAGAAGAAATAAAACTCTCCCTCTTTGCAGATGACATGATTTTGTATTTAAAGAATCCCATAGACTCCACTCCCAAATTACTCAAGCTGATTCAAAACTTTGGCAAAGTAGCAGGTTATAAAATTAACCCCCAAAAATCCATGGCTTTTCTGTACGCCAACAATGAGAAAAGTGTGGCTGAATTTAGGAAACAACTCCATTTGTAATAGCCCCACAAAAAATAAAATACCTAGGAATTAACTTAAATAAAGAAGTGAAGGACCTCTATGATGAAAACTTTAAAATCTTGAAAAAGGAAATCAACACAGAACTTAAAAAATGGCAAAACCTCCCATGCCCCTGGATTGGAAAGATTAACATTGTGAAAATGGCAATACTTCCCAAGGCTATCTACAAATTCAACGCAATACCTACCAAAATTCCACCCTCATTCTTCAAGGAAATAGAAGAGGCAATCCAAAAATTCATATGGAACAATAAAAGACCCCGAATAGCAAAAATGCTCCTCAACGGAAAGAACACTGCTGGAGGAATATCAGTACCAAATTTCAAACTCTACTATAAAGCCATAGTAATCAAAACAGTTTGGTATTGGCATAAGAACAGACCTCAGGACCAATGGAATAGAATTGAAAACCCAGAAATGAACCTACAGACCTATAGCCATCTAATCTTCGATAAGGGAGCTATAACAATAGAATGGAAAAAAGACAGCCTCTTCAGTAAATGGTGCTGGCAAAACTGGTTAACTACATGTAGAAAACTAAAGCTAGGTCCTTATACATCACCCTGCACCAGAATCAACTCCAAATGGATCAAAGACCTTGAACTCAAAGCAGACACTCTGAAAACATTACAGGATGGAATAGGAGAAACCCTGGGTCTCCTCAGCTCAGGCCGAAATTTTCTGAATAGAGACCCGGAAACACAACAAATCAAAGAAAGGTTGGACAAATGGGATTGTATAAGGTTGCAGAGCTTCTGCAGGGCAAATGACATAGCTAGCAAGATCAATAGAAAGCCCACGGATTGGGAGAAGATCTTTACTAGCCATACAACGGACAAGGGTCTCATATCTAAAATATACTTGGAACTCAAAAAATTAAACCCCCCAACAACAAATCCTCAAAGAAACAACTGCCCAATAAGTAAGTGGGCGAAAGACTTAAAGAGAAGCTTCTCTGAAGAAGAAAGAAGGATGGCCAATAGACACATGAAGAAATGTTCAACATCCCTAGCCATAAAAGAAATGCAAATCAAAACAACAATGAGATATCACCTCACTCCAGTTAGAACAGCAAAAATCAAGAACTCTAACAACAACAGATGCTGGAGGGGATGTGGACAGAAAGGAACCTTACTTCATTGTTGGTGGGAATGTAAACTTGTTCAACCACTTTGGAAAGCAGTATGGAGGTTCCTCAAAAGACTCCACATAGAGCTCCCCAATGACCCAGCAATCCCACTTTTGGGCATTTACCCAAATGATCACAAACAAGGCCACCCTAAAGCTACCAGCACAACTATGTTTATTGCAGCATTATTTACCATAGCTAAGATATTGAACCAACCCAGATGCCCCTCAGTAGATGAATGGATCAAGAAGATGTGGTATATACACACAATGGAATTCTATGCCTCCATCAGAAAGAATGACATTGCCCCATTTGTTAGGAAATGGAAAGGCTTGGAAAAAATTATATTAAGTGAAGTAAGCCAGGCCCAAAGAAACATAGGTCCCATGGTTTCCCTTATTTGCAATATCTAGTATAGGTATGAGTCAAGCGGAAAAAGTCAGAGAATGTGATGTTAGGAAAACGAACCCTCAAATATGTATTTTAATGTTTTTGTTTCTTTCATGCATGTGTTTCCAACGCATTTACAATATTATTTCTTTGTTGCTTTGTATGTCCCTCCCCCACAGTGTAACCCCCGCTTTCACTATATTTGATGTCAGTATAACATATGGAGGAGACGGGGACAAACAAGTCGTTTAAGGATTCAGGTGGACCTGTTGCAACAATGAGAAGTACAAAATGTCATGTCAAAACCAGCTTTACAATGTCGGTGGGGGGGGGGCAGGGGGGGTATGATTGGGTGAGGGGGAGGGGGGAGGCTGGGAAGGGAGGTGAAAGGTAAACAAAGGAGGAGGCTGCAATGCTTGGTAAGAAATGTATGCATTTTCCTGCCCATGTAATTGTAACCCCTCTGTACAGTATGTTCTCAAATAAAATAAAATAAAATTAAAAAAAAAAAAAGAAAATGGCAATAGTGCCGAAGGCTATCTACAAATTTAATGCGATACCTATCAATATCCCAACCTCATTCTTCAATGACAGAGAAATAGCAATCCAAAAATTATTATTATTCAACATGGTTTGATAGGGTGTCACTCCTAAACGTCTGCCTTGAAGTGGCAATGTCTCAGGAACCCACCCCATCTCTGTCTGGAGATATGTCTACTGGTTCTATAGCAGAAAGCTAGTGTCACACACAGGTGAAAGCAGAAAACTTTTCCTACATGTGGACCATTAATAACTCATTTTTACAGAGAAGAAATGGGTGAAGTGTTAAGCATTTCAACATTTTTATCTGGACAAAGGGCCAAAATGAAATGTCAGCTGCCTCAAAAGTGAAGTTGGAGAAAAATTCAGTTTTCTCCTTCTGGATGGCAAGAGGGAAGAAATGAAAGCAATGGAAAGGTGAAGAGCATGTTAGTTTGTGCCAAGACAGGACTGGGGATTTAAAAAATTCACTAGAAGGAATTTCTTTCTTGATGAAGCTGGTGATCTTGTACCAGATGGCAAGCTGATAATATTTTGTGAGATGAGTGTGGTTGAAGATTTATCAAACATATCAGGACATACTAATAGAAGATTTAGCTAATCTCCAGGAAAACACAAAAATTACAGATGGCAGGCTTCATTCGTTTGGTTTTTGTCTGATGATGAGAATTTAAGTCTCATAAACCTGTGTTGAATCTGGATCACTGGTATTTAATACAATATTAAAACATGAAGAGGAAGACAGCAAAAAGAATCAAGGGGAAACAAGTGATTTGAAACTCTGAGGTTTTAAAAGAAATGATGAGATTCGTTTACATGGGAACAAAAACAACCCTTGATAAAAATGGTTGTCAACATGTTGGCAGGCACAGATCACTATGCACTGGAATGGCTGACGGTCACCATGAAGAAGACTTGTGTAACAACCTCTCAGTAGACAATGTTGCTCATACCCTTACCTTTGCAGATTTGCCATTTAGAACAGTTGAAAGCACAAGCCATAGACTTGATTCATACGTGCAGTGTATCTTGACACGATAGGTAAAAATGGGAAAAACTGCAACGCAGCTGACATAACAGAAATATCTGGGTAGAAGGCCATGATTCAGTTTCACACTTACCTAGTGGCAGAAGCCTTTCAAGCACAGGCATCTGCACAATGCTCACTGTTTGTCCTTTCATGCAAACTGCTAAAGCAGTCCTGACTCTCCCATGGACAGTAGAAATCGATACTGACTTTACTCTTCCCTATGCAGAAGAATTCTGATATAGACCACAAGCAGGAGTAGTTACTGTTTTCTTGTTCACAGAGCAGAAGGTAAACTGCCAAATTGCTTGCCCTTCAGATGGATAGTTTATGGCTTATACTTCAGCTTTATGTTAGATTCATTCATTTTAAGGCCTTAAATTTACCTTCAATGTCTTCTCTTGTACTAGAATATATTTTTCTTATTGTGCTTTGCATTTTGACCAAGGCTATGCAGGATTGCACTAGCTCCATAAAGTTTAAAGCTGTGTTCTCCTTCAAAATATTTGAAGATTATCAGAAATGTACACATTCTTATTTCTTCTTTGCAGAAGTCTCTCCTGAAGTCTTTAGCCCTTATTAATTGGGTTATTGATTCTTTGAGGATTTGTTTTTGGGAGGTTTAATATTTTGAGCTCCAAGTATAGTTTTGATATGAGGACCTTGTCTGATGCATAGATCTTCTCCCACTCTGTGGGCTTTCTATTTATCTTGCTAGCTGTGTCCTTTGCCATGCAGAAACTGCAGTTTGAAGCAGTCCCATTTTTCCAGTCTTTCTTTGATCTGTGGTGAGTATGGATCTTTACATAGGAAGTTTCCACCTGTGCTAAGTGGCCCTAGTGTTGTCCCTATCCCTTCCTGTAATATATTCAGGTTATTTGGTCTTACACTGAGGTCTCTGATCCATTTGGAGTTGATTCTAGTGCAAGGTGGAATATAAGTATCTAGTTTCCATTTTCTATACATGTATAGCTAATTCTGCCAGCACAATTGTTGTAGAGGTGTCTTTCTTCCATTCTGTGTTTTTTGCTCCCGTATTGAAGAATAGGTTGATATAGGACTGTGGGTTCATTACTTTGATTTCAGTTCTATTCCATTGGTCCTCAGGTCTGTTTTTGTGTGAATACCAAGTTGTTTTTATTACTAGAGCTGTGTAATAGAGTTTGACAATTGGTATTCATACTCTTCCAGTACTTTTCTTCCTGCTAAGGATTGTTTCTGCTGTTAGGGTTCATCTATTATTCAATATGAATTTTTGATTGCTTCTTCTATATCACTGAACAATGATGTTGGAATAATGATGAGTATTGTATTGAATTTGTAGATAGCCTTTGGAAGTATTGCCATTTTCACCATATTAATCCTTGCAATTTCGGAACATAGCAGGATTTTCCATTTCTTTAAATCTGCTTTAATTTTTTTCAGGTTTTGAAAGTTTTCATCATGGAGGCCCTTTGTAGCTTTCGTTAAGTTAATTCCTAGGTATTTTTATTTGAGGCTATTACAAATGGAATTGCTTTTCTGGTTGCAGCCTAGCTCTTCTCAATATTGGCATACAGAAAACTACTGATTTTTAAGGGTTAATTTTTTTTTTTTTTTGGTCGGTCGTGGGGCTTGAACTCTGGACCTGGGCGCTGTCCCTCAGCTCTTCAGCTCAAGGCGAGTGCTCTACCACTTGAGCTACAGCGCCACTTCCAGGGTTAATTTTTTAAAGCTTTATTATATAAACATTTATTTTTTAAGTCACAAATATCTTTTAATCTTCACAATGATAGTCATCATTATCTTAATCTACATTGCCTATGAACTCTATGACCTGTAATAAAACTTTTTTTTTACAAATAAAAAAACAAAAACAAAAAAAGTTGGTGCATAAAGATTAACATTTGTTTTTGGTTTTTTGGTGCCAGTACTGGGGCTTGACCTCAGGGCCTGGGCAAAGGCTTTTAGCTTGTTTGCTCAAAGTTGGTGCTCTACCACTTGAGCCACACCACCGGTTCTAGCATCTTGCTAGTTAATTAGACACAAGAATGTCTTGGATTTGTCTGCCCAGGAGGGCTGTGAACCATGATCCCAGATCTCAGTCTTCAAAATAGCTAGGATTACAGATGTGAGCCCAAATTACCCTAGCTAATGCTAATATTTTACAGATGATCCACTAACAACTAGTTGTTACAGTAAAAAAAAAATGCAGCTGGGTGCTGGTGGCTCACTCCTGTAATCCTAACTATTCAGGAGGCTGAGATCTGAGGATCATGGTTTGAAGCCAGCCTGGGCAGGAAATTTTAAGGGTTAATTTTATACCCTGCTAGTTTGCAAAAGTGTTGGATCAGCTCAAGTAACTTGGGAGAGGAATCTAAGGGTTTTTTAATATACAAAATCATGTCATCTTCAAAGACAGATAGGCTTACTTCTTCTTTCCCTATTTGGATCCCCTTTATGGTGGTGTTTGGCCTTACTGCTCTTGCTAGGAATTCCAGTACTATACCAAAGAAAAGTAGAGAACATTGACTCCTTCCTGATTTTGGAGGAAATGGCCATTAGACATATGAAGAAATGTTCAACTTCTCTGGCCATAAAAGAAATGCAAATCAAAACAACATTGAGCTCTACCTCATCCCATATAAAATGGCCATTATGAGGAAAACTAACAATAACAGATGAAGGTGGGGATATAGAAAAAAGGAAACACTACTACACTGTTAGTGAGATTGTAAACTTGTTTAATCGCTGTGGAAAGCATTGTGGAGTTTCCTCAAAAGACTAAACAAACAGCTTGCTTATGACCCAGCAATCCACACCTGATCATTTATCCAAATGACCCCCAAACCAAAGCCAGCAGCACAACCATATTCATTGAAGCACTGTTTATCATAGCTAAGATACATAATCAACCCAGATGACCCTCAGTGGACAAATGGATCAAGAAAATGTGGCATGTATACAAAATGAAATTGTCCTTGCCCCATTTGTAAGAAAATAAAAACACTTGCAAAAATTATATTAAGCAAAGTAAGCCACACACAAAGATACATAGACTGCATGAATTCCCTCATCTCTAATTAGAATGTGCCTATAAAACTTCAAGTAAACCCAATGGATAGTAAAAGACAAAAATTACAATTGTACATGATGAAACAGCACTTTAAACAGTCACACAGTGACAACAAAGGAGGATATTCTCAGGAGAAGTTCACAAGGGCCCAATAGCTATGTGCATATGATCATATAAAATAATACTTATCAAAGTGAACTCCAAGAAATGGAAACAGAGGTTTTCTATTACATTGTTTGTGGCTTGTTTTTTCCCCTTTGGTTGATTCCCTTTTGTCACTGTTCTTGATTTCTGTACCCTTTGTTTTGTATATAAGTATATCTGATTTAGGGAGAAGAAGGGGAAGCACAGAAATGGTGGGACAAAGGGTGAACCAATTCAGCAGTGATATTCAGTAGACACTGTTGGAAATGCACTATACAACTTGGGAAGACAGGTTTGGAAGGAGAGAAATTGGGAGAAAACGAGGAAGGAGGTGACACTGTTCAAAAAGAAATGACTTATGTAACTCTAACCCCCCTGAACATTACCTTTACAATAAAATTTTTAAAAATTGTGCATAAATATAAAGTCTTAGCAGAAGTCCTCTGCTAGGTAAAATATTAAATATATTCCTGAAAAAGGAGGTGATTGGGGAAGTGGAATTATTTAGTGTTCCTAGATTACAAAGAGAGCACCCATGAGAGTATTTTACAAAGTTTTAAAATACACACAATGTGCTCTACTTTATTTAAGTATTCATGGGATGATATAAATTTGAGGTTCATTTGAAAAAAATATTAAGTACTTACCATATGCAAAACTTCCTCTTAACTAAGAATGAAACAATTCAGTGTCTTCTTTTTGTACTATGTATGCTTTACATTTAAAAGGGAATTCTCATACTTAAATGTTTTTCTGTTATTAAAGTTTATCATTGTGTACTGTAGTCCAGTTACTTTTGTGTTTGTTCAGCTTTAATAATGAAAATATGATTGAATTGATTCACATTATGGAAATAAAGTGGATATAAAGTTCTGCTAAATTACTTAAATTTTAGTTCAAAGGGAAGATGACCTTCAAGATTCCAATGTATAAAAAAATAGTGAACTCTTCTACTATATATTTAATCAGTTTGTGTTAATGATGAGATACGTGCTACTTGTGTCTGATTGATGAAAACATCTTTTACAATTCAGCATTGTTGACTTTAAACTGAAATTGTTTCTAAAATCAGAAAAAAACAGAGGGAGTTGATGGAGGTAGTCTTTGAAAGGCCAAAAAAGATAACGGATATGGATAAGCAATGACTTTTTACTTTAATATTATGTGCAATAATAATCACGCGGCCACCTTCTTATAGTATTTACCAAGATATGCCTGATAAAACTATTTGATTGTTTTAACCATTTAGTACATATCTCAAACTTTCAAATATGTCAAGGTCTTCTAAGAACCAATTTTTGGTTATACATCGACTGCATTGAAACAGCCAACAAGTTATTACTGAAAGATAAAAGTTCTAACATGCTTTTACTGTGCTTACAACTGTCATCACCTCAATTTTGTATGTTTCTGATCTCCAATTGCTATTATGTTAATAAACATTGCCTTGCTTACACATTCTCAATTCTATTACCTACACAGTCATCATTTCATGAAAACTCTGCAAGCCTGTAGCATTTTCACTACAAATTGACTCTTACATTTTAGTTTAGAGAAGTACCCTTAACTGAAAGATTACTTATGGTTGAAATGGGATATTCATATGATTGTAGCACTTCCTTTGCCATTTAAACATAGCAATTATTTCAGCTGTGAGACAGAGATGGCCTCTCAGTGTTGGATATCTGTGACACATGAGAGAAGTTTGGAGCATACATAGTGTCTGTCCTCAAAGGGTATGGGGCAGCTCATTCAGTTGCATGTGCAAAGATGAGGGTTTTTTTTGTTTTGTTTTGTTTTTTTGTTTTGGGTCCGGTCGTTGGGCTTGATTTCTGGGCCTGGGGGCTGTCCCTCAGCTCTTCAGCTCAAGGCTAGCGCTCTACCACTTGAGCCACAGCGCCATTTCCGGCTTTTTTCTTTTTTCTTATGTGGTGCTGAGGTATCGAACCCAGGGCCTCAGGCATGCAAGGCAAGTGCTCTACCACTGAGCCACCTTCCCAGCCCCAAAGATGAGGTGTTTTAAGAACTCGAAGAAGAACTAAGACAATAAGTATAGATAAAACTATGCCCTATTACATGATAACCTAAACTTTTATTCAGTCAGTTTTCTTTTTATTAGCCTCAGTTAGTTGTGTTTTAGTAGGTCTATTTATGTATACGATATGTCTTAGTCAAAGTTATGCATTCTGTTATTCTCTCTCCTCAGAATTCTTCCTTTGCAAACGAATCTTAGGAAGATTCACTGTTCCATTTTCACACCTGAACATTAAGCATTTGATCACATTCACTATTCTTCCCTCTGTGTGTTTACCTACTCACTCCCTTGCCATCTCAGATCGAACAAATTTCAACTTCCTAATATTCCTTTTGTGAAAGAGCATGTTAGTTGTTCAAAGGAGGTTCACAACGCTGTGAGAGATATGTATAATGATTGAAAGGTATGTACGTGTATATATAATCAGAATCTGTATCTCTATCATCATTATGTGTTTATATATATGTTTATCTTTTAAGTCTAGTATCCAGATATGAAAGAAAACAAGTTTACTTTTGTCTTTCTTGACCTGGCCGCCTTTGCTTAATATGACACTTTTCCAATCTATTCATTTCCTTACAAATGTTGTAATTTTATTCTTCATTATGGCTGAATTGTGTATCACATTTTCTTAATTTATTCACAAGATAGCATCAGCCTTTCTCTACATTCATATGCCATCCAATCACACTTCCTCTACACAGTCATAGCTGGCACAGGAATCTAAGGTCCCCACTGTGTGGAGGCTTAAGAATCCTTTGGTATAGTACTATATGATCTTCAAACACACATGATATGGCATCTTCTTTCCCTATTTTGATCCCTTTTTATCTCTTTCTCCTGTCTTATTCTTATGGCTTAGAATTCTTATGATATTAATTAATGTGGAGAGATAGACACTTTTGTTTCACTCTTGATTTTTTAAGAAATAGGTTAAGTACAAGACCCATCACCAACAAAAACAAAAACAACAAAGTGAGAAATAGGTTAAATTTGTCCCTATTTACTGTAATATTGGCTATAGATTTGTCATATAAAACTTTTATTATGGTAAAGAATGCTCCTATTACTAGTTTCTTCTGAATTTAAATCATTGAAATTCTTTCAAAGGCCGTTTTTGCATCAGTTAATGATTGTGTGATTCTTGTCATTAATGAAGTTTATGTGCTGTATTATGTTTATTGATTTATATATGGTGAACCATCTTGCATAGCTGAATTGAAACAAAGTTGAGCATGGTGTATGATCTTTTGGATGTATTGTTAATTTTTTTCAGCAAGTACTTTTTTGGTCTATGGTTGTCTTTTTTTTTTTTTTTCGAGGTACCACTGCTCATTCTCCTGAGCAGACTTTATTTTTTTATGTATAGATTTTATTTTTATTGTAAAGGTATTGTACAGAGAGGTTACAGTTACATGAAAAGGGTAATGAGCACATTTCATAGCTAGCTTTGTTATCTCCTCCTTTCTTTTCCCCCTACCATCACTTCCCTCCTTGCCTACCCAACTCCTACCACTCCTCCCCATGCCGACATTGTAACGTTAGTGTCCTATACATCTCATCGTCGCAATGGGTCAGCCTGCATCCCCATTTAAGCAATCTGCAATATCCCTTCTCCTCCTCAAATAACAAAAATGCATATACAAGGTGCAGAACACCGGCATCAAAATCCAGTGATAACAGGGGTTATACCATGGGGGAAGAACATACAATAGAAACAAAAGACTCACATAGTGCATTGTAAGTACAATAAGAACACTAGCAAGCAAGAAAGAAAAACCTCTCGTGTCCCTGTCCTGGGGTACATTTTGCTTAACATAATCTCATGTGGTCCAATGTACATAACCTTTGAATTTCTCTGTTGTTGTAGACTTGTACTAATCACTGCAAACAAGGGAAACCATGGGACCTATGTTGCTTTTGGCTTCCCTCTACATGCCCTCTTGTATACCTATTAAACTCAAATTCGATTTTCTGAATGTATCCTGTATTTCCTTCAGTGATCTGTCATGTTTCTTAGTATTGTCATGAATAATTGTGTGTTCTTTCTCTATGCTATACTGTCTTCACCCCCGATATTCTTTCTTCAGCCTTCTCCATTCTACTTTGAAGGTTTTTTTACTTTGGTGTTTATCACCATTCCTTCTTGCCCGTCTATCTTAATGGTGGCCAGCTCCTTATTAAGGTTTTTTTTTAAGTCTTGAATAGATTGCTTTTCCTCCTGGAGTTAGCCCTCAGACTTTTCATTTCACTACTTAATCTGGATTCCTATCTTTTCATTAGCTTCTTTCTCACTCTGCTGGAGTTCTTTAATCTTTTTATTTGTGGAGGCAATGAAGTCATCTATTAGCTTATGGTTGGCCTCATCGCATTTTCTGATAACCCTATGCAGGGTGTCCAATTTTTCATTGAGCAGGTTTACCAGCTATGCTTTTAATCTATTTTGAGCATTATCCTCTAGGTCATTCTAAGAGTGCTCTGTAACTTGTTTATGTGGAGATGGTGTTGGGATTTGTCGATTGGCCATGTTGCTTGTGTTTTGGTGGTTAGTTCTACCCATTTGGAGAGAAGAATCACACTGGTGCAAGAGTAGTACAGTGTTTTTTTTGGGGGGCGCCAGAGCCAACCCGGTGTCATGTAGATATATAGATCTTAGGGTTTCAAAATTATGTGTAGGTATTTTCCTATTCAGCTCTCTTTTTTTTTCTTGGAGAGGGATATTGTGGCTTTGGGGTCGAGATTATGTATAGTTGCTACTTTTGAGACAACCTGGGTTTGGCTGATAAGTAGTCTTCTCCTTAGAGTTAACAAGATGGGTCCCTTGTACTCAAAATAGTCAAATGGAACCAATTTTGTGGTCAACTATAGAACCAACTGTACGTTGGGTCAGATATAAACCATTAGGGATCAATGGGCTGGAGCAGATGGAGAAATGAAGAGTTAGGATTGGAGAGATATGAATTTAAATTCAGAAGAGAACTTGGGTAAAATGATAGTAGAGGAGTAAGAACAGATTACGGGATCGGTTTATGTAGTAGGAGAATATAGACCATGTTACTGAGTATAAGTGAATTCGAAATGAATTCAAAGAAAGGTTATGTAGGGAGTAGATTAGAGATCCAGATGAAGGTAAGAAAAAGAAGTTGTATATAAATGTATTTGGGAGACTTGCTGAGATGAGAGAAAGATTATTTAGATATTATTGGAGAATAGCTGAATCTAAGTTAACTCCTGTAACTATTGTTTACACACATAGAAGGAGACCTTACTTTGGGTATAGAACTAGGCAGGGTAGCTCTGATGGTGTATAGTATAATGTGGAGAGAAAGGAGAAGTGGAGAGTGAGAAGAAAAGAAAGAAGGGGGAAAATCTTACAAATTAAGAGATTGGAAAGTAGAAGAAAAAAACAAATAATAATGACAAATAGAAGCTTTAAGTGGAATAGCAAATCCTAAATCACAATACACCTTAACACATAGAAATAAAAACAAATAAACAGGGCTGGGAAGGTGGCTCAGTGGTAGAGTGTTTGCCTCACATGGATGAGGCCCTGAGTTTGATTCCTCAGCACCACATAAGCAGTAAAAAGCTAGAAATGCTGCTGTGGCTCAAGTGGTAGGGCACAACCTTGAGATGAAGAGCTGAGGGACCATGTCCAGGCCAAGTATTCAGCCCCCCATGACAGACAAAAAAACCCATCAAAACTAAACACAAACAAGAATAAAAAATTAAAGATTGTATTTTTTGGTTCTTTGAGGGAGTTTCAGTCTCCCCGTAGTCCTCAGAGCAGATTTCTGATGGAACCTTGTATGCCTTGCTGTAGTCCACCTCCCTTGTGGCTTGGTTGGGAGCAGATGGGGGAGGCTTCCCTGCTATATACAGTCCCACTCTCAAGCCTGGTGGGAGAGAGTTTTGGGGTTTCAGGTTTGTAGGCTGCTATCATAGACCTGGAGCTGTATTCTCAGGCTTTCCCTGGTAGCCACAGGAACATTAGGAACAGAAGTTATGTTCTGTTCTGGTATGATCCCTGCCTTTTGGAAGGGGGCTTGGGTCAGAGGGCTTTGGAATCCCACAGGGAATTGCCTTCCAGGGAGTGGACCCAGTTGTGTTACTCACAAGGTCTGTTGCTGCTGGTGTGCTTGACCCAGAGCCTGTGCTTTGGTGGGTTGGATGGAGTTCGCAGGTTCTCATTCAGAGGATCTGGGTGTTGGCAGGTGCAGGTGGGTGGGGGGTTCTGCTGATGCTGAAGGGTTTCCTCTGTGGCGGCATGGGGAGTCCTGGCACTGGGAAGAGCAGGCGGAGGTTCATGCAGCTCACTGGTGTGGACTGCGGGGGTAGGGGAGGCGGAGGCATGCTGGTCTGCAGCAGTGGCAGCTGGAGGTGGCAGGTGGCAGACAGCCTTGGTTGTGGCTGCCTGGGGTTGCTAGGCGCATTTGCAGAGATGACTGTAGCAGTTTTGAGGTACCTCAGCTGTGAGTGCCTGGGGTCTCTCTACGGTTGTCTTTTATGTCAAGGTCCTTTCTGGCTTTTCAGTGAGTACTTGCCTCAAAAAGTTATCTAGAATAACTAGTGTATTTGTTCTGAATAGTATCTAGTCATTAAAAATAAATGGTAATCAAGACCAAATACATGAGATGAGGAGATAGCAGGAGAGATAGCAAGACATGTGTAGTATCATTTTTATAGTTCCAAGAAAGGATTAGTGATACCATAGTTCAAGTGTTACACATGCAGTTCAAGGTTTGAAGTAGGAGAACATAAAAAGGAACATACTCTGGAAAAGATACAATTTAAATATGAAAACTGGGCTATTTATAGAAGTCGATAGACTGTGTGAAAAATCCTAGAATCCAAAAATAACATATATAACTGACACAAGTTTAGTTCATCAAAGTCCCCAGCAAAACAGCTGAGAGGGATCCAAAATCTCTGAGTTGGACCTGAAGAGAATGTTTTCTTCCAATTCACTAACTTTATACAAATGAGGTTGGAATTTCAAAACCATTTGCAGTCATCATCCCAGGCTTTATAGAGAATACGTATGGAAAGAAAGATGAGGATGCAGAAGTGTGCTTCTTCGGTTGTTGTGATAGCCACATTCTTCCTGTCGAACTGACTGGTGCCATTTTCCACAGCATTAATAGTCCATCCTGTAGGGGGATTATTTCTAGCCTGCAAATGTTTGCTACATTTTGTTTTCTGTTCTATTCCTTATTTCTTTTTGACTAAGTAGTAAGGTCAAATCAAAACCAAATCTGATATTCCTGACTGATCTATAGTGGGCACTGGCATCTCAGAAATTTGTTTTGCACAAATTTGCAATGAAGCTTCAATTCCTTTTTACATATTTGCTCCATTATTTCAAGGTGGATGTTGTTTTTAGAACTGATTTTTAAAGTTAATAACCTTATTTTATTATCTAGTGACATAGCTGTCTAGATTTCTTTTTTGAAGGCGCTCCATAGTGTGGTTATTTGTACACACACACATATAAAGAGAGAGAGAGATTTTTATATTTGTTTTGGACAAACAAAATTTGAAATTCATTGCATGAATGATTCTACAATACCTACACTCCTAGATTTTTTTTTACTCCTATGAAAATATTCAGAGGCTGGTGCCACTATGCTATTTATGGGT
Organism: Dipodomys spectabilis; assembly: GCF_019054845.1. Lineage (NCBI taxonomy): Eukaryota > Metazoa > Chordata > Mammalia > Rodentia > Heteromyidae > Dipodomys > Dipodomys spectabilis. The sequence goes on along the minus strand of NW_024870825.1, from coordinate 6,378,013 downwards.
TGGACTCTAGAACATGGTTGGAGATTTTGCTCTCTAATTGATCCATCTTTTCATTTTCTAGAATTTCCTTGGTTGCTTTGTTCATACTTTTTCTTTTATTATGTTTAAGTAGTTGTACAAAGAAGCAGTTTCTGAACAAAATATATCTTGATAAATGTCACCCTCCTTTTTCTTATTCTTTTCTCATCCTCCTTTTTTTTATCCCCCCTTCTCTTATTCTCTTTTAATTTTGTGGTTATACATTACATTCTTGACTGCATTCTCCCTCTCTTCTCCTGTTCATTAATCTACCCCACCTCCTATTCATCTCACCTGTTTTGAATACACAATTCTTGGTGTTTTATTTTGCTGAACTTTGGCTTTTGCCTCTTGAGGGAATTTTAATATTGTAATCTGACATATAAATATTAAAATATACTTCCTGAAAATTTGTGTTACATATTTCTTTGAATCACAGTATATCGACATATTGACTTAGGAATCATCCACACTTTGATCCTATCAATCTAAAGTTAATAGTTTAGCAATAATTTAAAGAGTTTTCTGGTTTTTATTCTACAGTACTTTATGGACCTTTTTAGGAACAACTTTTTGCTTAAAAATTTTTATTATCATTCATTAATTTTGATATCTTACACAGATTCGTATTTTCTTTCAGTATGTTTTCTAATCAGCTTATTAATTACACTAATATGACTGATATTAAGTTCAGGTTTTGTACAGCAGGCCCTGATATATTCAAGTTACTTTTTTTTCATTTCCACTGAGAAAATTAATAGCCTATATCTTTTTGTTTTTAATATTTATAAACTGAATTTTTATTGTTCTTAGTAAGGAACTGCCCAAATGTGTCAGAGTTCCATAACTCAGGTTATGAGTACATGGGTTCTTGGGTAATGTTCCCCCTTCCTTCACTTTCCCCATATTTTTTCCCCTGGTCCCTACCCACCATTACATTGTTCACTTTTAATATAATGTATGTTAAATATAATGACGGCATTTTCTCATCATCCCTCCATTCCTGCTTCCCCTGGTTCTTTTAACCTTTTTAAAACATAGCATGACATCAATTTGAAAGTTAAGATTCCGTCAAAAGAATGGCTTTCCTTATTAATTCTTAAAAGAAATCTGAAGTCTATTTCATTGTGTAGGGTACCCCATTCATAAAGGCACCAACTAACTTAGCATGAGGATGTGGCACTGATAAAAGAAGCACCTCACCCAGCCCAACCAATAATTTTCCACCCCATAGCTTCTCTGTCTTGCTTGTTTCAATCTCCTTCTTCAATTGATGTATTTCTGTACAAATATCTTCACATTTATTTTTAAATCCTTCTTTAATCATTTTTCTTGAATCTACAAAATGAAAAAGTAAACCTTGAAAATAAAACTTACTGAATATCAAGAGTTTTCCCTTAACAACCCTAGGAGCTAAGGATGTCCCTGTCTCTCTCTCTCTGTCTCTGTCTCTCTTCCCCACAATTCAGGACCACAGTGTTCTTTGACACATTTATCTAATGTTTCCTCCTGATTCATGGGTAGTAAGAACATATGTGCTCCTAGCTCCCTGCGATTCTCTCAGGAAGGTGGGAGGAGCTGGCAAAGGCAGGCTCACAAGTGTCCTTGTGATATATCCCAAGCCCCATCCAGACTCACCTTCAGCTTGTGTTCCAGCTTCTTTTCCTGATCTCTGATCAGATTCTCTCTTTCCCTTTCCATCTTCTCCTGTAGGTGAGATATATTTTCCTTGTAGCTTTTCTCTTGGGCCTCCATCTTTTGCTGCTGCTCCTTCTGTTCCTGTCTTAGCACCTCCTGCCCCTTCTCAGCTGCTTCCTTTGCAGCCCCCTCAGCTATTCCACATTGGTTTTAGAGAAGAAAAACAATAAGAATCAAGCCTTAACGCTACCCACTGGGATCAGAACCCAAACTGTCTCTGAATTTTTCCAGCGATCAAACCCAGGCACATGTGAGAATGACATGGAAATGTGCTGCCACACTGGCCATGATTAGACCTGACCTCTTGTTTTTCAGATTTAGTATCTTGTACATTCCAGTGTAGAACAGGAAGCTCCTTTCATAAAGATCTTCATGTCCGTCAGTCAAGGTTTTCAGGAACCAACCCCCTCTTCTGAAAGTGTTACCTTCCCCAGTACCTGCTCTGGCCTTCTCTCCATCAGTGAGAGCTTTGTCTGACTGTAGGATCGATTTTTCTATAGCATCCTGGGACTGCAGGAATGTTTGGAGAACCTCATTTGCCTACAAAAACAATAAACAAGTGGAATATGTCAAACAACAAAAGTCTATTCTCTTGTTGCAGAAATTATTTCCCTCTAAATCTTGTAAAATTTCAATTGTCTTCAAGATTTCTGTGTGTCTGTTCCTTCTTGAACCATAACAGCAAAGCCAATCTCTCTTGTAATGCTTAGAAATACTTTTAGCAGTCTCTGCCCTACTCTCCTACTTGGACTAATGGCCTGGCTGTTCTTCCTGATCTTTGTGCTCAAGAATAGCACTCTACCATTTTTAACTACAATGCCAATTCTGGCTTCTGGTGGTTAATTGGAAATAACAGTACCACATATTTTCCTGGTGGCTATGAACTGCAATCCTCAGATCTCAGCCTGCTGAGATTATATACATACATACATATATATGTGTGTATATATGTATGTATGTATGTGTGTATACTTGCTAGCATTATACGCATGAGACACCAGCAACCAGATTCAACCCTTTTTTTTTCTTTTGCAACAGAGAAATCTATTGCTATTCCAGGATATCAATGAGATTTACATGTACCTAAAGTGTATACTCTCTAGTGTATACTCTCTATCTGGGCACTGGTGGCTCATGCCTACAAATCATAACTAGTGAGATATTGATATACAGGAGATCCTCATTTGAAACAAGCCTACACAGAAAAATCCATGAGTCACTTTCTCCAAAATAACCAGCAGAGAGCCTAACAATAAGCGTGGGTCCAATGACAGCACACTACCTGAGCAAGTAGGAATCCCTAGGTTCAAAACCCAGTACCACAAAAATAAACAATATATCCCTACATTCTATTCTTCTACCAAGATACCTGTATCCTTTTATTTAAAATACAAGGAATCCTCTGATAATTCATCTTGACCTTCATTCTGCTCTTAGAGAAATCTTTCCTGAGCTAACTCCAGAGTTCTGTATGGCTATCCTATGAACTGTCTACCAGGTTTCCCGAGTACAGGCTCTAGGAATTTACAACTTATTAGCTTCCTTATGCCTCATATTTCTAAACTACAAAACTTGGATAACATTAGTAGTAATTTATAGGATATTTCTGAAATTTAAATTATAGGTGTTCAAGTAGCCTGAAAGTACAGGTTACTGAGTATTTATGATACAAATTAGGGGGTCAAAATTGATACAGTGGTGCATACTTCTAATCATAGAATTTTTAAGGCTGAAGTGGAAATGATGTGAGTTGGAACCAGCCTTAACTTCATGAAAAACCTTGACTTAAATCAAACAAAAAGAAAAAAACACAAAATGAAACATAAAATATGATTTTGAATATGTATGAGCATTATTAACACTAATATTGTTACCATATTAATCCCACCATTATTTTTTACTTGGTGTTCATGCCAGCATGACATACCTTATCTTGTTAAATTCAATTTACCATTTGTATCTCAGGCAAGACTATCAGTTTCTTGTGAATAAAACAAAGGGTATCTTTAATTTCCCTATCTCATTAACTTAATTAAGAAACGATTGCACAGTTTGATCTAAGAAAAACATCCTACTCTACTTGGAAGTTTCTGGTTTAAGAATAATTAATTGTGGATTCGGGAGGAAAAAGTGCAGATTTTCTTCTCACAAATGATTCTATGTTCTTTATTATTGGCACCCATGCAGGTGCCAATGGCTCACGCCTGTAATCCTAGGTACTCAGGAGGCTGAAATCTGAGGATCACAGTTCAAAGCCTGCCAGGACAGGAAAGTCCAGGAGACTCTTACCTCTATTCGTCAACTAGAAAACTAGAAGTGGCACTGTGTCTCAAGCAGTAGAGCACTTGCCTTGAGCTGAAGAGTGCAGGGACAGAGACCAAACCCAGGGTTCAAACCACACAACTGACAATATATGAATATATAAATAAACAACTAAATACATAAATGAGATTCTCTGACTAACTGCAATTCATCCCCTTATTCCTCACCTTTACCCTTTTCCTGGGAACTAGTTTGTAGTCCTGCTCAACCTTCTTCTTGCCTTCCAAGTAGAGATTATGCCCTACAGATATAGAAAAAGTGCCATTGGAAATGCTTTCCATAAAAGACTAGGAAATTTTCTTCAGCTCCATCTGGCAGTATTTGCGAGATGCATCTTCATTCTGCAGGATGAAATCTTCCTTCTTTCTCTCTATGGTGTTCTGTTAAGATGATAGGAAGACAGTACAATAAAGGCATTAGAAAGAAATTCCATGGTGATCTTCATGGAAAAAGTAAGGTGAAGGCCTCAGAGCACATGGGCACAGGGGAAGGAGCCATTACCACTTCTGAAAACAGTCTGAGTAATATTGGTAAGTCCCTGAACATTCTGAGAGCCAGGCTCATTCTCTGTAAAATGATGGGATTTAATTACAGGCCCCACACAGTTCTTTCAACAGCCCAGTGATGAACAACAATATAGCCATAAAAGAAGCTATAGCAAGTGAATGTGGCTAAAAGGAGAGTAAGCTCAGGATGTGTTTTGCAAGGATGAAAAGGAATGCATTGAAAAACGTTTGCAATATTTCTGAAGTTTCTCATATGTTCATGGTTTGGGAACCATTTCTTAATTCTTGCAGTGTGCACATAAGAGTGTGAAGTGCTTTTATCCTGACAGCAACTTGATTGCAATGATTGAAGTTCTGACCTCATTTGGGTGCTCTGAGCAGAGCACTCGTTGGCTTATCCAACATCCACACACTATACTTATGAGAAACAGGACTGTATTTCATACAGATATATCAACTCTATGTTATAAGTATATGATTGCATATGACATACAGAACCATAAGTCATATGTATACAATGGTATGTTAAATTTATAAATGCACATGTGGTTTTTTAAATGCTGTTCCTGAGGCTGGAACTCAGGGCCTGAGCTATTCCTGAGCTTTTTTATAAAGGCTAGCACCATTTGATACACACCTCCACTTCTGGACTTTGGCTGTTTAATTGAAGACAAGAGTATCATGGGCTTTCCTACCCAGATTGGCTTTGAACCATGATCTCAGATCTCAGTCTTCTGAGTAGGTAGGATTAGTGTATGAGCCATTGGTGCCTGGGTTTCTTACTTGCCAACCATGTTGTAATTTATTGTGCAACAATAAAAGATAAATGTCTGGTACATATAAGCCTGTAGGAATCCTCACACTCAAAATTCCAGGCTCCTAAAAGTACAGATAGCAAATGATCCATAGGATTAAAATGATGAGCATAAGCATTGTCTCAAAAGGGGAAGACTTCAGGGAAGAAAGACCAGGAGCAGACATCGTACCGTTAGATCTTTTTGAAACTCCCACTTGTCATCCTTGAATGATAACTCCATCCAACAGCTCCTGGAGGTCCTCAGTGGGGAGCCTCAATTGCTGAGCCATGTGCTGGCTGTAGAGTTCGGCTGCCTTCTGCACAGCTGCTGAGTTCTCACCCTGGGCCAGGGTAGTCACAGCGTTCTCCAAACATGGCAGTGCTCCACTGTTGATAGCACTGACATAAGTCTCCACCAGAGTCCCCAGTCCTGGATGAGCCCAATAATTTAAGGATAAACGTCAAGCTACACTTCTATTTTATTCTAAAATTAGCTTTCTGAAAAACATTAAGACTTTAAACAACTTTCACACTTTTTTTTGGTGATATCATGGCTCGAACACAGGGCCTCACGCTTACTAAGCAAATGCTTTATGAATAGAACCATACCACTAACACTTTTTGCTTTTTTTCCAGTCCTGTGTCTTGAACTCAGGGCCTGGGTACTGTCCCTGAGCTTCTTTTGCTCAAGGCTAGCACTCTGTCTCTTGAGCCACAGAGCTACTTCTGCCTTTTTCCGTTTATGTTTTACTGAAGAATCAAATCCAGGGCTTCATGCATGCTAGGCAAGCACTCTGCCACTACACCACATTCCGAGCCTCACTTTTGCTTCTGATATTATTTTAAGGATAGCATCCTTTGTATATACCTGTGCTATCATGAATTGTGAGCCTCCTTTTTATGCTTTCTGCATATCTGTGATAACAGGCACAAGTGACCATGCCTACTTACTGATTGAGGTAGCTTCTTGCTAATTTTTTGCCCAAGATAACCTTAATTTATTATCTTCCCAATCACTGACTCCTGAGTAGTGGATATGAAATTCCTTTATCCTATCTGACAAAGTCTACTTCTTCTGGCACCACTGCTTTTTCCTATTCATTTCTTTTCTTTCAGGCTCTTAATTCACACATTATAATTTAAATCACTAATAACTATCAATATGATCAATGAATTCTGTCTAGAGGATTCCATATAAAGTTAAGAAAATAGCAGATTACACAGGCAAAATGAATGAAGTTTACAAATGAAATAAATTGTCTAACTATTGGGACCCAATTCTAAATAGGAATGAAAATCTGCATGTTAATTTAAGAAGAACATCATGGGCTGGGAAGGTGGCACAGTGGTAGAGTGCTTGCCTTGCATGCATGAGGCCCTGGGTTCGATTCCCCAGAACCACATAAGCAAAAAAAAAAGCAGGAAGTGGCACTGTGGCTCAAGTGGTAGAGCGCTAGCCTTGAGCTGAAGAGCTGAGGGACAGCACCCAGGCCCAGAGTTCAGGCCCCATGACTGGACCCAAAAAAAAAAAAAAAGAAGAACATCCTGACAGAACTTAACATTATGTGTGCATGTTGTGCACATCCTGAAGCCACTTCTGTAATTAGAAATTAACTGAATTTCGATTTTAAACTCTTAATGATCCTATAGGACTTGGCATATTATATGGTTCATAACTAGTTTAAATTCACAATATATTTTTCTATCCATACAGAACACTTTCCCAAGTGACTTAATCTAAAACACAGGAATTAATCTTTAGCATCAGTGGGCTCTTATATGATCTGTGGAATAGTTTCTTAAGGTATATTCTATCTCAATAAAGCTCCATGTAGACAGACAATAATTAGAAAAGGTGAAATTATATGAAGCGTGAACTACTATTTTTCTATAACCTTAGCAATTGCAAAAATGTAATCAAAGCATTACTTAAGGGAAATAAGAAGAGAGGTAAATCCAGGAGCAGAGAAGACTCACGTTTCCCAGTGACAATAATTCCCTCTCTCAAGTTCTTGGGTTTTGCATTGGCAAAGATGTAGGAGCAAAAGATTTTGGATTGCACTTGGAAATTGCAATCCAGCTGGCCTTCTGACAAGTCTTCAATACGAATTAAGAGTTCCTTTTCTTTTGTAGGTCGATCAAAGACAAAACATTTGCGTTTTGGAAAGAAATGCGAATGCACTCCCTAGGGAAGTTGGCATTTCGAATTTTCTGATTCTTGCCTATAAAAAATAAAAGGAATACAGTGAAAGCATAAATTATACCATGGGGGAGGGACATACAAAGCAACAAAGAAATCATCTTATAAGTATGTTAGAAACAAACGCAAGACGAAAAAACATTGAATCCTTATCTTGGGGTTCATTTCACCTAACATCAACTTGTCTAATAGTTTCTGCTTGCCTCAGACATATACTAGTTATTAGGGGGGAATGTGGGGGCGGGTGAGAAGAGGGGAAGGTTTGGAAGGTGGTAACAAAGGAGGAGACAACAATGCTTGAAAAGAAATTTACTCATTATTTGCTCATGTAATTGTAACCCCTCTGTTGGTATTTTCAGAACAAAAAAATAAAATAAAATGTAAAACAGAGATAATGGATATAACAAACTGTCAGTCAAAAATGCAGTCATATATGAATAATACAGAGTAGCGAGCCCTAATTGTAACAGTTATAAATGAAAGTTGATTTCTAAGAAAAACTAAGATACTTGTCTATAGAAAACACACAAATTCAATAACACATTTTAAACATTTACAATAAAAAAATAAAAGTGAAAAATTAATCATTGGAAGTCAGCCATCAGACAAGGGGCTGAGTATTTTCATTCCAGAGATTTTACATCACTGTCTCACAATCCTTAAAATGATACTTCATTGCAAACCAACGTTGTGCACAGAGGCAAAACGCAACCAGTAATTGAAGGCTAGGAATCTATCTGTCCACAAAAGGAAAAAATTGATTAGTGTCCCTAGTTCTGGCAAAACTCTCCTGAGTTAAGAATTTAACTCAGTGAAGCAAAATGGTTAGAAGCAGTTTTCTGATTCTAGTGTATCTTTGTCAGAAATGAAATCTAAGACATAAAATAAAATTATATCTGCAAAGGGTAAGATGGTACTGGAAAAATGCTAGAAAGAAGATAGATAATATTCAAGTCAGAACAGAAAACCTGTTAGAAATATACATATATATATATATATGTATACACACTCACAAATATAAGTACATACCACAAATTGCTTAAAGACTACTTTCACTGAAAATTTTAAACAGTAAAATTAACTTAGATGTATTATGGATATTTCTTCATTCTCTAAATTGCTCTATGAGGTTTTACAGAGTCAATGTGAACAATGTGAACTAGAGCATTGGTCAAGAAGCATTTTGTTTTTTCCCATCCCCTCTCCAAATTAGAGAAGTGTACATACATACAAGATGCAGAGCACGGACATCAAATACAGTGAGAACAGCGGTTGTACTGTGGGGCAGAAACATGCAAAAAAAAACAAAAAATCACATGGTACATTATAAATACGTTAGAAACAACAGCAAGAAAATAAAAACCACTTTGTACAAGACACTATGTTGAAAAACACACTTTACAATTTAGACGGGGTGGGGAAGTGGGGAGGTAGAGGAGTGTAGTTGTGGTGGTGGGAGGGAAGTGATGGTAGAGGAAAAACAAAGGAGGAGGCAACAATGCTTGATAAGAAATGTACTCGTTATCTTGCCCATGTAATTGTAACTCCTCTGTACAGTATTCTCACAATAAAAGAATAAAAAATAAATTAAAAAAAAACTTAATAGGAAGTAGAGCTGTGGCTTAAGTGGTAGAGCACTCTGCTTGAGCTGAAGAGCTCAGGAACAGTGTCCAGGCCCAGAGTTCAAGCCCTATGACCAACAAAAAACAAACAAAAAACCAAAACTTAATAAATGGACCTTTCAACATTATAGGATGGATTATAATAGGGATAATTTTTATGGTGTTAATGGGCCTTAAATAATTTGATCCATTTTAATGATTTTATATTCCACTTGAAGACTTTCGAATGATAACACTAGAACAAGCGTAGAAATCTTTGTGAGTTTACTAATTGTTCAGATGAAAAACCAAAACATTTTCTAAAACATATTTGGTGAATAGTTTATTTGTATATGGTTCTGTTGATGAATTATTTCAGTAGAATATGTTATTTTAAATGTTCAGGTGCAGCATATTAGAAAGAATTGTTGGTTTTTATTTTGAAACTTCAAGTTTGATGACATATCTATGAGAACTCATAGAATTCTATAAATCATTGGCTTACATATATTGAAGTATATTTAACTTTTTTAGATATGAGAATTGTTGTCATAAATGATACTAGAGGACTGAAAGTAGAGAAAGACACTACATTTTTAAAAATGTACATTTTAATAGAATAAAAATGTAATTTTTTTAATGGAGTGATATTTTTTAATAAAGGCAATTGATCAGTTGCCTTACAATAATTAGTATCATACTGTAGCATAATCCCATCTCAAATAAGCATGTACATCCAATGCGCATTAAAAGGGCTTAGTATATACTATAGCCCTACTGAATCCTTCCCCTTCCTGGCCTCCCTCTGGTACATGGAATAAGCTTTAAGTCATTCTCTAGATATTCATCCTCTGTGATGGGCTGGTCATCTAACTTCAGCTCCAGAGTGAAATCCCAAACAACCCAAACAAAGTCTGGAAAGTAACTCACAAATTCATCAGAGTCATCCATTTCATCAGACTTCTTAGCGGACTTTGCCCTGATTAGCTCTGTTAGTTCAGTTACATACCTGGGATCTTAGCTAAGGAATGAAAAGCACCATACATCATAAACAAGTTTCAGATCTCACCTACAAACCCATTGATAACATTCCATTTTGTGTAATGTACCCTTCTTCAACCAGGAAAACTGAGTCACTTAAAGAAACAGGGTGAGTTGCCATTTTCCTAAACTCAATACAGCATGACTATTCTTTTCCAGGAAGGACACTGCAGCTGATCCAGGGCTTGCTGGTTGATGGTTCCCATGCTGTTGTAGACAAAGGTGCTGCTGAGTAGAATGGACAAGGCAAAGATCCACGAGTCATTCTTAGGATCACACTAGAAAGCACATGAGAGCAAGGAACAGAGAAGTCTACTTGTTTCATTTTTCATTTATTTTTCATTTAGGACTTCAATTTTAATAGAGAACACAAAGATCAATGTTTATGAAATTATCCTGTTTATACTTGCTTTTCATTAACAGTGACTTTCCTCAGGCCTTGGTTTCTTAGAATGATATTGTCAATGTGCATAAATATTCTCTACAGCAACTGTATGCAGTAGGATGCCACAATATTTAAGAAAACATATGTAGTATATAAATAAATGCAACATATATGCATCTATATGCATATATGCATCCATGATGATCATCTCTGGTAATAATACACTAAAATTTTATTGTGTGAGAGAAAATTGACCATTTTAGTAAATAGGAAAAATGCTTTGCAGCTTCACACATGTGAATGTCTCACTGGAATAATAGCTGTTGTTTCAATATGCTTCATTTATTTAAAAGCTGATAGAATGTGTAAGAAGAGATTAAAAGATCACACATTTTGTAAAACCAATAGTAGACAAATGAGAAATATTATAAAGTGCAAGTCATACATATGTATCACATAGTCCTATCATTTGACTGAAGCAGTGAGCATGTGTAAAGGGCTTTAAGATAAAGCCAGAAACAAGATTAAGGTGAGATGGATCATGAAGTATAGAAAAATACAATTGTGTATTATTCAACTCCCACGAAATTACAGAGGAAGTGAGTAATTCTAGACAAAAGCAATTTGTATTATGGTAATAGATTTAAAGTTCTCTTGGCCTCATAAGTTAGTGCTTAGATGTCCATACCCCTAGGAAATAGTCTCTGACCCATATACCTAAATTGTATGGCCAGTTCTGGACATCTATAGCACCTGTACTGGTTATACAAAATGTGTATTGGCTCCTGAACTGGGTCCTTACCTTCTACTGATGGATCTATAGAATATAGGATAGGGACTTAGAATTGGTATCCTTATAGAATATTTACTACATTACTCTCAGCTGCAGAGAAAATTTCACCATAACATGACAACAAACTGAAAGAACTCTAAATATCCAAAGATGGAACAAAGCAAATCAAGGTATAGGGACCAGAGTCCAGCTCAGTGGTAAGCATATAATTAGAATGTATGCAAGGCTCTTCTTTGGTCATTCCCCAATACCTTCCAGAAAAGCATAAATCAAAGCATAAATAGACTTTCTGATTGATATGATAGGATATGAATGATTGAATAAATGAGCACCAGCAGAGTAGAGGAAAATTCTTCCTTATGGAAGATCTCTGATAGCACATGTACATGCTCCCTGTGTCTGAGGTAGAATTTAATGTCACTACCATCCCACATTAAGATGTCTAGACTAGATTAAGGTTGTAGCACATTAGTAGAACACTGTCTAGTATATACAAAAGCCTGATTTTGACTAATAAAAGAACAAAGAATGGGTAGATCTAGTGACCCACTTCCAAAAATCAAAGTCAGAAAAAGGAGGAGAGTTTTTCTAAAAGAATAATAATTCATCAAAATATTAGGGTTTATCAGAGTAATGAAAATAGACAATTAAGCCTTAATTCATAACTGGCTTTGTACTTGTAGGAATTGAATTAAGCAGTGGAAATTTAATTAAGGTGACAACTGCTAAGTTAAGAAATACAACCAAACGAATTCTCCATGATTTTGATTTACCTTCTCCACCATCACCCAGACCCTCAGTGTCCAGAAGGACCAAGGTGAAATTTGGTTTCCTTGGGTGAGTCACACACCACATCCAGATGCCTTTTGTTTGAGGCATCACTGTACTGCCCAGATGGAAACGTGAAACCAAAGAGAAAAAGATTAATATAGGTGTGTTTTAAGTTCTGAGAATATCATACTGTGAGAGTCTGTCCTTTAAAATAAATTAACTAGAAGAGAAGATATAAAATATACTGAAGGGAAACTTCATAGGCAAAGGATTGACAGAACTAGTGACAGATTTTCTGGAAACCAAGAAGGAGCAAATAAAATGACCTTATTTAAGGAAATCACCCACACTGATCAAGATGCACTGCAATCATGAACTGCTCTGTTGAATGCTAATGTCTTTGTGCAATGACTTGAAGATAATAAAATTTAAAAATAAATAAAAAAAATCACAAAAATCACCCTGCATTTAACAAAATAAGAAATACATATGACAGTATTGGAAACAATTTTTCTACATTATTTATATGGTTTATAGGCCTTATAAAATTAGTAAAAATTATAAAGCATAATTTTTTTAGAAATGAAATTCTTTCTGCTTTCCTTATATCTCATAATCTTCATTTATTTCACTTTTATAAACAAAGCATACTGGGTGACATCTGCATTGATTCTACAGTCTTACCGAAATTATGTCAGTGGAAGGATGGAAATAATCAAAGGAACTGAGTAGGTAAGATTGGATTGCACCAGAATACTCTTCTTGTAGGTCACTAAACAGAATAAGGAAAATTCCTGTTTTTTTAATGGAGTAGGGTGAGATCTTATGAGTATGGATTTAAAATGAAAAGCTTTCATGTCAATCTTAAAAAAGATTGAAAGATTTTCCCTTAGCAGGAATCAGATTCTTCTTGATGGTATAACAAGCATGATTACCATGCATTATCAATGATCCCAGGAAATGGCTCCTGTCCTAAGAAAGCACTCACTTTGGTTGTGTCCTGCCAGGCGGTTCATCAGGTAGGATTTTCCTGTACGATACATTCCTACAATGGCCACCACCACCACAGGCTTTGTAATCGCTTCAAGAACCTTGACTGCTTCGGGGTTCACCATCAACTGCTCTTTCTCATTTTCCACTAGACAAATGGGGCCATCATATTGGATTCTGATGCCATGGTAACCTACACCCCCCCCAAAAAAAAAAGAAGTGGAAGAGAGAGTAAAATATTAATAGAATACAGATCTAGTGGCAACCCCAGGAGCAAATACAATCTCACTTGTAGAATGTTAAGTTCTTTTTACAAAATTTATTTATTTTAGTACATTTTTATCTTTCAGTTGCTCTACAGTGGAGTTTCAATTCAACGTGTCAGTTTGTGAGGACAATGCATCTTGATCAACATCACCCTTCCTTCATTCTTCTGCATGTCTCCCAGCCCCACTCATCCCCTCAATTTTCAACATAACAACTCCTGGCCAGAACAGTTCATTGTCAAAGGTACCATCCTATCAGTAAGTGTCAGGTAGGCTACCACTTTTTCAAGGACATCTCTTAGATGATTCATCATTGCATAATAAATCTGCTCACATTCTGATTGATAAATTTGAAACTCCAATCACAAATAAGGCTATAACATTTAGTCTTTCTAGTAGCCTGTTAATTATCTAGATGAATGCAAGTGTTTTATTACAGTGGGAAGAAAAGAAGAACAGAAATTGGAAGATGAAACGTGTTTGCAGAGTAACCCTGAGGACCTCAAAATTTTACAGTATGCTGGTATAATTACACTATATACCACTATGGCAGCATAAGAATGGAAATACCATGATGGTTACATGAACAAATTACTAGTAGAATAATACAAGGATGAACTAAGATAGAGTATAACATGACCAATGGAATAGAATTGAAAACCCAGAAATGAACATACAGACGTATGCCCATCTAATCTTTGATAAGGAAGCTAGAAAAAAATAGAATGGAAGAACACCAGCCTCTTCAGTAAATGGAGCTGGCAGACTTGGTTAATCACTTGTAGAAAACTAAAGCTAGATCCTATATATCACCCTGTACCAGAATCTACTCCAAATGGATCAAAGACCTCAGAGTCAAACAGACACTCTGAAAACTTTACAGGATGGAATAGAGAAACCATAGGTCTCCTTGACACAGGCCAAAATTTTCTTTAAAGAGACCCAGAAACACAACAAATCAAAGAAACGTTGGACAAATGGGATTTCATTAAATTGTAGAGCCTCTGCATGGCAAAGGATATAGGTAGCAAGATCAATAGAAAGCCCACAGATTGGGAGAAGATCTTCACTAGCCATACAACAGACAAGGGTCTCACTATATAAAATATACCTGGAACTCAAAAACTTAAATCTCCCAAAAACAAATCATCAAAGAAACAACTTTCCTATAAATAACTGGGCTAAAGACTTAAGAAGAAACTACTCTGAAGAGGAAAGAAGGATGGCCAATAGACACATGAATAAATGCTCAACTTCCCTACCCATAAAAAAAATGCAAATCAAAACAACATTGAGATTCCACCTCATCCCAGTTAGAATGGCTTGAATCAAGAATTCTAATAACAACAGATGCTGGAAGAGATGTGGACAGATGGGAACCTTACTGTATATTTGGTGGGAATGTAAACTTGTTCAATCACTTTGGAAAGTAGTATGGAGGTTCCTCAAAAGACTTCACATAGAGCTCCCCTATGACCCAGCAATCCCACTTTTGGTCATTTACCCAAATGATCACAACAAGAACATACTAAATCTTCCAGCACAACTATGTGCATTGCAGCATTATTTACCATAGCTAAGATATGGAACCAACCCAGATGCCCCTCAGTAGATGAATGGATCAAGAAAATGTGGTATATATACACAATGGAATTCTATGCCTCCATCAGAAAGAATGACATTGCCCCATTTGTTAGGTATTGGAAAGACTTGGAAAAACCATATGAAGTGAAGTAAGCCAGGCCCAAAGAAACATAGGTCCCATGGTTTCCCTTATTTGCAATAACTAGTATATGTCTGGGACAAGCAGAAATGGTCAGATAAGTTGATGTTAGGTGAAATGAACCCCAAGATTAGGAATCAATTTTTTTTCTTTCTTGTGATTGTTTCTAACACATAAATAAGATAATTTCTTTGTTTCTTTGTATGTCCCTCCTCCACGATATAACCCCTGTTTTCATGGTATTTGATGATGGTATAATTTGTGGAGGGAAAGGGAAAAAACAAATTGTTTAAATGGAGATACGGGTGGACCCATTGAAACAATGAGATATAGAAGAACTTATGTCAAAACACGAACTTTACAACTTTGGCCAGGGAGGTTGCGGGGGAAGGAGGGAGCCGGTCGGGAGATGGGAAGGAATGGGAAGGGGAAATAAAGGAGGAGGCAAAAATGCTTGATAAGAAATGTACTCATTATCTTACCTATGTAATTGAAAACAATCTGTATAGTATTTTCACAATAAAAAAGAATATTACATGAGTCAAAATAATTCTAATAAAATGATGACCATTCAAATAAAATGATACAAATTGAGTACCAGTATTTCGGACGGTAAAGGATTTTATGCAGCATATCACACTCATTACTCTCTCTTGTCATTTGAAATTCTACAGTTGGTTGTGAAGCTTTTAAATACTGCATAATATTTGTGGGATATGTCAACTCATGCCTATTATATAAAATTCAGTATGTACCAGGGTGAAAAGAGTGAAATTCTAAATGAGTAAGGTACTGGCTTTGTGTAGAATCAGTTCCATGGCTCCCAGCCAAGAGTCAGTTTGAATATGAAGGAGACAAGGATGCTTGGGAATAAGGAAAGAGGCTTCCTGTGAGGAGGAAGAGTAGGCAGGAGAGAAGCAGTGGAAAGATGCTGCAAGCAGGACCCATGGGGGATGAATGGGGAAACAGGAATCCAGAGCCAATGGAGTTACAGAAGACAGTCTTCCAGGGGTCAAACCCCAGGGTTCCCATCATTTACTCACTACCAGACCTGGAAAGAGAACTTGCCTCTGTCCGCCTTCATTATCTTGTCAACAGTATAAATAAAACTAGTGCTGCCTGATTCACTATGGTACAGGTTAAGGAAATCAATATTTTAAAAAAATTTGCAGTGGTATGGCCCTGTTCCCTCCAGAGAACAAATAAGACAGTGAGTTAATAAGTGTCACTATATCCTGAAAATTATAAAATACCAAGGAAACTAGGCTAAAGAAGAGAATTTCTGTCAGAAAAAAGAAACCAAAAACCTGCCTTCCAAATGGCTTCTTCATACAGTTATTCTGTAAAACGTTGTTTCTTCTGTAGCTGTTAGAGATCACAAAAAATTGGGTCAACCATGACCTTTCAACTACTGTGTTAGACACAAGAGAAACTCAAGATTGCTTTTCTTTAGATTTGACTTTTAAGAAAGCACTGGGAAGCTGCGTGCAGGTGCTGGCTAATACCTATAATTCTAGCTACTCAGGAGGCTGAGATCTGAGGATCCTGGTTCAAGCCTGGGCAGGAAATTCTGTGAGACTCTTTCCTCCAATTACCCCCCAGAAATCTGGATGTGGTTCTATGTCTCAGAATGGGAATTAGCCTTAAGTGAAAGAGCTCAGAGACAGGCCCTGAGTTCAATCCCCATGAGAAAAAATAAAAATAAAAATAAAAAGCAGTGGGCAAAGGAAGATAAAATTGTAAATTTTGTTTCCTTCCTGGTCTTCACTTTTTTCATGCCATTCTTCCCTTATTCTTTATTGTTCTTTCTCTCTTTCCTTCTTTCCTTTCTTCCTTACTGCTTTTTTTTTCGTTTTTCTTTCTTTCCTTCTTTCTGCTTTCTTTTTCTTTTGTTCTTTCTTCTCTTCTTCCCTTACATTTTCTCTCCCCTCCTTCCCCTTTTCATTTTCTTTCTCTTTACTCTCCTTCCCTTCCTATCTTTTTTCTACTTCCTTCTCTCTCTTCTCTCCTCTTGTTTTTCTCCCCATGCTCCTCTTTTTCCTCTGTCTTTTTCCTATCTTTTCCTGACTACCTCTCTCTCCCTTGTCCCTTTTTCATTGATCTCTTTCTCTCTATGCCACTTCCCTTTTCTCCCTATCTCTGCCAGTCCTTCCCCTTCTCACCTCCCCTTTTTCTCCCACTCTCATCTCTTTTTTTTAAATTTAATTTTATTTTATTTGTGAACATACTGTACAGAGGGGTTACAATTACATGGGCAGGACAATGCGTACATTTCTTACCAAGCATTGCAGCCTCCTCCATTGGTTTACCCTTCGCATCCCTTCCCAGCCTCCCTCCTCCCCCCAATCCCAATCCTTCTCCTTCCCCCCCTTCCCACCCCCCCCCCACCCGCACCGACGTTGTAAAGCTCGTTTTGGACATGACCACTTGTACTTCTCATTGTTGCAACAGGTCCACCTGTATCCTTAAACAACTGGTTTTTCCCCATCTCCTCCACAAGTTATACTGACATCAAATATAGTGAAAGCAAGGGTTATACTGTGGGGGAGGGACATACAAAGCAACAAAGAGATAATCTTATAAATGCGTTAGAAACACATACATGAAAGAAAAAAACATTAAAATACATATCTAAGGGTTCATTTTCCTGACATCACATTATCTGACGTTTTCCGCTTGACTCATAAATATACTAGATATTGCAAATTAGGGAAACCATGGGACCTATGTTTCTTTGGGCCTGGCTTACTTCACTTAATATAATTTTTTCCAAGTTTTTCCATTTCCTAACAAATGGGGCAATGTCATTCTTTCTGATGGAGGCATAGAATTCCATTGTGTGTATATACCACATTTTTTTGATCCATTCATCTACTGAGGGGCATCTGGGTTGGTTCCAGATCGTAGCTATGATAAATAATGCTCCAATAAACATTGTTGTGCTGGTAGCTTTAGTGTGGTCTTGTTTGTAAACATTTGGGTAAATGCCCAAAAGTGGAATTGCTGGGTCATAGGGGAGTTCTATGTGAAGTCTTTTGAGGAACGTTCATACTGCTTTCCAAAGTGGTTGAACAAGTTTACATTCCCACCAACAATGAAGTAAGGTTCCTTTCTGTCCACATCCCCTCCAGCATCTGTTGTTGTTAGAGTTCTTGATTTTTGCCGTTCTAACTGGAGTGAGGTGATATCTCAATGTTGTTTTGATTTGCATTTCTTTTATGGCTAGGGATGTTGAACATTTCTTCATGTGTTTATTGGCCATCCTTCTTTCTTCTTCAGAGAAGTTTCTCTTTAAGTCTTTAGCCCACTTATTTATTGGGCAGTTGTTTCTTTGAGGATTTGTTGTTGGGGGGTTTAATTTTTTGAGCTCCAAGTATATTTTAGATATGAGACCCTTGTCTGTTGTATGACTAGTAAAGATCTTCTCCCAATCCATGGGCTTTCTATTGATGTTGCTAGCTATGTCCTTTGCCATGCAGAAGCTCTGCAACTTCATGCAATCCCATTTGTCCAACCTTCCTTTGATTTGTTGTGTTTCCGGGTCTCTATTCAAAAAATGTCGGCCTGAGCCAAGGAGACCTAGGGTTTCTCCTATTCCATCCTGTAATATTTTCAGAGTGTCTGCTTTGAGTTCAAGGTCTTTGATCCATTTTGAGTTGATTCTAATGCAGGGTGATATATAAGGATCTATCTTTAGTTTTCTACATGTAGTTAACCAGTTTTGCCAGCACCATTTACTGAAGAGGCTGTCTTTCTTCCATTCTATTGTTTTAGCTCCCTTATCGAAGATTAGATGGCTATAGGTCTGTAGATTCATTTCTGGGTTTTCAATTCTATTCCATTGGTCCTGAGGTCTGTTCTTATGTCAATACCAAGCTGTTTTGATTACGATGGCTTTATAGTAGAGTTTGAAATTTGGTATTGATAATCCTCCAGCAGTGTTCTTTCCCTTGAGGAGCGTTTTTGCTATTCAGGGTCTTCTATTGTTCCATATGAATTTTTGGATTGCCTCTTCTATTTCCGTGAAGAATGAGGTTGGAATTTTGATAGGTATCGCGTTGAATTTGTAGATAGCCTTGGGAAGTATTGCCATTTTCACGATGTTAATCTTTCCAATCCAGGAGCATGGGAGGCTTTGCCATTTTTTTAGTTCTGTGTTGATTTCCTTTTTCAAGATTTTAAAGTTTTCATCATAGAAGTCCTTCACTTCTTTAGTTAAGTTAATTCCTAGGTATTTTATTTTTTGTGGGGCTATTACAAATGGAGTTGCTTTCCTAATTTCAGCCACACTTTTCTCATTGTTGGCATACAGAAAAGCCATTGGTTTTGGTGGGTTAATTTTATACCCTGCTACTTTGCCAAAGTTTTGAATCAGCTTGAGTAATTTGGGAGTGGAGTCTATGGGATTCTTTAAATACAAGATCATGTCATCTGCAAAGAGGGAGAGTTTTATTTCTTCTTTCCCTATTTGGATCCCCTTTATTTCTGCATCTTGTCTTATTGCTGTCGCTAGGCATTCTAATACTAGATTGAAGAGAATTGGAGACAGTGGGCATCCTTGTCTTGTTCCTGAGTTGAGAGGAAATGGCTTTAGTTTTTCACCATTGAGTATAATGCTGGCTGTAGGTAAGTCATATACAGCATTTATTGTATTGAGGAATGTTCCATGGATTCCTAATTTTTCCAAAACCTTCATCATAAAGGGGTGTTGGATCTTCTCGAATGCTTTTTTCTGCGTCTATTGAGATAATCATGTGGTTCTTATTCTTGCTCCTGTTGATGTGAGGAATAATATTAATTGATTTCCGTATATTGAACCAGCTTTGCATCCCTGAAATGAATCCTGTTTGATCGTGGTGTATGGTTTTTTGGATGAATTGTTGAAGTCGATTGGCCAAAATTTTGTTGAGAAGTTTTGCGTCAATATTCATCAAAGAAATGCGTCTATAGTTCTCTTTCTTTGATGGGTCCCTGCCTGGTTTTGGGATGAGGGTTATGATGGCTTCATAGAATGTGTTTGATAGTGAGGTTTCTCTTTCAATTTCATTGAAGAGTTGGAGGAGTATTGCTGTGAGCTCTGCTTTGAAGGCCTTGTAAAATTCCACTGTAAAACCATCTGGTCCTGGACTTTTCTTGGCTGGGAGGTCTCTTATTGCTGTTTCTATTTCAGTGCTTGATATGGGCCTGTTAAGATTGTTTAACTCATCTTGGTTTAGTTTTGGCATGTCAATATTTGCTAGGAAAAGGTCCATTTCTGTCAAGTTCTCAAACTTATTAGCATAAAGTTTTGAGAAGTATTCCCTTATAATGTTCTGAATCTTGGTTGTTTCCATGGTGATGTTTCCATTCTCATCTCTGAGTTTATTAATTTGGGTGTGTTCTCTTCCTTTTCTGATAAGATTTGCTAAGGGTCTGTCAATTTTGTTAAGTTTTTCGAAGAACCAATTCTTTGTTTTGTTGATTCTTTCTATAGTTTTTTTGGATTCTAATTCATTTAATTCTGATTTAATTTTGATTATTTCTGTCTGTCTACTGGATTGGGGTTTATCTTCCTGCTCTTTTTCAAGGAGGTTTAGATGTGTCATTAAATTGTTAGTTTCAGATCTCTCCAATTTGTTGATGTAGGAGCTCAGAGCTATAAACTTTCCTCTGAGTACTGCCTTTGCTGTGTCCCAGAGGAGCTGGTAATTTGTGTGTTCATTTTTGTTGAATAGCATGAACATTTTAATTTCCTTTCTAATCTCTTCCATGACCCCCTCATGATTCAGCAGTGTGTTGTTCAGCCTCCATGTGATGCCGGACTTTCTTTGGTGGCTTTTGGTGTTGAGTTCTAATTTTATTCCCTTGTGGTCAGAGAGGATGCAAGGTATAACTTCAATGTTTCTGAATTTAGACAAGTTTGCTTTGTGGCCTAAAATGTGGTCTATTTTAGAAAACGTTCCATGTGCTGCTGAGAAAAACGTGTATTCTGATGCTGCTGGGTGAAATGTTCAGTAGATGTCTGTTAAGTCTAGTTGATCTATGCAGCTGTTTAGATCTGCGGTTTCTCTGTTGAGTTTTTGCCGATTTGATCTATCTAGTGGGGAGAGTCCTGTGTTAAAATCCCCAACAATTAATGTCTTTGGATCTATATGGGATTTGAGGGAAAGTAGTGTTTCTTTGATAAATTTGGGTGCTCCATTGTTTGGCGAGTAGATATTTAGAATTGTAATATCCTCCTGAAGGAGAGATCCTTTAATTAGTATGTAGCGACCTTCTTTATCTCTTCTCAAGAATTTTAATTTGAAGTCTATTCTATCTGATATTAGGATTGCAACTCCCACCTATTTATGGGGGCCGTTTACTTGGTAGATTTTGTTCCAGCCTTTAACATTGAAAATGTGTTTGTTTTTATGGGCAAAATGTGACTCCTGCAGGCAGCAGATAGAAGGGTCTTGTTTTTTAATCCAACCAGACAGTCTATGTCGCTTAATTGGAGAGTTCAGTCCGTTAACATTAAGAGATAGCACTGAGAGGTATTTGGGAGTTCCTGCCATGTTATCCACCTTCTTGGGGGCTGCAAAAACTGGGTTCTTCCTATGGTTCTTGGATTCTCAGTTTGGGTGCAGTTTCTTGGCCTTTATTGCGGTCTTGTTGGTTTTCTATGTGTAGGACATCTTTAAGAATCTTTTGTAGGGCTGGTTTGGTGGAGATGTATTGTTTCAATTTTTCTTTGCTATGGAAGGTTTTTATTTGGCCTTCAGTTATGAAGGAGAGTTTAGCTGGGTACAGTATTCTTGATTGATAGTTGTTTGTTTTTAGGGCATGGCATACATCATTCCAGGCTCTTCTTGCTTTGATTGTCTCTGCTGAGAAATCTGAGGTGATTCTAATTGGTTTTCCTTTATAGGTGATTACCCTTTTCTCCTTGACAGCTTTATGGATCTTTTCCTTGGTCTGAGTTGATCCTGTGTGGATTATAATGCTTCGGTGGGATGTCTTATTCTGGTCTGGTCTATTTGGGGTTCTAAAAGCTTCTTGTATCTGAATAGGCCTATCTTTTTGTATGTTTGGGAAGTTCTCTGCTAGGATCCTGTTAAACAAATTTCCTAGACCATTAGCTTCTGTTTCTAGGTGCTCCTCTACACCCATTATCCTTAGATTAGGCCTTCTGTTGGTGTCTTCCAGGTGTTGGATAGATCTATCATATTTCTTGGACTTGTCTTGTATGGTTGTGTGTTCTTTCTGTATAATATCTAGGCTGTCTTCAATCCCTGAGATTCGATCTTCTGCATGGTCTAACCTGCTGTCAAGACTCTCTACTTTGTTTTTTATCTCTTTTCCTTCTAATTGGTCAGCTTTGATGGCTTCAAGTTCTTTGTTGAAGCTCTGTTTTAGGTCTTGTATGAATTTCTTTACTTCCTTAATTTGGTGTTCAGTGTTTGTTCTCAAATCACTTAATTGATTGGTTATGGTTTCTTTTTACTCCCATTCCTTCTGTTGGGTTCCATTCAGCATTCCCTTTGTGGTCTCCCTGACTTCCTTCAGCTCTTTGTTAATGGATTCCATGAATGCCTTTAGTGATCTTTGTGTGTTCTATACCTGGTCTCTCAATTCCTGTATTACTCTTTGATTAGTTTCCTCCTGTTCGTGGGATTCCTGCAGTTCTCTTTCCTCCCATTCGTGGGATTCCTGCAGTTCTCTTTGAGTGTTCTAAGCCTGCTCACGTCATTCCTCCCTTTCTCTTTGAGTATTCTCAAGTTGTTCATGCAAATCCTGTATCAGTTTTTGAGTAGCTTCCTCACGCTTCTGATATTCCTGTATAAGTTTTTGGGATGCCTCCTCTCTCTCCCTATCACGCTTATACAGAGTCCTGTGTAAGTTTTCAAACTTCTCATTTATCATGTTTGCCAGCAGTGTTTGTAGAGCTATTTGGGAACTCTCCTCTGGATTATTCATTATCTGTTCTGTCCTCTGATTATCAACATTGGGAATTGAGATATCCGGATTTGCCATTTTTCTTGTGTTTTTCCGGCTTACTCTGCCCATTTGAGATGAAAATAGCACCAGTTTTGTGCTAGAACACTATCTTATGGCAACCATCAATCAAAGTTTGCATTTGGACAGTCAATAGTCTACAGATACAATCTAGTTCAATGGATACATCTATTCAACATCAAACAACTATATATTAATGGGCTTCGAACCTCAGAGAAGAATTTGGAAAACCAGAAATTCTTAGGGTTAGGGAGAGATGTGGGTAAAAAATAGGAATAGATTGGTGTGGGGAGGCACAGGGAGAGTTAACTATGTCCTAATCCCAATGCAGGAAATAGGTTGGGTAGGATGCAAGTAGAGAGAGAGAGAAAAAGAAGAAATGGAAAGGGAAATGAAAAGAGACCAGAAAAAAATAGAAATGTAAAAATTAATATTATTATGGAGATTAAAAGACCATCTATTTAGAGAGGAATGTGAGTATATTAAGAGAAGGGAAGGGACATAGAGGAGAAGTGAAAAATTTAAAAAAATTCTTAAAATATTATCTAGATATAAAGAGGTAGTACTGCTATTAAGGAATTTAAGTCTCAGAGGTTTTGAATTGAGTAATAAATTTGTGGATTAAGTGTGTACACAATGGGGGATAGGGTCTACTAGTTAACTACGGGTTTATCTGAGGATGTGCAGGACAAGAGTTAAGTCACATAAAGAAAATCACAAGAGAAGAAAAGGTGAAAAGGTTAAGAAAGGGAGAAAAAAAGATCAGAAGTTCAGTAGACCTAGACAAAAAACAAAAAGATAGTTAAGAAAGAAAGAAAAAGAGAAAGAAGACAAGAAAAGAAAGGAAAACACACATTCACGTATTCCTAAAATAAAAATTATAAGAGGAATTATATAACCAGCTTCTTGTTGGAGTCTCTGGTCAGCTTGAGGTCCTGTGGCTTGATTGGTTTCTTAAGTCAGTTTGTTGGAACAGGCAGAAAAATGCTCTGCTTCACCCAAGATTTTGAGATCCCCCTCCCAGGTTAGTTTAATGGGAGGGTGATCTGCTTTGAGAATCACAAAAGAGGGGGATGCAGTGATGAGGCTAGGTTCTGGGTAGAGTTGAGGCCTTTCAACAAACAGTAGCTTTTCCCTGGGGCTATTTTGTGAAAAAAACTCACAGAGCCCAGCCTGGAGCCATTCTCAGGGTTTCTGTTTTTCAATTGATTGTGGAGGCTGCTAGAGGGAGGGGCAGCCTCTGACTCCGGTTACCCAGTGAGGAAAGCCACTCCAATGGCTGGTGCCTGAGCTGGGTGACTTTTCCCTGGATGGAGCTTAGTCTGGCAGGTCACTTTGCCGTTAAGTTCTTGTGACCTGCTAAATGACTCGTTTTATTCCAAGGCCTGAGTTGGAGCTGGCAGCTGCTGGGGGGAGGAGGGGTGGCCTTCCCTCCTCTGTTCCCTGAGAAGGAGTGAGGATGTCGGGCTTCTACTCATGCTGAGTCTTGGATCCTGGGTCGTCTCTGGTTAGCAAACTGCAGGATGAAGATGTGCGCTCCTTGTTGGTTCTTGCTGGTGTTGAGTAGAATCCACTAGCCTGCTGCTTCTGGCTCCTTCGTCCCGGACTCTCTGTGTGAGCGCTCAGGTATGGCCCGGCTGTGGTCTTAGCCGTGACCCTGCCGCCGCCGCTGCGGCGGCTGCTGGCAAGCGCTCAGATGTGTCTTCTTGCCTTGGATTTCCCTCTCTTGTCTAAATCTCTGTCTTGTGATGGCACACTTGGTGTGATTCTCTGGCTTAGGACTGTTCACTGGAACTCTAAAAGTGCTCTCTATGCGAGAGCTTGTTCAGATTCCAGCTTCTCCTCCACCATCTTCCCGGAACCCCTCTCATCTCTTTTTCTCTCCTTCTCCCCCATGTCTGATTGCAGTGCAGGACTAAGATGGTGAGCATAACTGCTTTCAAATCCAAATTAAACAGGAGAAGAAGGTCATATACTGGATTAGTGGTTTCCAAAAGCTGTTGCCTGAGTAAGACCAAGATACAATTAAATTAAAACTATCCCAAACTGATTTTCTCTAAATAACACAAGCACACTGGGGTCTTAATATGGACCTCACACATTTAAAAAATTATCTTTAAGAAGTTGCACAAAGGAGTTTCAATTTCACTTGCCAATTAGTGAGTACAATCATCTTGATGGAAGACACCCCTTTCATGCTTCTCCTCATCCCTCCCATCTCCTTAGTTTACATGGTTTCATTTTCACATATAAATATCGAATATTATGACTGCATTTGCCCACCCTCCTCTCTCCGCCCTCCCCGACCCCAACATCTTGACCTCATGTTCACATGTTCAGCTTCAACACAGTAAATTGTTTAAGGGAGTTAAACAGTTCAGAATACATCCCAGGCTGAGATCTTACTGTTCTTTGTAACATTTGACCTTTCTTTGTGTGTAACATTCAAGAAATCTTGAAATAAAGAAATGAGAAAAGAAAGTAGTCCAAGCGGCTCAGCTGCAGGGAATCCAGGAACAACATGAAGATGGGCAAGCCATGCACTGAGGTTTCAAATGAACTAGTGAAGACTGCTTTTGCTCTCAGCTTTTCCAATTCCAGGCAGCTACCCTCGGGGAAACATCTGAGAACTGAGGGTAGTGGTGAAGTTGGGGCAAGAGAGAGCTGGAAGGAGCAACTCTCCAGCAGTGACTCTGCTGGGGTTTGGGGCTAGGATTTGGTCCCTCAGTGCCAGGTGGGAATTAAGGTCCCTTGAGGCAGAGGAGGGTAGGTGTCCCATGCAGAGCTCTCTTCTGCAGCCCCTGCTGGACACTTGAGGGAGAGGAGCTCTTCCTGTATATGCTTTGGTAAGGTTCACCACCCCATGGCTGCCTGGGGACTGAAGGAGCCTTAGGAGCTGAATTACCAGAGGCAGTCTGGATGGTTACACACCATGGGGTTTCGCATGTCGCCCACTCCACTGCTACTTAACCTCTGTCCCCTCCCCGAACACCCTATCCCACACCACCCCAGCTAGTAAAATTGCTATGGACCTAGCTCCCTGTTGCTGATCCTCAAGGAAATAGCATACCAAAGACCATGTTTCTCCACAGAACTCACCTCTGTGTGGGCTCTGTAGTCAGGAGACAAGTTCTCAGCTGCCTTAGCTTTGAGTTCTTCTGTCTGGCTAGTGAGGAAAGCACTGCTTTTAAAACTGAGCATCATATCGCATAAGGCAGCCTGCCAAGTAAGTGTTGTACAAGAGGAACAGTGAAAATGAAACTGCATTCATGTGTTGCTGAGGTAATCAGAGAGCTTTAGCACAGTCCTGAGTTAGTCCGAGATCAATATTGTGAGCAAAGGGAGGAAAGTTCCAGTGTTCTGGATCAGCTTCACAAGCTGAAAACTAAGCAAAGAATAAAAACAAAACAGAATAGTCAAAGGTCACTGGTATTTACTCAGAAATAGCAGAGTATCATAGTAGAAATATGCCTGCTAGTCAAAGAACTGGAGGAACACTGAGATTTGGTTTTAAGCCAACAAACAAAAATTTTTACTTTTACCCAAATAAAATGGCATAAAATTTGCTGTATAAGTTGAGTAACATATAAAGTTTGTTACAGGTTTAGACTCCAGTTGAAATTGAAAGGCAATTATGGTATATACTAGAAAGTGGCATTCATTACTAAGATCATCTACCAAGCTGAATAATGCTCTTTGAGGGATCCACTAATTCCTACCAGATGGGAACATGGTCATGTGCATGAAAACATGTAGAGAATAACCCTAGAAAGAATATTTGTTGAAATTCTCTATGCTAAAAATATTCAAGTGTTAACAGCAAATAAAATGGGGCATTTTGGAAATTCCTTCAGCAGTAAAAATTAGTAACAACATCTTACACTAAGCAACATGATCAACATCACGATCACAATGTAGAGTAGTATGAACTGGACATAGTAGGATATATATTGTACACTGTTTGTATAAGGCAATATAATATCGAATATTAGAAGCCAGAACTGTTGGACATCTAGGCCTGAGGCCAACATCGATAGAACTATAAGCCTAAAAACAAGACTCTAACTCAGGTTCTCACAACAGATGCTCAGATCCTGAAATTACTTGTCGTTGTGTCCAACAGGGGTTTGAACTCAGCTTCACCCTAAATAGAAAACTAGAAAGGATTCGTCCATTTTGCATCTCTTCTCTAGTGCTCTACCCTTCTCAGCCTGCCAGGTGATGTTTTGATAAATGATAATGATTAGATTTATCCCATGAGTTTTAATAAAAAGTGTATTTCAGGGCTTATTTCTCAACACAGATTGAGTCTCCGCTTGCCTCTAATAAAAGCAACTGAAAGTTAAAGCAGAACAGAGTTCCCTGGAAATAGGAGTAATATCCAGAAGTCAGCTGCTTTCCTTCTCACGAAGAATAGCCACTGTGTACATCAAGAAACAAAACACTATTCCAAGGACAGTTGAAATCTTTTGTGAATTTTACTTACACAAGAATGGGATTCTACCTACTCAAGAAGCTTTCCCAAGTCAATTTATTTATTGTCTAAAGGTAAATATGGAGATATTCACTAAGAATGAATTAATTTTTAGTGTGATTTCAGTGATGAAAAATGTTTATAAATCCACAATGATTAAATCATAGATATATACTTTAAATTTTACAATATTGCTAGCTCATTGAAGGAATTAATGATTGTTTTTATTTCACTAATTTTGCATATTGTAACTATTTTCAATGAAGTGGTTTATAGTCATAGAAATCAACCTTCATTTTCCAAGGGCAATGATTAGCTGTGTGGTGATATCTTTTGATGAATATACCCTAAGTATTCAGGAGGCTGAGATCTAAGGATCATCGTTCAAAGCTGGCCCAGGCAGAAAAGTCCCTAGGAGACTCTTATCTCCAATTAACCACTCAAAAACTAGAAGTGGCACTGTGGCTCAATTGGTATACTGCTAACCCTCAGTTCAAACAGGCTCAGGGACAGTGCCCAGCCCTGTGTTCAAGACACACAAATGACAAAAACAAGAGTGATGATTGATTTCAAGAATCAATTTCTTGGTAACTTCTACATATTGAAAAATACTGTGTTTGAATGTGTGTGTGTATATTTTGAGTGTCAAACTGGGTGTCCAGGAAGGCATGTATATCACAAAAGCCATGCCTCCAGCCTGATTTCTTTCTTCTTCTTTTTAACTATTTTGATTATCTTTGCATAGTTGTATAAAGGTGCTGCCCTTCACTGAAGCGGTTGATGAATGCAGGGCATCTTCATCAATGTCACCCCTTTCAAGACTCTCACCCATGCCTTTCACCTCACCCCTTCCCTCACTCATCTTCAGTTTAGGTCATGTGTTGAATTTGTTGCCATGTAATACAAATATATGTGTACAATGTATCTTGATCTGGGTCATCACTTCAACATCTTCATCTCACCCCTTCTCTTACATTTCTCAATTCTATGGAGTCTCTAGCCTCCAGAGCCAGACTGAATAGCATTCCTACTGTTGGGTCCACTTATCGGACCTCTAAAGACCACCAGAGACCTTAATCCTTGCAAAAGCAAAAGAGTCTTTTATTGCAAGCTGGAGCTAGACCTCCCTGCACACAATCCCAGCTGGTTAAGCAGGAAGGCCCTGGCCTCTGTTTTCCCATAGCTTGTATAATACAAAGTGAGCAAGCAAGGGGTCTTTGTTCTGCTTATCTTAGGTTCTTTGCAGCTACTCCTGTTTCCCTGTGGATTGGCTGACTCATACTGTGGTTCTCAGCAAGCTCCAGGCTTTTGGAAGACTCAAGGACTACCTTAAGATTAGAGTCACTCTGTCTGGCTCTTCAATACCTAACTAAGCACCTACCAGGGACACGGGGGCACAGCATATGTCACCATGCCCAGTTAATTGTTGGAGATTGAGTTTAATCAGAAATCTTTGCTCAGGTTGAAGGAGCTAGAATCTTTTCTATTAAAGTAGTTGCTTGACATAAACACTGCTTCTATCTTGCAAGAAAGTACAGTCCAAGATTTGAACCTACTGTCAGAGGATTTTTTTAAATATACATTTATTGTTATTATTAATGTGTTGTACAGAGGGGTTACCATTTCATAGGTCAGGTAATGAGTACATTTTTTTCTTTCTTTTATTCTTTGGACAATGTATTCTTCCTCGTATAAAATGAGAACCACCAAGTTAGGCACAGGTCAATTCATGTCTGTAATACTAGCTACTCAGAAGGCTGAAATCTGAGGATCACAGTTTAAGGCCCACGCAGACAGGAGAGTCTATGAGACTTACCTCCTCTTAACTATAAAAACTGAGAAGCAGGGAACCTTACTTCATTGTTGGTGGGAATGTAAACTTGTTCAACCACTTTGGAAAGTAGTGTGGAGGTTCCTCAAAAGACTCCTCATAGAGCTCCCCTATGACCCAGCAGTCCCACTTTTGGGCATGTACCCAAATGTCTACAATCAAGACCACACTAAAGCTACCAGCACAACTATGTTTATTGCAGCATTATTTACCATAGCTAAGATCTGGAACCAACCCAGATGCCCCTCAGTAGATGAATGGATCAAGAAAATGTGGTATATATACACAATGGAATTCTATGCCTCCATCAGAAAGAATGACATTGCTCCATTTGTTAGGAAATGGAAAGACTTGGAAAAAATTATATTAAGTGAAGTAAGCCAAGCCCAAAGAAACATAGGTCCCATGGTTTCCCTTATTTGCAATATCTAGTATATGTATGAGTCAAGCAGAAAAGTGCAGATAAGGTGATGTTATTAAAATGAACCCTAAGATATGTATTTTAAATGTTTTTTTTCTTTCATGCATTTGTTTCTAATGCATTTATAAGATAATTTCTTTGTTGCTTTGTATGTCTCTCCTCCACAGTATAACCCATGCTTTCACTGTATTTGTTGTAGGTATAATTTGTGGAGGGGAAGGGGAAAAACAAGTCGTTTAAATAAGAAAACAAGTGGACCTGTTGTAACAATGAGAAGTACAAGTTGTCATGTCAAAAATGAACTTTACAACTTGGCGGGGGCAGTATGGAGGAGGGAGGGAGGATGGGAAGAGATGGGAAGGGTAAACAAAGGAGGAGGCTACAATGCTTGATAAGAAATGTGCTCACTATCTTGCCCATGTAATTGTAACCCCTCTGTACAGTATTTTCACAATAAAAAAAGAACTGAGAAGCAAAGGTATGTCCTCAGTGGTAGAGTGCCAATCTTGAGTGAAAAAGCTATGGGATATTAACCAGTCCCTCGGTCCAAGCACACACACACACACACACACACACACACACACACACACAAATATTCTAAGCTAGGGAGGTTATCCATGGTAGAGGCTTTAGTGCCAAAGATCAGAGTTTGAACTCAGCACAGGGTGAAATAATTACTGTATTTTCTACTAAAGTTTTTGTATTCAAATCATAAGACAGTAAATAAAATATCAGAAAGAACATAGAGTTTAGGGACACAAGTTTTGAAAACTAATGTGTATGAAGATTTAGTTGATTGCAATGGCTTGACCTTTTGTAAATCTGAAGTGTTCTGAAAATGTTTTCTTTCTTTTTGTGGTGGTAGGGGGGTTAATACTAGAGATTGAATACAGGTTCTCTACTTGAATGGCTAGAATTCTATCATCTGAGTTATCACTGACCCCCAGCCTTGATAAAAGATGTTTTCAATACTTGAAAAAAGCAGGTAACAGTGGCTCATACCTGTAATCCTAGGTACTAAAGAGGCAGAGATTGGTGGGTTATGGTTTGAAGCTAGCCTGGGTAGGAAAGTCCTTGAGAATTTTATCTGTAATTAACTAAGCAAAAGCCAAAAAAAGTGGAGATTTTCATCAAGTAGAGCTCTAGGCTTGAGGAACAAATCCTCAAGGACAGTACCCAGGCTTGAGTTCATGCCCTGGAATTGCCACAGACTCACACACACACACAGACACACACACACACACACACTCACACACGAAAATAAAACTTACAAATTCCACTATTTTTTATCTGGAATATAGTTCTAGACTCTGATAAGATATTATCTTACTGTTTATATCATCTTTAAACTAGACGAGTCCTACTGCCTTGTAGGAGGTGCTCAGTTCAAGCATGATTTTCATCTCTGAAGATTTGGATGCTGATAACTGGCTTTTACCAAGCCAGTAACATAGAGAAAATATGAAAATTTAAGTTTTGAACAAGCTGGCACTGAGGGTTCACACTTGCAATCCTATCTACTCAAAAGGGTGAAACCTGGAAGATTAGGGTTCCAGCCCAGGCAGAAAGTCTGTGAGACTTTACCTCCAATTCATCAGCAAAATGGTGACTACAGGCTTGGCTCAGTGACAAAGCACCAGCTGTGAAGATAAGAGCTGAGCAAACACAAGGATCTGTGTTCAAGCAACATTACCTTGGTGTTGGGGCATGTAAAAATGTTTAACATCTTTTATTGATGAGAAACAAGACACTATGAGAGGCTCAGATAAATATTGATGGTTTTCACAATTGGAGATAAGAATGATGATTTCAAGATGCCACTAGATCTTTGTTCTCAACCCCTTCAGGAATAGTTTTATCAGAATGCCAACTCTAAGGTGAGCTTTGAATCAACTTTATCACAACTTTATCAAATTTATCACAAACACAACACAAGTCACAATGTACTCACACTGTTTCATGACAATTCTTTCTAGTTTCTAACCTGGATTCAGAGGTTCTGCCAGGCTAATTAATGGAAGCAAAGTAGCTCATGGGCAGGTAATTTTAATCTGAACTGGGGGTTAACTGCAGGTCCTGTCACACTTCAGCAAAACAGGCCCAGAGATATCGGAGCTCTTGTCTTCGCTTGTCAAGCAGGAACTGTCTCCTGTTCCCTTCTTTCTAATTTCCCCTGCAAAGAGTTTATTGAACAAGTAAAAGCCACTCAGGAGAGTGAGCAGGGGGACCAACAAACTGGTTGTCCCTAAATGTATTCTTTTTCCCCCCTGTGAACCCAGAAACCTACAAGAAGGAAAACTGGGACAGGGGAACAGGGCATTTGTTGCATCTTTTATGTTTCTGTGTTATATATTATAAATTATATTTAAAGAAAAGATAAATAAGCAAAAAAGAATACTCCTACCACTGTAAGAAGTTCAGAAAAAAACACATTCCCCAAGCAAGAACATTTCCAAGTATTTGCAGATCTCAGAGACAAATCCACTAATTAGGCAATGGTCAGTTCTCAGGGCCATGCAAAGTGGATACTGTGAATTTCCACCTGATACTAGGAAAGCAGAACACAAGGGACGACATTTTGTTGCTCATGACAACATTGAAGCAGCTCAACACCTCCACACTCCCACAGATTTCTGTTGCACCTTTTCTGTCCTTAAAGGAAATAAAAGTGTGTGTGTGCACATGCCCAGCCTGTGATCACCTGCCCAAGCTCTTTGGGAATAGGCAGGAAGCATTTCACTTTGGTGGGAATTTGCCAAGATATTTTTAATTTTAATGCTTGTTGACTTTTTTTAAACCAGTACTGGGGCTTCAACTCAGAGGACCTTGTAGTCTGTTTGCCTTTTTCCCTCAAGGATGGTTCTATCACTTGAACCATTCCTCCACTTTTAGCGTTGTGCTCGTTGAGATAAGAATCTTTACTGACTTTTCTACCTGTGCTGACTTCAAACCTCATTTCTTGAATTTTAGCCTTCTGAGTAGCTAGGATCACAGGTATGAGCTACCAGTGCCAAGTCATTATTTTGGAATATTTAAATTCTTGCTATGTATTTCAGGTTTGCTTGGAATTCATAATTCTACCTGCTAAGATTGCAGGCATGTACCACCACAGGTAGCTCCCTTATGTTTTACCTTGCTATATTCATAAACAAATGAAATTACCGCACCTATCTGGCAACATCCCATCCCCACTTATCCCTATCTACAGGCACCAGGGCCAAAGCCTCCTTCCTGCAACAGGTGGTTCCTTCCACTTGCAGCTCACACACCTCAAGCTACTTATCCAGTCAAAGGGTGGCTTCACTTGTCCATATTACAAACTGACTTGGGACAATGTATTACCTGCAGAAAGTTCACTTGGGAGGAATGACTGTTGAGAGCCCATGCCAGTGGAGGAAAAGTTACCTTCAACTGTAGCCACAATGGTCAGTGGCTTCCTCATCTCTGTCCTCCATGAGAGCCTGTCTCACAAGGACAGGGCAACTGCTGTCAGACATTGAGGTACTTTACTGGGTCAGGGAAAGCTATAGGTGACCTGCTGAGCTAATCCTCTATTCCTTTTCTTTACACCCCATTTTCACAGATCTTCATGTTCAGCTCAAATCCATAAGTGAATTATAGCCTCAGCCTCAATCAGGTAGGCACCTTCTATGTTAAAACCTTGAGAAACTGTGACTAATCTCAGGGATGGTCAGGGTTGTAAGAGGGAAGTCTGAAGTTGCTTGAAAGCACATACAAGCGATAACTTAGTGGAATGAGGGGGGATGTGGAAGGCCTTCCTGGGGTATTAAAGCTGTTCATGGAGAGACTAGACCATGTGGGATAAGGTGTTCTCAGTTTCTTATAGGGAATTTCCTTCAGATTGATATCATTGAGCCATGTCAGAACAACATTGTGACATATATAAGACTTTTCTCCGTTTCTTGAGGGAACATAAGCTTTTTCCACCAGAGATAGAATCCAGCTCTCAAGAGGAAGCTGGAGAATTACTACCCAGTACCCATGGGGCCTTGCTTGATTTACGAATTAGAATGTTTTCTATCACAGAGGTTTCTTCCCATAAGCACTGTTATTTTAAGGATAGCCTCCATCTTACAAGAAGGTATTTTAATTTAGCCACATTGTATCATAAGAATTGTTTTCTTAAGGGTTGGTGGTGTGGTGCAATTCTTACTCAGCTGACTAAGAATGGTTTGTCTGAGTTTTTCCTTGTTACAGGTATCCTGGGTTTAGTTACTTTATCCGGTAAAATTTCAAACACTTTCAAACTAGCTAATTACACAGATTGTAAAACTACGTTCTGACCAATCAGAACACAGGGAAGTGACACCTTAGGAGGAAAATGCACATGGCCTTCTGGTTCAGGACACTTGCTTACTTGGTTTCCTGTCTAAGTGAATTTTGTCTTGCTGAGTTCATGTTAGTGTCTTTATTCCTATGTGTGTGACACCCCAATCTCTCAACATATTTCCAACAATTTTGGGACCCATCTGGGATTTTTTGGCATTGACTAAGAGGACCAAAGAAAGCTTCTGTTTAGGAGGAGACATGTTCGACTGCCCAACCTCAGCAGCCTCCAGGTCTGGCTGACATTCGACCTGCAATTCAAGGTTAATCAGGAATGTGAGGAAGGGGACAGGACAGGGACCTCAATAACTCATGACTGCATGTATGCCAAGGCAGGTAAAATGAGACTACAAGAGCTGAGCTTTTCAGTGGTCAAGTGTATGTATGACTGAGCATATGTCCAAGGACAGAAGCTAGACAATACACTGTCTCATGATCTGATTCTCCAATTAGGGCAAACAAAATGTTGGAGGTTGAGGTAGCAGTCTAGTACCAGATAAGAAATCTCAGTAGCAGAGGGTCTATATGAAAGGCGCACACAAGAAAGTTCCAATTAGGGAAGTTGAATGTGGACCTGCTCAAAATGAGTAGAGGGATAGAGAAAGAAGAATGGGGAAGGAGAATACCTTCATAATCGTCCATGGATATCTTCTAAGCAAACAAGGATAAGGGTGGCTTGGGAGGGATGGAGGAGATAGTGAAAGGAGTGATATGGATTTGGATGCTCTAAGGAACATAAATAGATTGGACGATGTCCTGAATGATATCCACTTTTTTTCTGCCAGTCTAGTTCAGTCCCTGAAGGCCAATAAATCAATTAGGACATGAAGGAAAACAACTTGATTGGGTTAAGCTAGGACAGAATAGGATGGGTTCCAAAGGGCAGCAACTTAATTGGCCAATCTATTTTAGACTCTGAAGATCAATAATTCTATTGGGCCAGAACATTCCAGGTACTCAAGATCAATAACTTGGTTGTACTGGCCAGAGAAGGTCAGATACTGAAAGACAACTCTATTTGCTAGTTTAGGTCATGTCAGGCCCTGAACGATGACAACTTAATTGGGCAAGGACAGGCTATGAAGGACAAAAACTAGATTGGAGGATGACAACTATTGAGCTTGGACAATTTCTGAAGGCTGACAAAAAATTGTAAAAAGTCAAATAAGGAATAAGAAAGAAGCAAGCACCACAAAATAATAATAAAGTATGGAATGTGGATATTTCTCAATGCCTCACTTAGAAAAAGAAATTCATATGGAACCACAAAAGGTACTGAATAGACAAAGCAAATCTGGGTAATAACAGTGCTGAAGTTATTATAAATTCTGTCCTCACAATAACAAAACAGCTTTGTGCTTCCAATGGAATAGACTAGAATATCCAGAACTACACCCATACACTCACATCCATCTGATATTTAACAAAGAAGCTAAAAACGTATGTTCGGAAAAAGACAGTTCCCCCAAATTGGTGTTGAGAAACCTGGATATCCATACATAGAAAACAGAGATAGTGATTCAAAATGGATCAAAGAAGTAAGAAGACTGCCCATCTAATGTCCATACCTGTATACCTTTTAATTAGACAGGAATTTGCATTCTTGCCTTTGTAACCTGATGTTCTCCCTATCTGCTTGCCAGATGTGAGAAGTAGCTAGGGACATTTCCACCAACTCCAGGACATCCTGGAATCCAGGAGATAATTTTCAGCTCCAAGTCCTTCCTCTTGCCATTTATTTGCTCTTTAGTATTTTTTTCAGTCAATCAATGCCTCATGAGACTTCTTCAGACTTCATCCAAGAGACTTGCCTCTTCCAGACTTCATCTAAGGACTCATGCTCACCAAGGGACAGCTGCTGCCTGCTGCCTTTTCCCAGAGGGGACCACATCTCAACCTTTTGCCCCTAATGTCGATGCCCCTTGTCAGCAGGAAGTTGCCAGATAAAATCTGCACTCTATTTCATGATTATTAAAAGGCTAGAATGTAAGTTTCCCCCTGGGAAGGCAGAGCAGATTCATGCCTCTTCTTGTCTAATTAAAAGGTATACAGGTATGGACATTAGATGGGCAGTCTTCTTACTTCTATTGACCTCCCAGCTCTGGTTAATTTTGAAAGGGCAGGCACAAAGTGGCTGATGAGATATCATGTCCTCTTATTCTCTCCATGGTCCCTTGTTCTCCAGACAGGCTGAGTCTAGGTGCTTGTTGCTGAAATGGCTTGTCCCAGTTGCTATTCACAGAGGTTTGAACTCAAGGCCTGGGCACTGTCCCTCAGTACTTCTGCTCATGGTTAGCGCTCTACCACTTTGAGTTATAGTACCACTTCCAGTGTTTGGCTGGTTAGA
Organism: Dipodomys spectabilis; assembly: GCF_019054845.1. Taxonomy (NCBI): domain Eukaryota; kingdom Metazoa; phylum Chordata; class Mammalia; order Rodentia; family Heteromyidae; genus Dipodomys; species Dipodomys spectabilis. The sequence goes on along the minus strand of NW_024870825.1, from coordinate 6,341,506 downwards.
GATAAGAGTCTTATGCCAGCTTCAGCCTGGCTCTTTGCAGGTTAGTTGGGAGATGGATTCTTAAGGATTTTTCAGCCCGGGTTGGCTTTGAACTGCAATCTTTGCCATAAAAACCTTTATTATTTCCAATTAAAGCAACAAGGAGATCAAGTAGAATAAGTAGAGCTTACCTCGTCCTTATCAAAAATTGACGAACACATATTCTGCAATGACAAAACTTGTTACATGTGGTCAGAATTTTAGCAAAGATATACTATTGATTTCTTTCTGGTAACACTAACAGTGCTTAAGTTAACCAAAGTTACAGAAAGAGTCTTAGCTTTTGCAAATCCAAAGCAATCTTTTACCAGGAATCAGCTGCATGTGATGGAGGCAAGAAAGACTCCAGTCTACTTTTACCATGGTGGAGGTAGTCAAGATGGTCTAGGCAGGAGTGAGGCCTGGCCTGTCTTCCAGAGATGGACTGGATCTGGACTGCATGTAGACTGGCTGGCACTGAACTCCAAATCTAAACTGAACAAACATCAGAAATCTAAGGCCATTTAAGCTAAATAACTTCATTGCAATGCCAGATAACATGTTTACACAGACAGACATACAAACATACACATACACACTGTGTACATTAAGTATTACAGCATCCAAAAATGAATGATGGTTGTACCGAGACAGTAGTACTATGACATTTTTTTGCCCAATATCTAGAACCACATGGTCAGTAGTAGAATACACAACACCAAACAAAAAGGTAAAACTCAAAACCTAAAATTTTTGACAACAATATTTAGACATCTTTGCTAACAAAGCACATCTGATTGTTGGGGCTCAGTTACCAGGGCAAAGAAGAAGCAGCAAAATATGTGTGGAGGCGTACTAAGCTTTTTGGAAGGTTAAGGGTCAGATGAGACCTAACCCTTAACCCACCATGTGGCCAAGATGGTTAACTCAAGATGGCAAATTTCTGAAAAAGTGCAAAGAAAACCTGAACAAATGGAAACTCTGACAGTTTTCAAACCTACAGAGCCTTTGAGAAGGAAACTTGAGCGGGGAACCCGGGACCAAAACGTCTTCGCCCTCTTCAGGGCACAACCCAAAATATTGTAGAAAAGAGAAAGGGAGAGCTAGGGAAAGTTGGACATGATTGACAGAGAGAGAGCAAAGAGCCTGAAAGTCTACAGAGTTCTGAGCATTTACCATTGCAGTGCCAAAAACTGTTGAAATCTGAGAATGCATAAAAGTTAGATGCTTTGACTCTCCAGGGAGCACAGGAAGCAGTTCAAAGGGATTTCACAGCTCAGGTGTGACTCGCAGCACCCCATTAAATGTGTAGGAGAGTCAGTCTGGTGAGTGAAGGAGAGCTGACCAGGCAGAAGCAGCATGCTGACTTCCCCCAGAGCTCTCTAGAGAGAAATGGCCAAGCATCCAAAACCAAGCATCTTCGGCTCCTGAGGTGACTGGCCTTTTGGCTAATGGCCATAGGAACTCTCTGTCACGGCACCATTCCGAACAGAGACTGAGCAACAGAGAACTGTAGAGAGTACTTTCACTCACCAGAATAGAGAAGTGGTATGGACTCGGATGTGAAGGCCATCAATGGTATTGGTGAAAAGTCTCACATGGTGTCTCAAGGCAGTTCCATTCACAGAAAAGGGGTGGTTAGGAAATTCTAACATTTCCAATTCAAATGCCCCATCCGAGTCATGGCACCATATGTAAGGTATATTAAATAGGTAGGTTACATTAGGTAGCCAATGAAGAGAATACCATATGCTATTAAGGCAGGAGAAGAAGTTCATTTACCAAACTGCTGCCCCCACCATGCATGGTGGAGAGGTATGGCTGAAAAAGGAAAAAAGGGGACCACCCACCCCTGGGCCAAGACTTATCTAGGCCAGGATCAGGAAGACGTGTGGCCAGATGGGGAAAAGATATGGCCACACTGGATCTGGATGTCTCAGATGGCCCAGGATGTGAACTAAGAAGAGGGCAAGGTGACAGCTTCCAGGTCTGCCAGTTACCTTGGCAACAGATACTGGGCAGAAACTTAGCCAAGAGGTAGGGAGGTGTCCCCGAGCAGAACCTGCTAAGGCCACTTACACTTGAATGTTCCCTGTTGCACTAATCAATTTGCAATATTCAATAGTTGCACTATTGCCAAGTTATTGGAAATGCCCAGATGTCCTACAATGGCTGAATTTATCAGGAAAATGTGGTTTATACATACAAGGAAAATGTATTCATCTATGTGTTTCTCTCATACGTAAAAGTTAGATTTAAAATCTGGATATGTTTGGCAACATATACAGTGCTATATGCATATATACAAACAAATTGATGAAACGATGATATACTCAGGATAAGAATCTAATGGTGTAACTCTTCTAAATAATTAAGAAAAAGTTAGAATGAACTTGTGACTTTGAAATTATGTAATCATTTAATCACAATCAAAAAAAAAAAGAACCTCGGGGAAGGGAGGGAGGGAGGGGATGGTAGGGGGAAAACAATGAAGGGGGTAAAAAAAAAAAGTGAAAAAAAAAAAAAGAAAGAAAATGAATACTAGGAAGCTGAAATATGTTTTGTTTGGAAAGGATGGAAAGTAACGAGAGGGCTTATGAACCAAAGGTGAGCAAATACAACCATATATTCAATGTACTGTATATAAAAGATAACTACAAAAGTTGAGTATTTGCTTGGGATTGGAAGAGACAAGGAGAAAAACAGAAGGGGTGACAGTGGTCATGATATACTGAGAATCTGACTTGTGGAACTGAAACCCTTTGTACTTCAAATAAGAATTAAAATATACAAAAATATGTCAATATAAAGTATATAAATAACATATACTAATTGTGCGAATGTAGTTCTATGTAAGTAAATTAAAATATAAGAATACAAACATTGAAGTCAGGAGCCAGTGGCTCACCTTGTAATCCTAGATACTCAGGAGGCTGAGATCTGAGGATTGCAGTTCAAAGCCAAACCGGTCAGAAAAGTCAGTGAGACTCATCTCCAATTACCACCAAGAGTGGCACTGTAGTTCAATCTTTAGAGTGCTAGCATTAGGCTGTAGAGCCCAGGGACAGTGCCCAAGCCCAGGCTTTAAGCCCCACAACTAACCAAAAAATAAATAAATAACATAAAATAAATAAATAATAATAATATAAAGATTTTAAAATGTAAATATAAAAACATAAATATAAACCTGAAAATTGAAAGGAAAAATATAAGCTTTATAACTACTTAAAATCCTAATTACTAACTTATGTTTGTCTCCAGCTGGAGTTGTAACAAATTTCCACAAATTCAGTGGCTCAAAACCACAGAGCACTGTCCCTTTGCTATGTAAATCAAGTTTATGAAGGAGAAACTAGAAGTCTGTGAGGTGAAATTAAGTTACTGAAAGGCTTTCTTTCATCATTTAGGTTTCCTGGAAAAATCAGTATTCTTTATATTACATTTAAAATTTAGTCATTTAAATGCTAGGCTCTGGTGGCTCACTCCTGTAATCCTGACTACTCCGGAGGCTGAGAGCTGGGAATCATGGTTCACAGGCAATGCCCAGCAGAAACCTGTCATGAGACCCTTATCTCCGATTACTCACCAGAAAAACAGAAGTGGCAATGAAGCTCAAAGCAGTAGAACACTAGATTTGAGCAAAAGAGCTCAGGCCAGCACTCAAGCCCTGAGTTCAAGCCCCATGACTAACAACAACAAAAATGAGTTCATTTTACAATAGTTAATACCACAGTAGGTAGAAAACATAGTGTAGTTGTGAAGGTCTGAAAATACTGTCCAACCTCAGTATTTGCATGGGATAGGAAGAGATGGGGAGAAAAATAGAAATGATGGCAGTGATCATGATGTAGTGATAATCTGACTTGTGGAACTGAAACCCCTTTGTACTTAAAATAAAAATTAAAAAATAGAAAATATGTAAATATAAAATACATAAATGTAAATAACATACATTAATCATGAAAATATAGTTATATTTAAATACCACCTTTGCCATATTAATGTCCTGTGAGAAAATTAGGGAATGAGTAGGAGCCAAGGAACCGAGCAGAAAAAAATTTGGTGAATAACTAATGAATGTAGCACACACTTCTATTCATTTTTATATCTTAGAAACTAGGGAAAGGATCTTATTTTTGGCAGGGAACATAGACAAAGAAGAAATGTAGATAACCGTATTAATTAGTAATATGTTCCAGGCTAATAGTACCAAGGTGTAGAAATTTTGGAAGAAAATTATGCTGGATCTCAAGGATTTAAAATTGTTTATGTTTCCACACTTGAAAATACTTGCATCAATTAATTGTACAAGAGGGTTCATTTTAATATATACCTACATATGTCCATATCACCATACATTCAATATACCTTGGATCATGCACGACCTCCATCACTGTTATCCTCTCCCTTCTTCCCATGTGAATCTCACTAAACTTTCAGGTTCGTACATGTACGCAAGTATTTTGACCATATTCACTTCAACCTCTCCATTTGCTTTCCTTCCTCCCCATGGCATTGAAAATCAGTTTTACATTGCTGTCATTTTTTTAAAAATGTATAATAATTGTTGGAAGGTTTTCATAATTTTAAGATGAATAACATCTTTCTTTTTAATTTTTTATTGTAAAGATACTATACAGAGGGTTACAGTTACATGAGCAATGTAATGAGTACACTTCCTATTGAGCATTGTTACCCCCTCCATTGTTTTCCCCCTACCATCCCTTCCCTCCCTACCTTCCCTGAGGTTCTTTTTTTTAAAATTGTGATTAAGTGATTACATAATTTCCCAAATTTCACAGTATTGTGGAATAATGATGCTCATTTAAAGTCACAAGTTCATTCTAACTTTCCTGGAACAAACTGTCTATCACAGTCTGTAACATATAACTAACGGTGTACACATATACACCATACATGTGATCAGCAGGATGGGGATATTTAGTAGTGGTTCAACCAGATGAGTGGAAGTTCTTTGTTTCTTAAGTCCTGTTAATTTTGTCGTATCACCTAACATTTTGGATTTAACATCCACTTATCAGAGAGACCATGTACGGTTTGTCTCTTTGCTCTTGGCTTACCTCGCTCAACAAGATTCCTTCTAGCTCCATCCATTTCCCTGCAAATGCCATTATTTTGTCATTTCTAATGGCTGCATAATATTCCATTGTGTATAGATAACATAATTTTTGGATCCATTCATCTGTGGTGGGGCATCTGGGTTGTTTCCATATTCTATATTGTGAACAGTGCTGCAATAAACATGGAGGTGCACGTGTCCTTGTATATTGGTTCCTGTTATTCAGGGTAGATGCCTAGAAGTAGTATGACTGGGTCATAAGGGAGGTCAATCTTTAGCTTTCTAAGGACCCTCCAGACTGCTTTCCAAAGTGGTTGTATAAGTGCACATTCCCACCAGCAGTGTAATAGTGTTCCTCTTTCTCCACATCCCCTCCAGCATTTGTCTTGCCTGACTTGTGGATGTGGGACATTCTGACTGGGGTAAGGGGGTATCTCAGGGTTGTCTTTATCTCAGGGTTGCATTTCCTTCACCACCAGGGATGATGAACATTTCCTCATGTGTTTCTTTGCCATTTTTATTTCTTCATCTGAGAAGTCCCTCTTTAGTTCCCTTGCCCATTTAGTAATTGGTTTGTTAGGTTTGGGAGGGATTAGTTTCTTGAGTTCCCTGTATATACTGGATGTTAACCCCTTGTGTGATATATTGCTAGTAAATATTTTTTCCAAATTATTTGCTTGTCTTTCTAGCTTGGTTGCGATAGCTTTAGCTGTGCAGATGCTTTTTATTTTAAGGTAGTCCCATTTGTCGAGTCTCTCTCCAACTTGTTGTGACCCTGGGACTCTGTTCAGGAAGTTCCTTCCTGTGCCTATTAGTTCAAGTGTCTCTCCTACTCTGTCCTGTAGTAGTTTCAGAGATTCAGGTTTAATGTTAAGGTCTTTAATCCATTTTGAGTTGATGTTGGTACATGGTGATAGGCTGGGGTCCACTTTTAGTCTTCTGCATGTGGCCGTCCAGTTTTCCCAGCACCAGTGGTTGAATAAGCTGTGTTTCTTCCATTTTATGTCTTTGGCTCCTTTGTCGAATATCAGCTGGCTGTAGGCCTATGGATTTATTTCTGGATCTTCTATTCTGTTCCATTGGTCTGTTTTTGTGCTAGTACTATGCAGTCGTTGTTATTATAGCTCTGTAGCAGAGTTTTAAGTTCGGCATGGATATTCCTCCCATGTTGTCTTTATTCCCTAGAATTGTTTTGGATATTCTAGGTCTTTTGTTGTTCCATATGAATTTTTGGACTGTTTTCTGTATTTCAGTGATGTACATCATTGGGATTTTAATAGGAATTGCATTGAAGTTGTATATTAATTTTGACTGTATTACCATCTTGACTATATTAAGTCTGCCTATCCAAGAGCATGGGAGGTCTTTCCATTTCCTAGTGTCTTCTGCAATTTCTTTCTTTAACTTTTTATAGTTTTCATTAAACAGTTCTTTTACATCTTTGGTTAGGTTAATTCCTAAATATTTTATTTTCGGGGAGGTTATTGTGAATGGGGTTGCTCCCTTTATTTCCCTTTCTTCCTGTACATTGTCAGTGTACAGGAAAGCAACTGATTTTTGTGGGTTTATTTTGTATCCTGCTACTTTGCCAAAGTGATTTATGATTTCTAAGAGTTTGGGGATGGAGTGTTTGGGATTGTGAAGGTATAGTATCATGTCGTCTGAAAAAAGGGATAGTTTAACTTCTTCTTTCTCTATGCGGTTCCCTTTAATGTCTTTTTCTTGCTTTATTGCCCGGTCTAAGGGTTCCAGGACTATATTGAAGAGAAGTGGAGACAGTGGGCATCCTTGCCTTGTTCCTGATTTTAGGAGAATTGGTTGTAGCTTTTCCCCATTAAGTATAATATTGGCTATTGGTCTGTCATACATGGCTTTTAATGTTTTAAGAAATGTTCCTTCTATTCCTATTTTCTCCAGAGCTTTTAGCATGAATGAATGTTGAATTTTATCAAAGGCCTTTTCTGCATCTGTGGAGATAATCATGTGATTCTTGACCTTGGCTCTGTTGATGTGTTGGATTACATTTATTGACTTACATATGTTAAACCATCCCTGCATATCTGGGATGAAGCCTGCCTGGTCGTAGTGTATGATTTTTTTTATGTGTTTCTGGATTCTGTTAGCTAGCATCTTGTTAAGGATCTTTGCATGTGTGTTCATCAAGGAAATTGGCCTGTAATTCTCTTTTTTGGTTGGGTCTTTGCCTGATTTGGGGATGAGTGTGATATTGGCTTCATAGAATGAGTTTAGGATAGCTCCCTTCTTCTCTGTTTCTCTGAAGAGCTTGAGTAGTACCAGTATTAGTTCTTCTTTAAAGGTCTTATAAAATTCTGCTGTGAATCCATCTGGTCCTGGGATTTTTTTTGTTGGAAGAATTTTGATAGCTTCCTGTATCTCCTTGTAGGATATTGGCTTATTTAATTGGTTTACTTCTTTGCTCAGTTTGGGCAACTTGTATTTCTTTAAAAATGCATCCATTCCTGCCAGGTTTGCTTCCTTTAGAGAGTATATCTTTTGAAAGTACTCTGTTAGGATTGTTTTGATATCTTGGGCACATGTTGTGATTTTTTCCAGTGGCATACCTAATCCTGTTAATATGGGTTTCCTCTCTTCTTTTTTTAATTAATCTTGCCAATGGTCCATCAATTGTGTTTATTTTTTTAAAAGATCCAGCTTTTTGTTTGGTTAATTTTGGCTATAATTTTCTTATTTTCTAATTGGTTAATCTCTGCTCTTAATTTGGTTATTTGGCTCCATCTAGTAACTTTAGGTTCCATTTTTTTCTTGTTTCTCTAGCTGTTTTAAATGCAACATCAGATTATTTACTTGGTCTGTCTCCATTCACTTGATGTGGGCACTAAGGGCAATAAATTTGTCCCTCAGGACTGCTTTTGCTGTGCCCCACAAGTTTCTTTGCAACGTGTTTTCATTTTCATTGAGTTGTAGGAAATATTTTATTTCTTTTCTGATCTCTTCCGCTACCCTGGCATTTCTAAGGAGTGTGCTGTTCAATTTCCATGTATTAGAGAAATTTCTGCGGTATGCTTTCTTATTGAGCACTAGCTTGATTCCACTGTGGTCTGATAGGATACAGGGGATTATGTCCATCCCTTTGTATTTGCTTAAGTTCCTTGCATGAACTATGATGTGGTCTATTTTGGAGAAAGTTCCATGAGCTGCTGAGAAGAATGTGTACTGTGTTGTTTTAGGGTGAAATACTCGGTAGATGTCAGTTAATTCCGCTTGAAGTATGGCCTCACTTAATTCGGTAGCTTCTTTGCCAATCCTCTGGTTGGTAGACCTGTCCTTTGGTGAGAGTGGTGTGTTAAAGTCTCCTAGTATTATCATATTGGGATCTTTTATTCTGTAAGTTTGAGAGTATTTGTTAACATATCTGGGTGCACCAATATTTGGGGCATATAAGTTGATGGTGGTAATATTCTCCTCTTGGATTGTTCCCTTTATTAATATGTAGTGTTGGTCCTTGTCTTTCTGTACTGATTTTAATGAAAAGTTTATTTTGTCAGATATCAGGATAGCTACACCTGCTTTCTTACTGGGGGCATTTGATTGGTAGATCATTTTCCAACCTTTTACTCTGAATTTGTTTGTATGTTTGGCTGAGAGGTGGGTCTCCTAAAGGCAACAGATGGATGGGTCATTTTTTCTGATCCAGTCTGCAGTTCTTTTTCTTTTGATTGGCGAATTAAGCCCATTAATATTAAGAGAAAGTAGAGAGAGATGCATTGTTGTCCCTGTCATTCCCTGTTTTCCTCAGTTTTTCTTCTTTCCTTTCCTCCTGTGCTTGCTCAGTTAGACTTTTATTAATGTCTGTCTGGGTGCAGGTCCCAGTTCCTGGTTGCTTTCTTCAGGTTGTGTCCCCCCTCTTAGTATTCTTTGTAATGCTGGCTTAATGTGTATGTATTCATTTACTTTTTCTTTTCTATTAAAATTTTTCAGTTCTCCATCAAATGTGAATGCTAGCTTTGCTGGGTATATCAGTCTGGGTTGGCAGTTATTGGCTCTCAGGGCTTGTATGGTACTTTCCCAGGCCTTTCTTGCATTTAGTGTTTGTTGGGAGAGATATATAGTGTTTCTAATTTTTTCCCATTGTAGTAGAGCTCCTTCTTCATTTTTGCTGCATGCAAGATTGTTTCCTTATTATTCATATCTATCATTTTTACTATAATGTGTCTAGAAGTGTTTCTCCTGGGATCTTGCTTGTTGGGTGTTCTATATGCTTCTGTTATGTAGGTAAGATGTTCTTTTTTGAGGTGAGGAAAATTTTCACAGATTATCTTGTTGAATACGTGTTGCATTCCCTTGCTATGAAATTCCTCACCTTTGTCCACTCCAATTATATGAAGGTTAAATTTCTTGGCATTACCTGCTTGCTCTTGAATTTCCCTTTGGCTTAATTTGAGTGATTTTTCCCTATCTGTCTCTTTTTGGTCCAGTTGGTGTATTCTGTCTTCTGCCCAATTCTGCCCAATTCACAGCCTAGAGTATATGGGTCGGGTTTTGGTGGGGTTTGACACAACAACAACAACAGCAACAACAAAAAACCCAAAACCATGGACTACACTCCCAAGTTACTTGAGCAGATCAGAAACTTAGGGAAAATATCAGGGTATAATATTAACCCTCAAAAATCAATGGCTTTCATCTAATCTTAGATAAGGGAGATGAAAATTAGAATGGAAGAAAGACAGCCTCCTCAGTAAATGGTGCTGGCAAAATTAGTTAACTACTTGTAGAAAACTAAAGCTAGATCCTATTATACCACCCTGCACCAGAATCAACTCCAAATGGATCAAAGACCTCGGAATCAAAGCAGACACTCTGGAAACATTACAGGATGGAATAGGAGAAACCCTAGGTCTCCTTGGCACAGGCCGAAATTTTCTGAATAGAGACTCGGAAACACAACAAATCAAAGAAAGGTTGGACAAATAGGATTGCGTAAAGTTGCAGAGCTTCTGCATGGCAAAGGACATAGCTAGCAAGATCAATAGAAAGCCCATAGATTGGGAGAAGATCTTTACTAGTCATACGACAGACAAGGGTCTCATATCTAAAGTATGCTTGGAACTCAAAAAATTAAATCCCCCAACGACAAGTCCTCAAAGAAACAACTGCCCAATAAATAAGTGGGCTAAAGACTTAAAGACAAACTTCTGTGAAGAAGAAAGAAGGATGGCCAATAGACACATGAAGAAATGTTCAACATCCCTAGCCATCAAAAAAACATTAAGATACCACCTCACTCCAGTTAGAATGGCAAAAAGCAAGAACTCTAATAAAAACAGATGCCGGAAGGGATGTGGACAGAAGGGAACCTTACTTCATTGTTGGTGGGAGTGTAAACTTGTTGAACCACTTTGGAAAGTAGTATGGAGGTTCCTCAAAAGACTCCACATAGAGCTCCCCTATGATCCAGCAATCCCACTTTTGGGCATTTACCCAAATGTTTACAAACAAGACCACACTAAAGCTACCAGCACGACTATGTTTACTGCAGAATTATTTACTATAGGTAAGATATGGAACCAACCCAGATTCCCCTCAGTAGATGAGTGGATCAAGAAAATGTGGTATATATACCCAATGGAATTCTATGCCTCCATCAGAAAGAATGACATTGCCCCAATTGTTAGGAAATGGAAAGGCTTGGAAAAAATTCTATTAAGTGAAATAAGCCAGGCCCAAGGAAACATAGGTCCCATGGTTTCTCTTGTTTGCAATATCTAATATATGTCTGAGTCAAGAAGAAAAGTTCAGATAAGGTGATGTTAGGGAAATGAACCCTAAGATATGTATTCAAATGATTTTTTTCTTTCATGCGATTGTTTCTAACACGTTTATAAGATTTTTTGTTGCTTTGTATGTCGCTCCCCCACATTATAACCCCTGCTTTCACTGTATTTGATGTCGGTATAATTTGTGGAACGGAAGAGGAAAAACAAATCATTTAAATAGGGATACAGGTGGACCCATTCCAAAAATGAGATGTACAAGTCATTATGACGAAAATGAACACTACTTTGGTGCGGGAAGGGGGGGGTTGAGGGGGTTGACGGGGTGGGGCCGCGGGTAGGATTGAATGGGGGGCGGAGTGAAGATGGGAATGGATGGGAAAGGGAAACAAATGAGGAGGCTACAAGGCTTGATAAGAAATGTACTCATTATCTTGCCCATGTAATTGTAACCCCTTTGTACAGTATTTTCACAATAAAAAAAAAAAACCTTAACTGAAAGATCACTTATAGTAGAAATGGGATGTTCACATGATTACAGCACTTCCTTTGCCATTTAAACATAACAATTGTTCCAGCTGTAAGACAGAGATGGCCTCTCAGTGTTGGATATCTGTGACAGGTGAGAGAAGTTTGGAGCATACATAGTGTCTGTCCCCAAAGGGCATGGGACAGCTCATTCAGTTGCATGCGCAAAGATTAGTTTTTAGTCAGTCAGTTTTCCTTTTAGTAGCCTGTTAGGTGTACAAAGGGATTCTATTTTAATAGGTCTATTTATGTGTACAATATGTCTTGGTCAAAGTCATGCCTTCTGTTCTTCTCTCTCCTCAGCATTCTTCCTTTGCAAACCAATCTCAGGAAGATTCACTGTTCCATTTTCACACCTGAACATTAAGCATTTGACTACATTTACTATTCTTCCCTCTCTGTGTGCAACTACTCACTCTCCCTGCCATCTCAGACAAAACAAATTTCAACTTACTAATATTCCTTTTGTGAAATAGCATGTTAATTTTTCAAAGGAGCTTCACAAATTCTGTGAGAGATATTCATAGTGATTAAAGGGTATGTATGTGTATATATAATCAGAATTTATATTTTTATCATCTTTATGTGTTTACATGTATATTTATCTTTTAAGCCTAGCATCCTCATATAAAAGAAAACATGCCCACTTTTTCCTACTTTGCTTAATATGACATTTTTCCAATCTATTCACTTCTTTACAAATTATGTAATTTTATTCTTCATTATAGCTGAATTGTGTATCACATTTTCTTAATTCATTCACACAATAGCATCAGCCTTTCTCTACATCCACATACCATCCAATCACACTTCTTATACCCAGTCATAGCTGACACAGCGTTCTAAGTTTCCCACCGTGTGGAAGCTTTAGAATCCTTTGGTATAGTAGTATATGATCTTCAAACATGCATGATATGGCAACTTCTTTCCCTATTTTGATCCCTTTTTTTCTCTTTCTCTTGTTTTATTCTTCTGGCTTAGAATTCTTATTAGATTAGTTAATGTGGAGAGATGGACATTTTTGTTTCCTCTTGATTTTTAAGAAATAGATTATGTTCAAGCCCCATTACCAACCAAAAAAGAAAGTGAGAAATAGGTTAATTTGTCCCTATTTACTATAACATTGGCTGTTGGTTGTCACATAAAACCTTTATTATGGTAAAGAATACTACTATTACTAGTTTCTTCTGAATTTAAGTCATTAAAGGATTTCAAATTCTTTCAAAGGCCTTGTTTGATCAGTTAATGATTGTGATTCTTGTCATTAATCAGGTTTATGTTCTGTATTACGTTTATTGATTTATATACGTTGAAGCAATCTTGCATAGCTGGAACCAAGTTGAGCATGGTGTATGATGTTTTGGATGTATTGGTGAATTTTTTTAGCAAGTACTTTATTGGTCTATGGTTGTCTTTTATTGTCAAGTTCTTTTCTGGCTTTTCAGTGAGTACTTGCCTCAAAAGGTTTTCTGGAATATCTGGAATATGTTCTGAATAGTATCTAGGCATTTAAAATAAATAGTGATTAAGACCAAATACTTGGGATGAAGAGATAGCAGGGGAGATAGCAATGGATGTGCAGTATCATTTTTACAATTCCAAAATGAATTTGTGATACCATACTTTAAGGTTCACACAAGGAGGACACACCATCCAGTAAAGAAGGTTTGAAATAGGAGAACATAAAGAGGCACAGACTCTGGAAAAGACACAATTTAGATATGAAATCTGGGTTATTTAAAGAAGTCGATAGACTGAGTGAAAATTCTACAATCCAAAAATAACATATATAACTGACACAAGTGATATTCTTTCAGTTTAGTTTGTCAGAGTCCTTGGTAAAATAGCTGAGAGGGATCCAAAATCTCTGAGTTGGACCTGAAGAGAATGATTTCTTCATTTGTGGGGGTGGGGGCGGGGTCTGGTCGTGGGACCTGAACTCTGGGTCTGGGCACTGTCCCTCAGCTCAAGGGAAGCACTCTACCACTTGAGCCACAGCGCTACTTCAGAGTTTTTTCTTTTTGCTTATGTGGTGCTGAGGAATCAAACCCAGGGCCTCACACATGCAAGGCAAGCGCTCTACCACTGAGCCACCTTGCCAGCCCCAAGAGAGTGATTTCTTCTAATTCATTAACTTTATACATTGGGGTTGGAATTTGAAAACCATTTGTAGTCATCATCCCAGGCTTTATAGAGAATACATATGGAAAGAAAGATCAGGATACAGAACTGTGCTTCTTCGGATGTTGTGATAGCCACACTCTTCCTGTTGAACTGACTGGCGCCATTTTCCACAACATTAATAGTCCATCCTGTAGCGGGATTATTTCAATCCCGAAAATGTTTGCTAATTTTTGTTTTCTGTTCTCATCTTATTTCTTTTTGACTAAGTAGTAAGTGAGTATCATACTAAACATATACATGACAGGAGAACCGTACTAATCCAGACAGACAGCTATATCCAATTGTCTGCTAGAAAACATATGCCTTTGTATATATTTTGGCACAGGGGCAATCTACCATATAATTCTGAAATGGAGCACAGGCTTCTGCATTTAACCCTTTGATATAGAATTGTACATCACATTACCACTTTTACCAGCAATGCGAAAGTAATTCCTATTGCCCCAAATCTTTGCCAACCCAGGGTCAAATCAAAACCAAAATTTGATATTCCTGCCTGATCTATACTGGGCACTGGCATCTCAGAAATTTGTTTTGCACAACTCATTTGCAATGAAGCTTCAATTCCTTCTTACATATTTGCTCCATTATTTGAAGGAGGATGTTCTTTATAGCACTGATTTTTAAAATTACTATCTATATTTTATTATCTTATGACGTAACTCTTAGATTTCTTTTTTGAAGTCTCTCCATTAGTGTGGTTATTTACACACACACACACACACACACACACACAGAGAGAGAGAGACATATACCAATATAGAGAGATTTTTAAATTTGTTTTGGCCAAATAGAATTTGAAATTCATCGCATGCATGATTTTACAATACCTATACTCCTAGATTTTTTTTTTTTACTCTTATGGAAATGTTCAGAGGCTGGTGCCACTATGCTATTTATGGGTTGGACTCTAGAACATGGTTGGAGCTTTTGTTCTCTAATTGATCCATCTTTTCATTTTCTATAATTTCCTTGATTGTTTTGTTCTTATTTTTTTTTATTATTATGTTTAAGTAGCTGTACAAAGGAGCAGTTTCTGAACCAAATTTATGTTGATCAAAGTCACCCTCCTTTTTCTTATCCTTTTCTCACCCTCCTTTTTTTGCCCCCTCTTCTCTTATTCTTTTTAATTTTGTGGTTATACATTACATTCTTGACTGAATCCTCCCTCTCTTCTCCTGTTCATTAATCTACCCCACGTCCCCTTCACCTCACCACTTTTGAGTACACAATTCTTGGGGTTTATTTTGAATTTTGGTTTTTGCCTCTCCAGGGAATTTTAGTATTTGTAATCTGACATATAAATATTAAAATATAGTTCCAGAAAATTTGTGTTACATATTTCTTTGAATCACAGTATTGACATATTGACTTAGGAATCATCTACATTTTGATCCTATCAATCTAAAATTAATAGTTTAGGAATAATTTAAAGTTTTTCTGATTTTTATTCTACAGTACTTCATGTACCTTTTTAGGAAGAACTTTATACTTAAAAATTTTTATTATCATTAATTTTGATATATTACATAGGCTAGTATTTTCTTTCAGTATGTCTTCTAATCAGCTTATTAGTTACACTAATATGACTGATATTAAGTTCAGGTTTTGTACAGCATGCCCTGATTTATTCAACTTACTTTTTTCATTTCCATTTAGATAATTAATAGGCTATTTATATTAGTTTGCAATATTTATAAACTCAATATTTATTGTTGTTATTAAGGAGCAGAACAAATATGTCAGAGTTCCATAACTCAGGTTATGAGTACAATGGTTCTTGGGTAATGTTTCCCCTTCCTTCACTTTCCCTCTATTTTTTCCTCTGGTCCCTACCCAACATTACATTGTTCATTTTTAATATAATGTATGTTAAATATAATGACTGCATTAGCTCATTATCCCTCCATTGCTGTGTCCCCTTGTTAATTTGACCTTTCTAAAAATAGCATGATATGAACTTGAAAATTAAGATTCAGGCGAAAGTATGGCTTTCTTTATTAATTCTTAAAAAGAAATAAGGAGTCTATTTCTTTGTGTAGTTTACCCCTTTCAAAAAGGCACCAACTAACTTAAGATAAAGATGTGGCGCTGCTAGGAGAAGCATATCACCCAGCCCATCCAATAATTTTCCATCCAATAGCGTCTTTATCTTGCTTGTTTCAATCTCCTTTTTCAGTTGATGTATTTCTGTACCAATAGCTTCACATTTATTTTTAAATCCTTCTTTAAGCATTTCTTCTTGAATCTACAAATGAAAAAGTAAATGCTGAAAGTAAAACTTACTGAATATCAAGAGTTTTCCCTTAACAACCATGGGAGCTAAGGATGTCCCTGTCTCTCTCTCTTTGTCACTGTCTCTCTTTCCCCACAATCCAGGACCACAGTGTTCTTTGACACTTTTGTCTAATGTTTCCTCCTGATTCATGGGTAGTAAGAACATTTGTGGTCCTAGCTCCCTGCGATTCTCTCAGGAAGGTGGGAGGAGCTGGCAAAGGCAGGCTCACAAGTATCCTTGTGATATATCCCAGGCCACATCCAGACTCACCTTCAGCTTGTGTTCCAGCATCTTTTCCCGATCTTTTATCAGATTCTCTCTTTCCCTTTCCATCTTCTCCTGTAGTTGGGCCATATTTTCCTTGTAGCTTTTCTCTTGGGCCTCCATCTTTTGCTGCTGTTCCTTCTGTTCCTGTCTTAGCAACTCCTGCTCCTTCTCAGCTGCTTCCTTTGCAGCCCGTTCAGCTATTCCACATTGGTTTTAGAGAAAAAAACAAGAATCAAACCGTAACCCTAACCCACTGGGATCAGAACCCAAACTGTCTCTGAACTTTTCCAGCAATCAAACCCAGGCACATGTGAGAATGACATGGAAATGTGCTGCCACACTAGCTATGACTAGACCTGACCTCTTATTTTTCAGATTTAGCATGTTACATTCCAGTGTAGAACAGGAAGCTCCTTTCATAAAGATCTTCATGTCCGTCAGTTGAGGTTTTCAGGAACCAACCCCCTCTTCAGAAAGTGCTACCTTCCCCTGTACCTGCTCTGGCCTTCTCTCCATCAGTGAGAGCTTTGTCTGACTGTAGGATCGATTTCTCTATAGCATCCTGGGACTGCAGGAAGATCTGGAGAACCTCATTTGCCTAGAAAACCAATAAACAAGTGGAATATGTCAAACAACAAAAGTCTATTCTCTTGTTGCAGAAATTATTTCCTTGTAAATCCTGTAAAATTTCAATTGTCTTCAAGATTCTTCTGTGTCTGTTCTTTTTTAAACCATAATAGCAAAGCCAATCTCTCTTGTAGTGCTTAGAAACATTTTAAAGCAGCCCTAGCTCGCCAACCTTTGTTTTCATTCATTGTGGGGCTTGAACTAACGGCCTGGCTGTTGTTCCTGATCTTTGTGCTCAAGACTAGCACTCTACCATTTGAATTACAGTGCCACTTCTGGTTTTCTGGTGGTTAATTGGAGATAACAAAATGACATATTTTCTTGGTGGCTATGAACTGCGATCCTCAGAGCTCAGCCTGCTGAAATCATATATATATTGGCTGGGATTATAGTCATGAGACACCAGCACCCAGATTCTATCCTTTTTTTTCTTTTGCATCAAGAAATCTATTGTTATTCCAGGATACTAATGAGATTTACATGTATCTAAAGTGTATACACTCTCTGGGCACTGGTGTCTCATGCCTACAAATCATAACTAGTCAGATACTGAGATACAGGAGATCTTCATTTGAAGCAAGCCCAGCAGAAAAATCCATGAGTCGCTACCTCCAAAATAACCAGCAGAGAACCAAGCTAAAAGTGTGGGTCCAATGACAGCACACGATCTGAGTAAGTAGGAATTCCTAGGTTCAAAACCCAGTACCACAAAAATAAACGATGTATCCCTACATTCAATTCTTCTACCGAGATACTTGTATTCTTTTATTTAAAATACAAAGAATCTTCTGATAATTCATCTTGACCTTCATTCTACTCTTGGAGAAATCTTTCCTAAGCTAGCTCCAGAGTTCTCTAATGCTATCCTATGAACTGCCTACAAGGTTTCCCGAGTACTGGCTCCAGGAATTTACAACTTATTAGTTTCCCTATGCCTCATATTTCTCAGCTACAAAACTTGGATAACATTAGTAGTAATTTATAGGATATTTCTGAAATTTAAATTATAGATGTCCAAGTAGCCTGAAATTACAGGTAATTGAGTATGATACAACATAGGGTGTCGAAATTGAGACATAGTGGTGCATACTTCTAATCATAGCATTGTTAAGGCTGAAGTGGAAATGATATGAGTTGGAACCAGCTTAAGCTACATGAAACACCTTGAGTTAAATCAAACAAAAAGAAAAAACCCAAAATGAAACATAAAATATGATTTTGAATATGTGTGAGCATTATTAACACTAATATTGTTACCATATTAATTCCACCATTATTTTTTACTTGGTGTTCATGCCAGCATGACATACCTCATCTTGTTAAATTCAATTTACTATTTGTATCTGAGACAAGACTATGTTTTTTTGTGAATAGAACAAAGGGTATCATTAATTTTTAAATCTCATCAACTTAACTAAGAAACAATTGCACAGTTTGATCTATGAAAAAAATACTACTCTACCTGGAAGTTTATCGTTTAATAATAATTAATTGTGGATACAGAAGGAAAAAATGCAGATTTCCTTCTCACAAATGATTCTGTGTTCTTTAATAATGAGATTCCCATGCAGGTGCCAATGGCTCACACTTGTAATCCTAGGTACTCAGGAGGCTGAAATCTGAGGATCACGGTTCAAACCTCCCAGAGCAGGAATGTCCATGAGACTCTTACTTCCAAACCTCCACTAGAAAACTAGAAGTGGCACTGTGGTTCAAGTGGTACAGCATTTGCTTTGAGCTGAAGAGCACAGGGACAGAGATAAACCCAGAGTTCACACCCCACAACTGACAAAATATAAATAAATAAACAAATAAATAAACAAATAAATACATAAATGAGATTCTCTTACTAAGTGCAAATCATCCCATTATTTCTCACCTTTACCCCTTTCCTGGGAACTAGCTTGTAGTCCTGTTCAACCTTCTTTTTGCCTTCCAAGTAGAGATTATGCCCTCCAGGTATAGAGAAAGTGCCATTGGAAATGCTTTCCATTAAAGACTGGGAAATTTTCTTCAGCTCCATCTGGCAGTATTTGCCAGATGCATCTTCATTCTGCAGGATGAAGTCTTCCTTCTTTCTCGCCATGGTATTCTGTTAAGATGATAGGAAGGCAGCACAACGAAGGAGTTAGAAAGAAATTCTATGGTGATCTTCATGGAAGAAGTATAGTGAAGACCTCGGAGCACATGGGGACAGGGGAAGGAGCCATTACCACTTCTGAAAACTGTCTGAGTAATATTGGTAAGTCCCTGAACATTCTGAGAGCCAGGCTCATTCTCTGTAAAATGATGGGATTCAGTAACAGGCCCCACACAATTCTTTCAACAGCCCAGTGATGAACAACAATATAGCCATGAAAGAAGCTATAGCAAGTGAATGTGTTTAAAAGGAGAGTAAGCTCAGGATGTGTGTTGCAAGGATGAAAAGGAATGCATTAAAAAAGTATGCAATATTTCTGAAGTTTCTCATATTTTCAAGGTTTTGGAACCATTTGTTAATTCTTGCTGTGAGCACATAAGAGTGTGAAGTACTTTTATCCTGACAACAACTTGATTGCAGATTCTGAAGTTTTGACATCATTTGGGTGCCCTGAGCAGAGCACTTGTTGGCTTATCCAACATCCGCACACTATATTTAGGATAAAAAGAACTGTATGTCACATAGATCTATCAACTGTATAAGTATATCATTGCATATTGCATACAGAACCATATGTCATATCTGTACAATGGTATGGAATAAATATATAAATGCACATTTGGTTTTTCAAAGCTGTTCCTGAGGCTAGAACTCAGGGCCTAGGCTCTGTTCCTGAGCTTTTGCTCAAGGCTAGCACCATTTGAGTCACAGCTCCACTTTTGGACTTTGGTTGTTTAATTGAAGACAAGAGTATCATGGGCTTTCCTACCCAGATTGGCTTTGAACCATGATCTCAGATGTCAGTCTTCTGAGTAAGTAGGATTACAGTATGAGCCACTGGTGCCTGGGTTTTTTAATTGCCAACCATATTGTAATTTATTATACAACAATAAAAGTAAGTGTCTGGTACCCATCAGCCTGTAGAAATCCTCCCACTCATAAATTCTGGGATCCTAAAAGTACAGATAGGAAATGATCCATAGGATTAAAATGATGAGCATAGCATTGTCTCAAAAGGGAAAGACGTCATAAAAGACAGACCAGGAGCAGACATCGTACCATTAGATCTTTTTGAAACTCCCACTTGTCATCCTTGAATGATAACTCCATGAAGACTGCGATGGCTTCTCTCTCACAGGCCTCATGCACATCCAACAGCTCCTGGAGGTCCTCAGTGGGGAGCCTCAATTGCTGAGCCATGTGCTGGCTGTAGTGGTTGGCTGCCTTCTGCACAGCTGCTGAGTTCTCACGCTGGGCCAGGGTAGTCACAGCGTTCTCCAAACATGGCACTGCTCCACTGTTGATAGCACTGACATAAGTCTCCACCAGAGTTCCCAGTCCTGGATGAGCCCAATGATTTAAGGATAAATGTCAAGCTACACTTCTGTTTTATTCTAAAATTAGCATTCCGAAAAACATTACGACTTTAAACAACTTGCACACTTTTTGGTGATATCATGGCTTGAACTCAGGGCCTTGAGTTTACTAAGCGACTGCTATATGAATAGAACCACACTAACAACACTTTTTTTATTTTTATCAAGTCCTATGGCTAGGTAAGCACTCTATCACTACACCACATTCCTAGCCCCACTTTTGCTTCTGATATTATTTTAAGGATAGAATCCTTTGTATCTACATGTGCTATCATGAATTGTGAGCCTCATTTTTATGCTTTCTGCAAATCTGTGTTAACAGGCACAAGCCACCATGCCTACTTACTGATTGAAGTAGCTTCTTGCTAATTTTTGCCTAAGATAACCTTAATTTATTATCTTCCCAATCACTGACTCCTGAGTAGCTGATATGAAATTCCTTTGTCCTATTTGAGAAATTCTATTTCTTCTGGCAGCACTGTTTTTCCTATTCATTTTTTCGTTCAGGTTCTTAATTCACACATTATAATTTAAATCACTAATAACCACCAATATGATCAATGTATTCTGTCTAGAGAATTCCATATAAGTTAAAAAAAGAGCAGATTACACAGGCAAAATGACTGAAGTTTACAATGAAATAAATTGTCTAACTTTTGGGACCTAATTCTAAATAGGAATGAAAATCTGGTGCATGTTAATTTAAGAAGAATGTTATGACAGAACTTAATTTATGTGTGCGTGTTGTCCACATCCTGAAGCCACTTCTGTAGCTAGAAATTAACTGAATTTTGATTTTAAACTCCCAATGAACCTTTAGGAACTTGGCATCTTATATGCTTCATAACTAGTTTAAATTCACAAAATATTTTTCTATCCATACAGAACACTTTCCCAAGTGACTTAATATAAAACACAAGGATTAATCTTTAGTATCAGTCGACTCTTGTATGATCAGTGGAATAGTTTCTTAAGGTATATTCTATCTCAATAAACATCAATGTAGACAAACAATAATTAGAAAAGATGAAATTATATGAAGCATGAACTACTATTTTTCTATTCCCTTAACAAATGCAAAAATGTAATCAAAGCATTACTTAAGGTAATAAAGAAGAGAGGTAAATCCAGGAGCAAAGAAGACTCACGTTTCCCAGTGACAATAATTCCCTCTCTCAAGTTCTTGGGTTTTGCATTGGCAAAGATGTAGGAGCAAAAGCTTTTAGATTGCTCTTGGAAATTGCAATCCAGCTGGTCTTCTGGCAAGTCTTCAATATGAATTAAGAGTTCTTTTACTTTTGTAGGTCGATGAAAGACAAAACATTTGCGTTTTGGAAAGAAATGCCTAATGCACTCCCTAGGCAAGTTGGCATTTCGAATTTTCTGATTCTTGCCTATAAAAAATAAAAAGAATACAGTGAAAGCAGGCGTTATACCATGGGGAAGGGACATAAAAGCAAGAAAGAAATCATCTTATAAATATGTTAGAAACAATCACATGAAAAAAAAATTGAATCCTTATCTTGGGGTTCATTTCACCTAACATCAACTTGTCTGACAGTTTCTGCTTGTCTCAGTCATAAACTAGTTATTGGAGGGTGGTGTGGGGATGTGGGGATGGAGGAAAGGGGAACGGATGGGAAGGGAAAACAAAGGAGGAGGCAACAATGCTTGATAAGGAACGTACTCATTTCCTTCCTCGTGTAATTGTAACCTCTCTGTACTTTCTCAATAAATTTTTACAATAAAAAATAAAATAAAAGGAAAGGAAAAAAAAGAGATAATGGATATAACAAACTGTCAGTGAAAATGCAGTCATATATGAATAATATGGAGTAGTGAGCCCTAATTGTAACAGTTATAAATGAAAGTTGATCTCTAAGAAAAATTAAGATATTTGTCTATAGACAACACCCAAATTCAATAGCACATTTTGAACATTTACAATAAAAAAAGTAAAAGAGAAAGATTGATCATTAGAAGGGCAGTCATCAGGCAAGGGGCTGAATATTTTCTGCCAGAGATTTTTACATCACTGTCTTAAAATCTCCTTAAAATGATACTTCATTGCAAACCAACCTTGTGCACAGAGGCAAAAGGCAACAAGTAATTGAAGATTAGGCATCTATCTGTCCACAAAAGGAGGAAATTGATTAGTACCCTAGTTCTGGCAAAACTCTCCTGAGTTAAGCATTTAACTCAGTGAAGCAAAATGGTTAGAAGCAGTTTTCTGATTCTACTGTATATTTGTCAGAAATGAAATCTAAGACATAAAATACTACTGACATAAAATAAAATTATACCAGCAAAGGGTAAGATGCTACTGGAAAAAATGCTACAAAGAAGACACACATAATATTCAAGTCAGAACAGAAAAGCTCTTATAAATATACAAATACATATATTTGTACATATGTATACACACTCACAAGTATAAGTATATACCACAAATTGCTTAAAGACTACTTTCACTGAAAATTTTGAAGAGTAAAATTAACTTAGATGTATTATGGATTTCTCTTCATTCTCTAAATTACTCTATGAAGCTTTACAGAGACAATGTGAACAAAGAGTGCATTGATCAATAAGCATTTTGTTTTTTCCCATCCCCTCCCCAAATTAGAGAAATGTGTATACACGATGCAGAGCATGGACATCAAATACAGTGAGAACAGCGGCTATACTGTGGGGCAAGAACATGAAAAAAAAAAACAAGAAATCACATGGTACATTACAAATATGATAGAAACAATAGCAAGAAAATAAAAACCACTTTGTACAAGACACTATGTTGAAAAACAAACTTTACTATTTAGGTGGGGTGAGGGGAGTAGGGAGGTAGAGGAGTGTAGTTGTGGTGGTGGGAGGGAAGGGATTGTAGGGGAAAAACAAAAGAGAAGGCAGCAATGCTTGATAGGAAATGTACTCATTACCTTACTCATGTAACTGTAACTGCTCTGTACAGTATTTGTACAATTAACAAAACATATAAAAATAAAAAGAATTGATCAATAAATGTTGAAAGACTGAATTAAATAATATCTAAAAATATTGGTAGCCTTTTCAAGTGCCCCAAACACTCTACTTTGATAATATGTACATTTAACAACTGTGAAATATGTAATTCATTAAGTATAAGGGTGACAAATGAACAGAGTGATATTATAGGGAATGTAACTAAAAGATTGACAGCCTTATTCAAAAGAAATATCAGGGCTTTCTCTTAAGTATTCACTGTACAATATTCTTCCATTGAGGAATGTCAATGAGCCAGATACTAGTAAATCATAATGTAGAAAAAAATTATGATTTAAAAATTGACCCATTTTATTACATGTAATACTTTTGGGGGGGGTGGTTTCCGGTCATGGGGCCTGAACTCTGGGCCTGGGCGCTGTCCCTCAGCTCTTCAGCTCAAAGCCAGCACTCTACCACTTGAGCCACAGTGCCAATTCCGGCTTTTTTTCTTTTTGCTTATGTGGTGCTGAGGAATCGAACCCAGGGCCTCAGGCATGCAAGGCAAGCGCTCTACCACTTTGCCACCTTCCCAGTCCTACATGTAATTCTATACAAACCAAATTTAAATTTTTTCACATGAAGCACTTACTTTAAAACTTAATAGGTTAGGGAAATGAACCCCAAGATAATTATTCAAATGTTCTTTTTTCTTTCATGCAATTGTTACTAACATACTTATATGATGATTTCTATGTTGCACTGTATGTCCCTCCCACACGGTATAACCCCTAGTTTCACTGTACTTGATGTTGGTCTACTTTGTGGAGGAGAAGGGCAAAAACATATAGTTTAACTAGGGATACAGGTGGACCCATTGCAACAATGAGATGTACAAATCGTTATGTTGAAAACTGAGCTTTACAATTTTGGTGGGGGGGAGGATGGGTAGGGGAAGTATGGGAAGGGATGGGAAGGGGAAACAAAGAGGAGGCAACAATGCTTGATAAGAAATGTACTTGTGGGGCTGGGAAGGTGGCTCAGTGGTTAGAGCGCTTGCCTTGCATGCCTGAGGCCCTGGGTTCGATTCCTCAGCACCACATAAGCAAAAAGAAAAAAGCCGGAAGTGGAGCTATGGCTCAAGTGGTAGAGCACTAGCCTTGAGCTGATGAGCTGAGGGACAGTGCCCAGGCCCAGAGTTCAGGCCTCACGACCGGACCCAAAAAAAAAAAAAAGAAATGTACTCGTTATCTCACCCACATAATTGTAACTCCTTTGTACAGTATTTTCACAATAAAAAATATAAATAAATAAACTTAATAGGAAGTAGAGCTGTGGCTTAAGTGGTAGAGCACTCCACTTAATCTGAAGAGCTCAGCGACAATGTCCAGGCCCAGAGTTCAAGTCCCATGACCAACAAAAAACAAACAAACAGAAATCCAAAATGTAATAAATGGACCTTTCAACATTATAGGAGGGATTATAATAGCCATAATTTTTCATGGTGTTAATGAGCCTTAAATAATTTGATCCAGTATTTGTGTCCATTAGTGATTTTATATTCCACTTGAAGACTTTCAAGCGATAAGGCTAGAACAAGCATAGAAGTCTCTGTGGGTTTACTAATTGTTCAGATGAAAAAACAAAACATTTTCTAAAATATATTTCATGAATATTTTATTTGTATATTGTTCTGTTGATGAACTCTTTCACTACAACCTGTTATTTTAAATGTTCAGGCACAACATATTAGAAAGATTTGGGTTTTATTTTAAAACTACAAATTTTATGACATATCATCTATGAGAACTCATAGAATTCTGTAAAACATTGGATTACATGTAGTGTTTCATAAAATGGTCTATTGAAGTATATTTAACTTTTTTAGATATGAGAATTGTTGTCATATATGACACTAGAGGACTATACAGTAGATATAGACATTACATTTTTTAAAATGTAATTTTTAATAGAGTAAAAATGTAATTTTTTAAATAGAGTGATATTTTTAAAGGCAACTGATCAGTCACCTTTCAATAATTACTGTATCATATTGTAGCACAATCCAATCTCAAATAAGCATGCACATCCAATGCTGATTGAAAGGGCATAGTATATAACATAACACTACTGAACCCTTCCCCTTCCCTGGCCTCCCTCTGATACCTGGAATAAGCTTTAAGGTATTCTCTAGATATTCATCCTCTGTGATGGGCTGGTCATCTAACTTCAGCTCCAGAATGAAATCCCGAACAGCCCAAACAAAGTCTGGGAAGAAACTCACAAATTCGTCAGAGTCATCCATTTCATCAGACTTCTTAGCAGACTTTGCCCTGATTAGCTCTGTTAGTTCAGTTACATACCTGGGATCTTAGCTAAGGAATGAAAAGCACCATACATCATAAACAAGTTTCAAATCTCACCTACAAACCCATTGATAACATTCCATTTTGTAGAATGTACCCTTTCTCAACCAGGAAAACTGAGTCACTTGTAGAAACAGGGTGAGTTGCCATTTTCCTAAACTCAATACAGCATGACTATTCTTTTCCAGGAAGGATACTGCAACTGATCCAGGGCTTGCTGGTTGATGGTTCCCATGCTGTTGTAGACAAAGGTGCTGCTAAGTAGAATGGACAAGGCAAAGATCCATGAGTCATTCTTAGGATCATCCTAGAAAGCAAG
This sequence comes from Dipodomys spectabilis, assembly GCF_019054845.1. NCBI lineage: Eukaryota > Metazoa > Chordata > Mammalia > Rodentia > Heteromyidae > Dipodomys > Dipodomys spectabilis. The sequence continues at coordinate 6,315,612 of NW_024870825.1, read as the reverse complement.
GAACAGAGAAGTCTACTTGTTTCATTCTTTCATTTATTGTTCATTTAGGATTACAGTTGAAAAAGAGAATACAAAGAAGACAAAGTTTATGAAAATATCCTAAGTTTATACTTGCTTTTCATTAACAGTGACCTTCCTCAGGACTTGGTTTCTTAGAGTGAATGATATTGTCAATGTGCATAAAATATTTTCTACAGCAACTACATACAGTAGGAGACCACAATATTAAAAAAATCATATATATTGTAAATAAATATATGCAACATATATGCATATATATGCATATATGCATCCAAGATGATCATCTCTGCTAATAATACACTAAAATTTTATTGTGTGAGAGAAAATTGACCATTTTATAGGAAATAGGAAAAAGTAGGGAAAATGCCTTGCAGCTTCACATATGTGAGGTTTCACTGGAATAATAGCTGGTGTTTCAATCTTCCTCATTTATTGTAAAAGCTGATAGAATGTATAAGAAGAGATTAAAAGATCACACATATTGTAAAAGCAATAGTAGACAAATGAGAAATATTATAAAGTGTAAGTCATATATATGTATCACATACTCATATCATTTGGCTGAAGCAGTGAGCATGTGTAAAGGACTGAAAGATAAAGCCAGAAACAAGATTAAGGATGAGATGGACCATAAAGTATAGAAAAGTAGAATTATGTACTACTAAACTCCCACCAAATTACAGAGGAAATGAGTAATTCTAGACAAAAGCAATTTATACTATTGTATTAGATTTAAAGTCCTCTTGGCCTCATAAGTGAGCGCTGAGATGTCCTTATCTCTAGGAAATAGCCTCTGACCCATATACCTAAATTGTATGGCCACTTCTGGACATCTATAACACCTGCACTGGTTATACAAAATGTGTACTGGCTCCTGAAGTAGGTCTTTACCTTAACTGATGGATCTTTAGAATAAAGGATAGTGATTGAGAATTGATATCCTTAGTGAATATTTACTACTTGTATAATACTCTCAGCTGCAGAGAAAATTTCACCATAACATGACAACAAACTGAAAGAACTCTCAATATGTAAAGATGTAACAAAGCAAAAACAAGGTATAAGGGACCAGAGTCCAGCTCAGTGGTAAGCATATAACTAGTAAGTATGCAAGGCTCTTTTTTGGTCATTCCCCAATACCTTCCAGAAAAGCATAAATCAAAGCATAAATAGACTTTCCTTTATACTGATATGAATAATTGAACAAAAGAGCATCAGCAGAGTAGAGGAAAATTCTTCCTTACGGAAGATCTCCAATAGCACATGTACATGCTCCCTGTGTCTGAGGTAGAATTTAATGTCACTACCATCTCACATTAAGATGTCTATACTAGATTAAGGTTGTAGCACCTTGGTAGAACACTGTCTAGGATGTACAAAAGCTTGATTTTGATGCCCAGGACTAATAAAAGAACAAAGAGTTTGTAGACCTAGTGACCCACTTCCAATAAACAGAGTCAGGAAAAGGAGAAAGTTTTTTTAAAAGAATAATAATTCATCAAAATAGTAGGGTTTATCAGAGTAACACAAAGAGACAATTTAGCCTTAATTCATAACTGGATTTGTAGTTATAGGAATTGAATTAAGCAGTGGAAATTTAATTAAGGTGACATATGGTAAGTTAAGAAATACAACTAAAGGAGAATTCTCCATGATTTTGATTTACCTTCTCCACATCACCCAGACCCTCAGTGTCCAGAAGGACCAAGGTGAAATTTGGTTTTGTTGGGTGAGTCACACACCACATCCAGATACCTTTTGTTTGAGACCTTACTGTACTGCCCAGATGGAAACCTGCAACCAAAGAGAAAAATATTAATATAGGTATGTTTTAAGTTCTGAGAATATCATACTGTGAGGGTCTGTCCTTTAAAATAATGAACTAAAAGAGAAGATATAAAATATAATGAAGGGAGCCTTCGAGGGCAAAGGATTGATAGAACTAGCGACAGATTTTTTCTGGAAATCAAGAAGGAGCAAATAAAATGACCTCATTTAAGGAAATCATCCACACTGATCAAGATGCACTGCAATCATGACTTCTCTGTTGAATGATAACACCTTTGTGCAATGACTTGAAGATAGTAAAATTATAATATATATAAAATATCACAAACTTCACCCGGCATTTAACAAAATAAGATATACACATGACAGTATGAGTAACAATTTTTCTACATTATTTATATGGTTTATAGACCTTATAAAATTAGTAAAAATGTTAAGCATCTTTTTTTAGGAAATGCAATTCTTAATGCTTTCCTTATATCTCATAATCTTCCTTTATTTCACATTTATTCACCAATCATACTGGGTGGCATCTGCACTGATTCTACAGTCTTAACGAAATTATGTAAGTGTGAGGAAGGAAGTAATAAAAGGAACTGAGTAGGTAAGATTGGATTGCATCAGAATACTATTCTTGAAGGAAAATTCCTGTTTTTTATTGGAGTAGGGTGAGATCTTATGAGTGTGGATTTAAAATGATAAGCTTTCATGTCAATCTTAATAAAGATTGAAAGTTTTCCCTTAGCAGGAGTCAGATTCTTCTTGATGGTAAAATAAGCATGATTACCATGCATTATCAATGATCCCAGAAAATGGTTCCTGTCCTAAGAAAACACTCACCTTGGTTGTGTCCTGCCAGGCGGTTCATCAGGTAGGATTTTCCTGTACGATACATTCCTACAATGGCCACCACCACCACAGGCTGTGTAATCGCTTCAAGAATCTTGACTGCTTCGGGGTTCACCATCAGCTGCTCTTTCTCATTTTCCACTAGACAAATGGGGGCCATCATATTGGATTCTGATGCCATATTAACCTGCATCCCCCCCCAAAAAAAGAAGTAGGAGAAAGAATAAAAGATTAATAGAATACAGACCTAGTGGCAACCCCAGGGGCAAGTACAATCTTATTGGTAGATTGTGAGTTAAGCTCTTTTTAAAAAATTAATTTATTTTTAATACATTTTTATCTTTCAGTTGCTATACAAAGGGGTTTCAATTCAACATGTCAGTTTGTGAGGACAATGCATCTTGATCAACATCACCATCTTTCATTGTTCTCCATGTCTCCCAACCCCACTCATCCCCTCAATTTTGAAAATAACAACTCCTGGTCAAAATAGCTCATTGTCATTGGTACCATCCTTTCAGTAAAGGAAAGGCTAGGCCACCTTTTTTTCAAGGACATCTCTTAGATGATTCATCATTGCATTATAACTCTGCTCAAATCTGTTTGATAAAAATTGAATCTCCAATCTCAAAAAGGCTAAAAACATTTAGCCTTTCTAGTAGCCTGTTAATTATCTAGATGAATGAAAGTGTTTTATTACAGTGGAAAAAAAGAAGAACAGAAATTGGAAGTTGGAAGGTGCTCTCAGAGTAACCTTGAGAATCTCAAAATATTATAGTGTGCTGGTAAAAATACACGACATACCACTATGGCAGCATAAGAATGGAAATACCATGATGATTACATGAACATGGTACTAGTAGAATAAAACAAGGATGAACTAAGATAGAGTATAACATGACCAACGGAATAGAATTGAAAACCCGGAAATGAACCCACAGACCTATAGTCATCTAATATTAGATAAGGAAGCTAAAAAATTGAATGGAAGAAAGACAGCCTCTTCAGTAAATGGTGCTGGAAAAATTGGTTAATCACTTGTAGAAAACTAAAGATAGATCCTTATGTAACACCCTGTACCAGAATCAACTCCAAATGGATCCAAAACCTCAGAGTCAAAGCAGACACTCTGAAAACATTACAGGATGGTATAGGAGAAACCCTAGGTCTCCTTGGTGCAGGCTGAAATTTTCTTAAAAGAGACCCAGAAACACAACAAATCAAAGAAAGGTTGGAGAAATGGGATTTCATGAAATTTCAGAGTTTCTGCATGGCAAAGGACATAGGTAGCAAGATCAATAGAAAGCCCACGGATTGGGAGAATATCTTCACTAGCCATAAAACAGACAAGGGTCTCATATCTAAAATATACCTGGAACTTAAAAAATTAAATCCTCCAACACCATATCATCAAAGAAACAACTGCCCTATAAATAAATGGGTTAAGGACTTAAGAAGAAACTTCTCTGAAGAGGAAAGAAGGATGACCAATAGACACAAGAAGAAATGCTCAACCTCCCTAGCAATAAAAGAAATGCAAATCAAAACAATATTGAGATACCACGTCACCACAGTTAGAATGGCTAGAATCAAGAACTCTAATAACAACAGATGCTGGAGGGGATGTGGACAGAACGGAACCTTTCTATTTTGTTGGTGGGAGTGTAAACTTGTTCAACCACTTTGGAAAGCAGTATGGAGGTTCCTCAAAAGACACCACATAGAGCTCCCCTATGAACCAGCAATCCCACTTTTGGGCATTTACCCAAATGATCATAAAGAAGACCATACTAAATCTTCCAGCACAACTATGTTTATTGCATCATTATTTACCATAGCTAAGATATGGAACCAACCCAGATGCCCCTCAGTAGATGAATGGATCAAGAAAATGTGGCATATATACACAATGGAATTCTATGCGTCCATCAGAAAGAATGATATTGCCCGATTAGTTAGGAAATGGAAAGACTTGGAAAAAATTATATGAAGTGAAGTAAGCCAGGCCCAAAGAAACATAGGTTCCATGGTTTCCCTTATTTGCAATATTTAGTATATGCCTGAGTCAAGCAGAAAAGGTCAGATAAGTTGATGTTGGGGAATGAAACTCAAGATAAGTATTCAAATTTTTTTTTGTTTTTTCCATTTATGCAATTGTTTCTAACATATTTATAAGATGATTTCTTTGTTACTTTGTATGTCCGTAATTGTTTCTAACATATTTATAAGATGATTTCTTTGTTGCTTTGTATGTCCGTTCTCCACAGTGTTACCCCTATTCTCAGTGTATTTGATGTTGGTATAATTTGTGGAGAGAAAGGGCAAAAATTGTTTAAATAGGGATATAGGTGGACTGATTGCAACAATGAGATATAGAAGATGTTATGTCGAAAAACGAACTTTATAACTTTGGCCAATAGTTGGGGGAGGAGGGAGGAGGGTGTGAGGACATGGGAAGGGATGGGAAAGGGAAACAAAGAGGGTGCAACAATGCTTGATAAGAAATGTACTTTTTATCTTGCCCATGTAATTGTAACCCCTCTGTACAGTATTTTCACAATAAAAAAGAATATCATATGAGTCAAAATAATTCTAATAAAATGATGCAAATTTGAGTACCAGTATTTCAGAGCTGTTTTTTCAGTAAGGATTTTATGCAGTGTACCACACACATTACTACCGGTTGCCATTAGAAATTCTACGGTTGGTTGTAAAGGACTTAAATACTACATAATATTTGTGGGATATGTCAAATCATGCCTATTATAAACTATATAAACTTCAGTATGTACCAGGGCGAGAAGAGTAAAATTCTAAATGAGTAAGGTACTGGCTTTGGGTAGAATCAGTACCATGGCTCCCAGCCAAGAGTCAGTTTGATTATGAAGGAGACAAGGATCTGTGGGAATAAAGAAAGGGGTTTCCTGTGAGGAGGAAGAGTAGGCAGGAGAGAAGCAGTGGAAAGATGCTGCAAGCAGGACCCATGGAGGATGAATGGGGAAAAAGGAATCCAGAGCCAATGGAGATGCCACAGCAAAGATTCAGAACAGTTTTCCAGGGGTCAAACCCCAGGGTTCCCATCATTTACTCACTATCAGATCTGGAAAGAGACCCTCCCTCTGTACACCTTCATTATCTTGTCAACAGTGTAAATAAAACTAGTCCTGCCTGATTGACTATGGTACAGGTTAAGGAAATCAATAATATTTTAAAAACTTTGCAGTAGGATTGTCCTTTTCTTCCAGTGAACAAATGAGACAGTGAGTTAATAACTGTCACTGTGTCCTGAAAATTGTAAACTACCAAGGAAACTAGGCTAAAGAAGAGAATTTCTGTCAGAAAAAAGAAATAAAAAACCTGCCTTCCAACTGGCTTCTTCTTAGAGTTACTCTGTAAAACTTCCTTTCTTCTGTAGCTGTTAGAGAATACAAAAAAATTGGGTCAACCATGACCTTTGAACTACTGTGCTAGACACAAGAGAAACTCAAGATTGCTGGGCGCTGGTGGCTGGCTAATGCCTATAATTCTAGCTACTCAGGAGGCTGAGATCTGAGGATCGTGGTTCAAAGCCAGCTAGGGCAGGAAAGTCTGTGAGACTCTTACCTCCAATTAACCCCCAGAAAACTAGGAGTGGTTCTGTGGCTCAAAATGGTAGAGCATTAGCCTTGAGTGATAGAGCACAGAGACAAGCCCTGAGTTCAACCCCATAACAAACAAACAAACAAAAAGCACTGGGAAAAGGATGATAAAAATCATTCCTGGTCTTTGCTTTTTTTCTGTTTCTTTATTCTTTCTCTTCCTTCCTTCCTTCCTTTTTCTTTTTTTTGTCAGTCGTGGGGTTTGAACTCGGGGCCTGAGCACTGTCCCTCATCTCTTCAGCTCAAGGCTAGTGCTCTACTACTTGAGCAATAGTGCCACTTCCGGTTTTCTGGTGGTTTATTGAAGATAAGAGTTTCACATACTTTCCTGGCCAGGCTGGCTTTGAACCATGATCTTCAGATCTCATCCTCCTGAGTAGCTAAGATTGCAGGGGTGAGCCACCGCTCCTTCCATTTTCTCTCCTCTCCTTCCCCTCTCTCATTTTCTTTCTTTCTTCTCTCCTTCCCTTTATGTCTTTTTTTTCTACTCCCTTCTCTCTCTTCTCTCCTCTTGTTTTTCTCCCATGCTCCTCTTCTTCCTCTGTCTTTTCCCTATCTTTCCCCTGACTTCCACTCTCTCCTTCGTCCCTTTTTCTTCAATCTCTCTCTGCCATTTCCCTTTTCTCCCTATCTCTGCCAGTCCTTCCCATTCTCACTTCCTCTACTCTTTCTCCCCTTCTCCCCCATGTCTGATTGCAGTGCAGGACTAAGATGGTGAGCATAGACGCTTTCAAATCCAAATTAAACAGGAGAAGAAGGTCATATACTGGATTAGTGGTTTCCAAAAGCTATTGCCTGAGTTAGACGAAGATACAATTAAATTAAAACTACCCCAAATTGATTTTCTCTAAATAACACAAGCACACTGGGGTCCTTCTTGGAACGCTTACACATTAAAAAAATTATCTTTAACCGACAAAAAAAAATTATCTTTAAGAACTTGCACAAAGGAGTTTTCAATTTCACATGCCAGTTTGTGAGTACAATCATCTTGATCAAAGACACCCCTTTCATGCTTCCCTCAACCCGCCCATCTCCTTAGTTTACATGGTTTCATTTTCACATATAAATATCGAATATTATGACTGCATTTGCCCACCCTCCTCTCTCCGCCCACCCCGACCCCAACATCTTGACCTCATGTTCACATGTTCAGCTTCAACACAGTAAATTAAGGGAATTAAACATTTCAGAATAGATACCAGGCTGAGACCTTACTGTACTTTGTTACATTTGACCTTTCTTTGTTTGTAACATTCAAGAATTATTGAAATAAAGAAATGAGAAAAGAAGGTAGTCCAAGCGGCTCAGTTGCAGGGAATCCATGAACTAGTGCACATGGACAGCATGAAGATAGGCAAGCCGTGCACTGAGGTTTCAAATGGACTAGTGAAGACTACTTTTGCTCTCAGCTTTTCCAATTCCAGGGAGCTACCCTTGGGGAAACATCTGAGAACTGAGAGTAATGGGGAAGTTGGGGCAAGAGAGAGCTGGAAGGAGCGACCCTCGAGCAGTGACTCTGCTGGGGTTTGGGGCTAGGGTTTGGTCCCTCAGTGCCAGGAGGGAATTAAGGTCCCTTGAGGCAGAGGAGGGTAGGTGTCCCATGCAGGGCTCTCTTCTGCAGCCCCTGCTGGAAACCTGAGGAAGAGCAGCTCCTCCTGTGTATGCTTTGGTACGGTTCACCACCCCGTGGCTGCCTGGGGACTGAAGGAGCCTTAGGAGCTGAACTGCCAAAAGCAGTCTGGAAGGTTACACACCATGGAGCTTCCCATGTCCTCCCACTCCACTGCTGCCTTAACCTCTGACCTCTTCTCAAACCCCCTCCCCAACCCCCAGCTAGCAAAATTGCTATGGACCTAGTTCCCTGTTGCTGGTCCTTAAGGAAATAGCAAACTAAAGACCATATTTCCCCCACAGAACTCACCTGTATGTGGGCACTGTAGTCAGAGGACAAGTTCTCAGCTGCCTTGGCTCTGAGTTCTTCTGTCTGGCTAGTCAGGAAAGCACTGCTCTTAAAGCTGAGCATCAAATCGCATAAGGCAGCCTCCCAAGTAAGTGTTGTGCAAGAGGAAAGTGAAAATGAAACTGTATTCATGTGTTGCTGAGGTAATCAGAGACCTTTAGCACAGTTCCTAGTTAGTCAGAGGATCAACTTTATGAGCAAAGGGAGGAAAAGTCCAATGTTCTGCATCAGCTTCTCAAACTGAAAACCAAGCAAAGAATAAAAACAAAACAGAATAGTCAAAGATCACCGGTATTTATTCAGGAAGAGCAGGGTATAATAATGGATATATACCTGATATGTGAAGCACAGGAATAGTAAAAGAACTTGAGATATTATGAGGTTTGGTTTTCAACCAACAAAAAAAAAATGCTTTCTTTTACTCACATAAAATGGCATAAACGTTGCCAGATAATTTGGATAACATGTAATGTTTGTTTCTGGTTTAGACTCTATTTGAAATTGAAAGGCTATTATGGTATACACTACAAAGTAGCATTAATTATTAAGATCATCTACCAAGCTGAATAATGCTCTTGGGGTCCACTAAATGCTGCCAGTTGGGAACATGGTCATGTGCATAAAAACATGTAGAGAATAACCCTAGAAAGAATATTTATTGAAATTCTCTATGCCAAAAATATGCAAGTGTTAACAGCAAATATAATGGGGCATTTATGAAATTCCTTCACCAGTAAAAATTAGCAACAACATCTTACTCTAAGCAACATGATCAACATCATGATCACAATGTAGAGTAGTATGAACTGGACATAGTAGGATACATACTGTACACTGTTTGTATATGGCAATCTAATATCTAATATTGGAAGTCAGAACTGTTGGACATCTAGGCCTCAGACCAACATCATTAGAACTATAAGCCTAAAAACAAGACTCTTACTCAGGTTCTCACAACAGGTGCTCAGATCCTAAAATTACTTGTCATTGTGTCCTTCAGGGGTTTGAACTCAGTTTCACCCTAAATAGAAAAACAAGAAAGGATTCATCCATTTTGCATCTCTTCTATAGCACTCTACCTTTCTCAGCCTGCCAGCTGATGTTTTGATAAATGATAATGATTACATTTACCCCATGAGTTTTCATAAAAAGTGTATTTCAGGGCTTATTTCTCGAGACAGATTGACTCTCTGCTTGCCTCTAATAAAAGCAACTGAAAGTAAAAGTAGAACAGTGTTTCCTGTATATAGGAGCAATATCCAGAACATAGTTTCTTTCCTTATCACTAACAATAGCCACTGTTTACATCAAGAAACAAAACATTTTTCCAAGGACAGTTGAAATCTTTTGTGAATTTTACTGACACAAAAATGAGATTTCTATGTACTCAAGAAGCTTTCCCAAGTCAATTTATTTATTGTCTAAAGATAAATATGGAGATATTCACTGAGAATGAATTAATTTTAGAGTGATTTCATTGATGAAAAATATGTATAAATCCACAATGATTAAATCATAGAGATATATACTATAAAATTTTGCAATATTGCTAGCTCATTGAAGGAATTAATGATTGTTTTTATTTCACTGGTTTTGCATATTATAACTATTTTCTATGAAGTGGTTTATAGTCATAAAATAAACCTTCCTTCATTTTCAAAAGGCAATGATTAGCTGGGTGGTGATGTCTCATGATGAATATATCCTAAGTACTCAGGAGGCTGAGATCTGAAGATCATGGTTCAAAGCTGGCCCAGGCAGAAAAGTCCCTATGAGACTCTTATCTCCAATTAACGACTCAAAAACAGGAAGTGGCCCTGTGGCTCAATTGGTAGAGTGCTAGCTTTCCGTACAAACAGGCTCTGGGACAGTGCCCAGCCCTGAGTTGAAGACCCACAAATGACCCAAACAATAGTGATGATTGATTTCAAGAAGCAATTTCTTGGTAACTTCTATGTATTGAAAAATACTGTGTATGAATGTGTGTATATATATTTTGAGTGTGAGAACTGGGAATCTTCTCTTTCCAGGAAGGCATGTATATCACAGGAAGGAATACTGGGACAGGGGAATAGGGTACTTGTTGCATCTCTTAAGTTTCTGTTATATATTATAAATCATATTTAAAGAAAAGATAAATAATCAAAAAAGAATACTCCTACCACTTTAAGAAGTTCAGAAAAAACACATTCCCCAAGCAAGAACATTTCCAAGTATTTGCAGATCTCAGAGACAAATCCACTAATTAGGCAATGGTCAGTTCTCAGGGCCACGCAAAGTGGATGCTGTGAATTTCCACCTGATACTAGGAAAGCAGAACACAAGGGAGGATATTTTGTTGCTCATGACAACATTGAAGCAGCTCAACACCTCCACACTCCCACAGATTTTTGTGCTCCTTTTCTGTCCTTAAAGGAAAGAAAAGTGTGTGTGTGCACATGCCCAGCCTGTGATCCTCTGCCCAAACTGTTGGAATAGGCAGGAAGTAAGCAGCCTGCAGAAAGGATGACCATGTAGGGGATTAGACAGAGGTATCAATAAATAATTCTAGCCTGATCAATGGCTAAAGCAAGGATTGGAGCAACCAAGTGAACTTTCCAGAACACCTTCCTTGCCTTTCTGAGGGTCCTCTTTATTGGGCTTCCAGCTTCCCACAAGCAAGTATGCATATTGTTGCCGTGCTTTTGGCTGAAGCTTGAAGCTTGCACAACTTCTGGGGTGAGTGGTGCTCAATAAATGAAGAATGTCTGGCAGTGATTTAATCTGAGTTAAACCCAACAATATGTCAGTTGTTTAGCACAGCACCAGGGCCTTGTTGAACAGAAATAATGTTGCCTTTTGCTATAACCAGCATTTCACTTTGGTAGGAATTTGCCAAGATATTTTTAAGTTTAATTTTGCTAACTTTTTTTTCTTAAACCAGTACTAGGGCTTGAACTCAGAGGACCTTGTAGTCTGTTTGCCTTTTACCCTCAAGGCTGGTTCTATCACTTGAACCATTCTTCCACTTTAATCATAGTGCTGGTTGAGGTAACAATCTCACTGACTCTTCTACCTCGGCTGACTTTAAACTGAAATTCTTGAATTTTCTTCTTCTGAGTAGCTAGGATCACAGGTATGAGCCACCAGTGCCAAGTCATTTATTTGGAATATTTAAGATAAACTCTTACTATGAGTTCCAGGTTTGCTTGGAACTCATAATTTTACCTGCTGAGATGACAGGCACGTACCACCACATGTAGCTCCCTTATCTTTTTTAACTTGCTGCATTCATAAAGAAAAAAAATTACTGCAGCTTTCTGGTCCCACCCTATCCCACTTATCCCTATCTACAGGCACTGGGGACAAAGCCTCCCTCCTGCTACAGGTGGTTCCTGCCACTGGCAGCTCCCACACTTCAAGCTACTTATGCAGTTAAAGGGTGGCTTCACTGGTCCACATTACAAACTGACGGGTCAATGTATTACCTGCAGAAAGTTCACTTGGGAGGAATGACTGTCAAGAGCCCATCCCAGTGGAGGAAAAGTTACCTTCAACTCTAGCCACAATGGTCTGTGGCTTCCTCATCTCTGTCCTCTGTGAGAGCCTGTCTCACAAGGGCAGGGCAACTGCTGTCAGACATTGAGGTACTTTACTGGGTCAGGGAAAGCTATAGGTGATCTGCTGAGCTAATCCTTTATTCCTTTACTTTACACCCCATTTTCACTGATCTACATGTTCAGCTCAAAGCCATAAGTGAATTATAGCCTCAGCCTCAATCAGGTAGGCATCTTCTATTTTAAGACCTTGAGAGACTGTGAATAATCTCAGGGATGGTCAGGGCTGTAAGAGGGAAGTCTGAAGTTGCTTGAAAACACATACAGGTGATAACTTAATGGAATGAAGGGGGATGGGGAAGGCCTGCCTGGGGTATCAAAGCTGTTCGTGGAGAGACTAGAGCATGTGGGACAAAGTGTTCTCACTTTTCTATAGGGAGTTTCCTTCAGACAGGTATCATTGAGCCTTGTCAGAACAACATTGTGACAAATACAAGATTTTTCTGGTTTTCTTGAAGGAACACACGATTTGCCCCGCGAAGAGTAGAATCCAGCTCTCAAGAGGAAGCAGGGAAATTACTACCCAGTAACCACTGGGCCTTGTTTGATTTAGGAGTTCGAATTTTTTCTATCATAGAGGTTGCTTGGCATAAGCACTGTTATTTTAAGGATAGCCTCCATCTTACAAGAAGGTATTTTATCTTAGACACCTTGTGTTTTAAGAACTGTTTTCCTAGGGGTTGAATGTGTGGTTCAATTCTTACTCAGGTGAGTACAAATGGTTTTTCTGGGTTTTTCCTTTTTACATGTATCTTGGTTTTAGTTATTGCTCAGGTAAATTTTTAAACACTTTCAAACTAGCTACTTGCACAGATTGTGAAACTAAGTTCTGACTAATCAGAACAAAGGGCAGTGACATATTAGGCATAAAACACGGATGGCCTTCTGGCTCAGGGTACTTGTTTCCTTGGCTTCCTGTCTAAGAGAACTTTATCTTGCTGAGTTCAAGTTGGTGTCTTTATTCTTACATGTGTGACACCCCAATCTCTCAACATATTTCCAACACTTTTAGGATCCATCTGGGAATTTTTGGCATTGACTAAGAGAATCAAAGGAAGTTTTTGTTTAGGAGGAGATATGTTCTACTGCCCAACCTCAGCAGCCTCCAGGTCTGGTTGACATTGGACCTGCAATTCAAGGTTACTAGGGAATGTGAGGAAGAAACCACAACAGGGACCTCAATAACTCATAAACCCCATGTATGCCAAGACAGGAATAATGAGACTACAAGAACTGAGCTGTTCAGTGGTTCAGTGTATGTATGACTGAGCATATGTCCAAGGAAAGAAGCTAGACAAGACACTGTCTCATTATTTGATTCTCCAATTAGGGAAAACAAAATGTTGGAGGTTGAGGCAGCAGTCTCATTCCAGATGAGAAATCTCAGTAGCAGAGGTCTGTATGAAAGGGGCACACAAGAAACTTCCAATTAGGGAAGTTGAATATGAACCAGCTCAAAATGAGTAGAGGGGTAGAGAAAGATGAATGGGGAAGGAGAGTACCTTAATAATCATCCATGGATATCTTCTAAGCAAACAAGGTTAAGGGTGGCTTGGGAGGGATGGAGGAGATAGTGAAAGGAGTGATATGGATTTGGAATGCTGTAAAGAACATAAATTGATTGGACCAGGTCCTGAATGATAGCCACTTTTTTTCTGCCAGTCCAGTTTAGTCCCTGAAGGTCAATAAATTTGTTTGGATAGGTCAAGCTGGGACATGAAGGAAAACAACTTGATTAGGGTAGGCTAGGACAGAGTAGGAAGGCCCCAAAGGACAGCAATTCAATTGGGCCAGGCTATTTTAGACTCTGAAGACCAACAATATATTGGGCCAGAACATTCTAGGTCCTCAAGAGCAATAACTTCATTGTACTAGCCAGGGAAGGTCAGACCAAAAGACAACCCTATTGGGCCAGTTTAGGCCAGGTCAGGCCCTGAAGGGTGACACCTTAATTGGGCAAACACAGGCTCTGAAGGACAAAAACTAGATTGGAGGATGACAACTATTGAGCCTGGCCAAGTCCTAAAGGCTGACAAGTAGATTGTAGAAAGTAAAATAAGGTATAGGAAAGAAGCAAGCACCACAAAATAATAATAAGGTAGGGAATGTGGATAATTTTTAATGTTTCATTAAGAAGAAGAAATTTATATGGAAACACAAAAGGTTCTGAATAGACAAAGCAAATCTGGGTAACAACAGTGCTGAAGTTATAATTTCAGTCTTCAAACATTCCTAGAGAACTATAATAACAAAACAGCTTTATGCTGAAGCCCCATGGAATAGACTAGAATGTCCACAATTAAACCCATACACTCACATCCATCTGATATTTGACAAAGAAACCAAAATATGTGTTGGAAAAAAAAAGTCATTTCACCCCAAATTGGTGTTGAGAAACCTGGATATCCATATGTATAAAACAGAGATAGTGGGCTGGGAAGGAGGCTCAGTGGTAGAGCGCTTGCCTTGCATGCCTGAGGCCCTGGGTTCGATTCCTCAGCACCACATAAGCAAAAAGAAAACAGAGATATTGATTCAAAATGGATCAAAGACCTCAACATAAGAACTGTGACCTTAAAACTATTATAGAAAAGACTAAGAGAAACATTAGGATTTCTTGACAGTCAGGGACTTTGGATTTTCAGGAGCACCAATTAGAAAGGAAATAGACAAATAGGATGGCATCAAACTAAAAAGACTCTGCAAGGCAAAGGAAAAAAAGACAGCCTGCAATATGGTATTAAGATGTTTACCAGCTTTGCTTTACTGGATATTAGACAAGGGCTTAATATGTAGAATATGCAAGGAGTTTAAGAAATTAATCCCAAATCAATAATTTAATTAATAAATGTCAAGGAGCTAGAGGCTTCTTGGAAATAAGAATGGCCAAAAAAAAACAAAACAAAAAACACTTGAGGAAATTCTCAGCATCCCTGGTGAAAAAGAAAATGCAAATCAAAACAGCATTGAGCTTCCATCTCACCCTAATAAGATTGGCCATCAGCAAGAATGCTGGTGGGAATGTGGGGAAAAGAAACACTATTATATTGTTGGTAGAAATGTAACATAGTGCAACTGCTTTAGAAGGAAGTTTGGAGATTTCTTAAGCACTAAACATAGATGTACACACTATGTTTCCTCAATACCACTCTTGGGTATCTATCCAGAATATTACCCAGAATACAACGGGTCAGAATATGCTTGTTAGGTAAATTCAATTGGTAGCTGAGTAAAGAGAGTAGCAAGTGGTATTCAGTCAAGGGAAAGGTTTATTTGAAGGCCGCCTCTTGTCAAATTGGAAGCCTATGCAGCAGGAATAAAAAAGGGTGGAACCACAGTCAGGCCAGACTTACCAAGGCCAGGGGTGGAAGAAGGTGTGGCCACACCAGATACAGATGTGACCTAAGCAGGGGGAAATGCTTAAGTTAACCAAATTTACAGAAAGTGCCTTAGCTTTTGCAAATCCAAAGCAATCTTTTACCAGGAATCACCTATGTGATGGAGGCAAGCAAGACTCCAGTCTACTTTTACCATGGTGGAGGTAGTCAACATGGTCTAGGCAGGAGTGAGGCCTGTCTTCCAGGTTGGAAGAGATGTACTGGATCTGGACTGCATGTAGACTGGCTGGCACTGAACTACAAAACTAAACTGAACAGACCTCAGAAACCTCAGACAATTTAAGACAAATAACTTGATTACAATGACAGATAACATGTTTACACAGACAGACATACACACATACACATACACACTGAGTACATTAAGTATTACAGCATCCAAAAATGAATGACAGTAATACTATGATATTATTTTGCCCAATATCTAGAACTATGTGGTTGGTAGTAGAATACACAACACCTAACAAAAAGGCAAAACTTAAAAACTAAAATTTTTGACAACAATGTTTAGACCCTTTGCTAACAAAGCACATCAGATGGTTGGGCCTCAGTTACCAAGGCCAGTGAAGAGGCAGCAAAAAAATGGGTGGAGGAGTACTAAGCTTTTTGGAAGGTTAAGGGTCAGATAAGACCAAACCCTTAACCCACCATGTGGCCAAGATGGTGACCTCAAGATGGCAAATTTCTGAAAAAGTGCAAAGAAAACCTGAACAAAAAGAAACTCTGACAATTTTCAAACCTAGAGTGGCTAGCCTTTGAGAGGGAAACTTGACGGGGGACCCCGGGAACCAGCCTGCTTCGCCCTCTTCAGGGCACAAGCCAAAATATTGTAGAAAAGAGAAAGGGAGAGCTAGGGAAAGTTGGACATGATTGACAAAGAGAAAGCAAAGGGAGCCTGAAAGTCAACAGACTTCTGAGCATTTACCATTGCAGGGGCAAAAACTGTTGAAATCTGAGAATGCCATAAAAATTAGGTGTTCTGGCTTTCCAGGGAGTGCAGGAGGCATTTCAACAGGGTTTCACGGCTCAGGCGTCACTCGGAGCACCTCATTAAATGTGTAAGGAGAGTCAGTCTGGTGAGTGAAGGAGAGCCGACCAGGCAGAAGCAGCATGCTGCCTTCCCCCAGAGCTCTCTAGAGAGAAATGGCCAAGCCCACAAACCCAAGCGTCCTTGGCTCCAGAGGTGGCCAGCCTTTTGACTAAAGGCCATAGGAGCTCTCTGGCGTTGCACTAGTCTGGACAGAGACTGAGCAACAGAACCGTAGAGAGAAGTTTCACTCATCAGAATAGAGAAGTGGTGTGGATGTGGATGAGAAGGCCAGCAATGGTATTGGTGAAAAGTCTCACGTGGTGTCTCAAGGCAGTTCCATTCGCAAAAAAGGGGTGATTAGGAAATTCTAACATTTCTAATTCAAAAACCCCATTTGAGTCATGCTACCATATGTAAGGTATATTAAATAGATAGGTTTCATTAGGTAGCCAATGAAGAGAAAACCACGTGCTATTCAGGCAGGAGAAGAAGTTTATTTACCGAATTCCTGCCCCCACCATTCATGGTGGAGAGGCATGGCTGAAAAAGGAAAAATGGGGACCACCCACCCCTGGGCCAAGATTTATTTGGACCAGGAACAGGAAGAGATGTGGCCAGATGGGGCAAAGATATGGCCACACTGGATTTGAATGTGACCTCAGATTGCCCAGGATGTGACCTAAGAGGAGGGGAAGGTGACAGCTTCCAGGCCTGCCTAGGTAACAGGTACTGAGCAGAAACTTAGCCAAGAGGTAGGGAGGTGTCCACCTGCAGAACTTGCTAAGGCCACTTGCACTTCAATGTTCCCTGTTGCATTAATCAAGTTGCAATATTCAATAGTTGCACTATTGACAAGTTTTCAGAAATTCCCAGATGTCCTACAATGACTGAGTTTATCAGGAAAATGTGGTTTATACATACAACGAAAATGTATTCATCTATGTGTTTCTCTCATATGTGAAAGTTAGATTTAAAATCTGGATATGTTTGGCAACATATACAGTGCTATATGCATGTATACAAACAAATTGATGAAACAATGATATACTCAGGATAAGAATCTAATGGTGTAACTCTTCTAAACAATTAACAACATGAATGCCAGGATGCTGAAATATGTTTTGTTTGGAAAGGATGGAAAGTAAAGAGAGTGCTCATGAATGAAAGTTGAGAAAATTCAACCATATATTCAATATACTTTATGTAAAAGAGGAACTACAAAAGTTGAGTGTTTGCTTGGGATTGGAAGAGACAAGGAGAAAACTCGAAGGGGTGACAGTGATCATGATATACTCAGAATCTGACTTGTGGAACTGAAACCCTTTGTACTTCAAATAAGAATTAAAATATATAAAAATATTTCAATACAAAGTATATAAATAACATATACTAATTGTGCAAATGTAGTTCTATGTAAGTAAATTAAAATATAAGAATACAAACATTGAAGCCAGGAGCCAGTGGCTCACCTTGTAATCCTAGATACTCAGGAGGCTGAGATCTGAGGATTGCAATTCAAAGCCGGCCTGGGCAGAAATGTCATTGAGACTCTTATGTCCAATTACCATTGAGAGTGGCACTATGGTTCAAGCATTAGAGTGCTAGCCTTCAGCTGTAGAGCCCAGGGATAGTGCCCCAGCCCAGACTTTAAGCCCCACAACTAACCAAAAAATAAATAAATAACATAAAATAAATAAATAATAATATAAAGATTTAACAATGTAAGTATAAAAATATAAATATAAACATGAAAAAGAAAGGAAAAATATAAATTTTATAACTAGTTAAAATCCTAATTACTAACTTATGTTTGTCTCCAGCTGGAGTTGTAACAAATTTCCACTAATTCAGTGGCTCAAAACAACAGAGCACTGTCCCTTTGCTATGTAAATCAAGTTTATGAAGGAGAAACTAGAAGTCTGTGAGGTGAAATTAAGTTACTGAAAGGCTTTCTTTCATCATTTAGGTTTCCTGGAAAATCAGTATTCTTTATATTACATTTAAAATTTAGTCATTTAAATGCTAGGCTCTGGGTGGCTCACTTCTGTAATCCTGACTACTCAGGAGGCTGAGAGCTGGGAATCATGGTTCACAGGCAATGCCCAGCAGAAACCTGTCATGAGACCCTTATCTCCGATTACCCACCAGAAAAACAGAAGTGGCAATGAAGCTCAAAGTAGTAGAACACTAGATTTGAGCAAAAAAGCTCAGGCCAGCACTCAAGCCCTGAGTTCAAGCCCCATGACTAACAACAACAAAAATGAGTTAATACCACTGTAGGTAGAAAACATAGTGTAGTTGTGAAGGTCTGAAAATACTGTCCAACCTCAGTATTTGCATGGGATAGGAAGAGATGGGGAGAAAAATAGAAATGGTGGCAGTGATCATGATGTAGTGATAACCTGACTTGTGGAACTGAAACCCCTTTGTACTTAAAAATTAAAAAATAGAAAATATGTAAATATAAAATACATAAATGTAAATAACATGCATTAATCATGAAAATGTAGTTATATTATATATAAGTACCAGCTTTGCCACACCAATGTCCTGTGAGACAATTAGGGGATGAGTAGGAGCCAAGGAACCGAGCAGAAAAAAGTTTAGTGAATAAGTAATGAATGTAGCATACACTTCTATTGATTTCCATATCTTAGAAACCAGGGAAAGGATCTTATTTTTGGCAGGGAACATAGACAAAGAAGAAATGTGGATACCAGTATTAATTAGTAATATGTTCCAGGCTAATAGTACCAAGGTGTAGAAATTTTGGAAGCAAATTATGCTGGATCTCAAGGATTTAAAATTGTTTATGTTTCCACACTTGAAAATATTTGCATCAATTAATTGTATAAGAGGGTTCATTTTAATATATACCTATATATGTCCATATCACCATACATTCAATGTAGCTTGGATCATGCACTACCTCCATCGCTGTCATCCTCTCCCTTCTTCCCATGTGAATCTCACTAAACTTTCACGTTCATACATGTACGCAAGTATTTTGACCATATTCACTTCAACCTCTCCATTTGCTTTCCTTTCTCCCGATGGCAGAGAAAATCTGTTTTACATTGCTGTCATTTTTTAAAAACTGTATACTAATTGTTGGAAGGGATTTCAAAATTTTAAGATGAATAACATTTTAAAAGAGGCATTCATTTCCATGGTTCTTAAAATGTAATGATTCCTTCATGTAATATGAAAACTTCAAAGAGATAAAACTTTTCAAGGAATAGGAAAACACACAGACATTAACATAGATATAATTTTTATTCTGTAAGAAATGAAACATCTTTTGAGAAACTTAAAAAAATTAACTCTTATCAACTAAGTTTGCAGTTTCTTAGACAAGTAAGAGAGCTTATAACAGTGACAATGGAAAGCCTAATATAATGTATTTGATATTGGTATAATTTGTGGAGGGGAAAAGGAAAAACAAATCATTTAAATAGGGATACAGGTGGACCCATTGCAACAATGAGATGTACAAGTCATTATGTCGAAAACGAACTTCACAACTTTGATGCGGGGGGGGGGGGGGGTTGGGGGTCCCCCACCCCCGCGGGGCGGAGGGAAGATGGGAAGGGATGGGATGGGGAAACAAAGGAGGAGGCTACAATGCTTGATAAGAAATGTACTCATTATCTTGCCCATGTAATTGTAACCCCTCAGTACATTATTTTCACAATTAAAAAAAAAAAAGAAGTACCCTTAACTGCAAGATCACTTATAGTAGAAATGGGATGTTCACATGATTATTGCACTTCCTTTGCCATTTAAACATAACAATTGTTTCAGCTGCGAGACAGAGATGACCTCTCAGTGTTGGATATCTGTGACAGGTGAGAGAAGTTTGGAGCATACATAGTGTCAGTCCCCAAAGGGCATGGGACAGCTCATTCAGTTGCATGCGCAAAGTTCAGGTGTTTTAAGAACACAAAGAGCAACTAAGACAATAAGGATAGATAAAACTAGGCCCTATTACATAATAAAGTAAGGTTTTATTCAGCCAGTTTTCCTTTTAGTCGCCTGTTAGTTGTACAAAGGGATTCTATTTTATTAGGTCTATTTATGTGTACAATATGTCTTGGTCAAAGTCATGCCTTCTCTTATTCTTTCTCCTCAGCATTCTTCCTTTGCAAACCAATCTTGGTGGCTATGAACTGCAATCCTCAGATCTCAGCCTGCTGAGATTATATACATACATACATACACACATACATACATACATACATGTATGTATACATATATATACATATGTATGTATACATACACATACATATGTATATATACATAGACATATATATGTATATATGTGTGTGTATATATATACGTATATATATGTGTGTGTATATGTATGTATGTGTGTGTGTATACTTGCTAGGATTATAGGCATGAGACACCAGCAACCAGATTCAAGCCTTTTTTTTTCTTTTGCAAAAGAGAAATCTATTGCTATTCCAGGATATCAATGAGATTTACATGAACCTAAAGTGTATACTCTCTAGTGTATACTCTCTATCTGGGCACTGGTGGCTCATGCCTACAAATCATAACTAGTCAGATACTGAGATACAGGAGATCCTCATTTGAAACAAGTCCAGGCAGAAAAATCCATGAGTCACTATCTCCAAAATAACCAGCAGAGAGCCAAACTAAAAGCGTGGGTCCAATGACAGCACACTACCTGAGCAAGTAGGAATCCCTAGGTTCAAAACCCAGTACCACACAAATAAACAATATATCCCTACATTCTATTCTTCTACCAAGATACCTGTATTCTTTTATTTAAACTACAAGTAATCTTCTGATAATTCATCTTGACCTTCATTCTACTCTTGGAGAAATCTTTCCTGAGCTAACTCCAGAGTTCTGTTTGGCTATCCTATGAACTGCATACCAGTTTTCCCGAGTACAGGCTCTAGGAATTTACAACTTATTAGCTTCCCTATGCCTCATATTTCTCAACTACAACACCTGGATAATATTAGTAGTAATTTATAGGATATTTCTGAAATTTAAATTATAGATGTCCAAGTAGCCTGAAATTACAGGTTATTGACTATTTATGATACAACATAGGGTGTCAAAATTGAGACATAGTGGTGCATACTTCTAATCATAGTATTATGGAGCCTGAAGTGGAAATGATATGAGTTCAAACTAGCCTTAGCTACATGAAACACCTTGAGCTAATCAAACAAAATGAAAAAACTCAAAATGAAACAAAATATGATTTTAAATATGTGTGAGCATTATTAACACTAATATTGTTACCATATTAATCCCATCATTATTTTTTACTTGGTGTTCATGTCAGCATGCATTACTTATCTTGTTAAATTCAATTTACTCTTTGTATGTGAGGCAAGACTATCAGTATCTTGTGAATTGAACAAAAGATATCTTTTTTTTAATTTAATTTTATTTTATTTGAGAACATACTGTACAGAGGGGTTACAATTACATGGGCAGGATAATGCATACATTTCTTACCAAGCATTGCAGCCTCCTCCTTTGTTTACCCTTCACCTCCCTTCCCAGCCTCTCCCCTCCCCCCCACCGAATCCTCCCCCCCCCACACACCTACATTGTAAAGCTCGTTTTTGACATGACATTTTGTACTTCTCATTGTTGTAACAGGTCTACCTGAATCCTTAAATGACTTGTTTCAAACAAACAAACAAAAGATATCTTTAACTTTCAAATCTCATCAACTTAATTAAGAAATGATTGCACAGTTTGATCTATGAAAAAAATCCTACTCTACCTGGAAATTTCTGGTTTAAGAATAATTAATTGTGGATACAGAAGGAAAAAATGCAGATTTTCTTCTCACATAAGATTCTGTGTTCTTTAATAATGAGATTCCCATGCAGGTGCCAATAGCTTATGCCTGTAATCCTAGGTACTCAGGAGGCTGAAATCTGAGGATTACAGTTCAAAGCCAGCCAGGGCAGGAAAGTCTATGAGACTCTTACTTCCAAACGTCCACTAGAAACCTAGAAGTAGCACTGTTGCTCAAGCAGTAGAGCACTTGCCTTGAGCTGAAGAGCGTAGGGACGGAGACCAAACCCAGAATTCAAACCCCACAACTGACAATATATAAATATATAAATAAACAAATAAATACATAAATGAGATTCTCTGACTAACTGCAATTCATCCCCTTATTCCTCACTTTTATGCCTTTCCTGGGAACTAGTTTGTAGTCCTGCTCAACCTTGTTCTTGCCTTCCAAGTAGAGATTATGTCCTCCAGGTATAGAGAAAGTGCCATTGGAAATGCTTTCGATGAAAGACTGGGAAATTTTCTTCAGCACCTCTGGCAGTATTTTCCAGATGCATCTTCATTCTGCAGGATGAAATCTTCCTTCTTTCTCTCTATGGTGTTCTGTTAAGATGATAGGAAGACAGTACAATGAAGGCACTAGAAAGAAATTCCATGGTGATCTTCATGGAAGAATTATGGTGAAAGCCTCGGAGAACATGGGGACAGGGGAAGGAGCCATTACCACTTGTGAAAACAGTCTGAGTAATATTGGTAAGTCCCTGAACATTCTAAGAGCCAGGCTCATTCTCTGTAAAATGATGGGATTCAGTAACACCCCCCAAACAATTCTTTCAACAGCCCAGTGATGAACAACAATAAAGCCATAAAAGAAGCTATAGCAAGTGAATGTGTCTAAAAGGAGAGTAAGCTCAGGATATGTGTTGCAAGGATGGAAAGGAATGCATTAAAAAAGTTTGCAATATTTCTGAAGTTTCTCATATGTTCATGGTCTGGGAACCATTTGTTAATTGTTGCAGTGTTCACATAAGAGTGTGAAGTGCTTTTACCTGACAGAAAATTGATTGCAGAGTCAGAAGTTCTGACCTCATTTGGGTGCCCTGAGCAGAGCACTTGTTGGCTTATCCAACATCCACACACTATACTTATGATAAACAGGACTGTATTTCATATAGATATATCAACTGTATGTTATAAGTATATGATTGCATATTACATACAGAACGATAGGTTAAATGTATACAATGGTATGGAAAAATTTATAAATGCATATATATTATTTTTAATGCTGTTCCTGGAGTTTGAACCCAGGGCCTGAGCTATTCCTGAGGCTTCTGATCAAGGCTAGCATCATTTGAGTCACACCTCCACTTCTGGACTTTGGCAGTTTAATTGAAGATAAGAGTATCATGGGCTTTCCTACCCAGATTTCCTTTGAACCATGATCTCAGATCTCAGTCTTCTGAGTAGGAAGGATTAGTGTATGAGCCATTGGGGCCTGGGTTTTTTTACTTGCTAACCATATTGTAATTTATTATACAACAATAAAAGATCAATGTCTGGTACCCATCAGGCTGTATGAATCCTCACACTCATAAAATTCCAGGCTCCTAATGTACAGATAGGAAATGATTCCATAGTATAAAAATGATGAGCATAAGCATTGTCTCAAAAAGGGAAGACGTCAGGAAAGACCGACCAGGAGCAGACATTGTACCATTAGATCCTTTTGAAACTCCCACTTGTCATCCTTGAATGATAACTCCATGAAGACTGTGATGGCTTCTCTCTCACAGGCCGCATGCACATCCAACAGCTCCTGGAGGTCCTCAGTGGGGAGCTTCAATTGCTGAGCCATGTGCTGGCTGTAGTGGGTGGCTGCCTTCTGCACAGCTGCTGAGTTCTCACGCTGGGCCAGGGTAGTCACAGCGTTTTCCAAACATGGCACTGCTTCACTGTTGATAGCACTGACATAAGTCTCCACCAGAGTTCCCGGTCCTGGATGAGCCCAATAATTTAAGGATAAATGTCAAGCTACACTTCTATTTTATTCTAAAATTAGCATTCTGAAAAACATTAAGACTTTAAACAACTTTCACACTTCTTTTTGGTGATATCATGGCTCGAACACAGGGCCACACGCTTTCTAAGCAAGTGCTATATGAATAGAACCACACCACCAACACTTTTTGCTTTTTTCCAGTCCTGTAGCTTGAACTCGGGGTCTGGGCACTGTCCCTGAACTTCTTTTGCTCAAGGCTAGCACTCTGCCTCTTGAGCCACAGCGCTACTTCTGCCTTTTTCTGTTTATGTTGTACTGAGGAATCAAACCCAGGGCTTCATGCATGCTAGGCAAGCACTCTACCACTACACCACATTCCTAGCCCCACTTTTGCTTCTGATATTATTTTAAGGATAGCATCCTTTGTATATACCTGTGCTATCATGAAATATGAGCCTCCTTTTTATGCTTTCTGTATATCTGTGTTAACAGAAACAAGCCACCATGCCTACTTACTGATTGAGATAGCTTCTTACTAATTTTTTGCCCTAGATAACCTTAATTTATTATCTTACCAATCACTGACTTCCGAGTTTCTGATATGAAATTCCTTTATCCCATTTGACAAAGTCTACTTCTTCTGGCAGCACTGCTTTTTCTTATTCATTTTTTTCTTTCTGACTCTTAATTCACACATTATAATTTAAATCACAAATAACCACCAATATGATCAATATACTCTGTCTAGAGAATTCCATATAAAGTTAAAAAAAGAGCAGGTTACACAGGCAAAATGAATGAAGTTTACAAATGAAATAACTTGTCTAAATTTTGGGACCCTTCTAAATAGGAATGAAAATCTGCGTGTTAATTTAAGAAGAACATCATGACAGAACTTAACATTATATGTGCATGTTGTCCACATCCTGAAGCCACTTCCGTAGCTAAAATTTAACTGAATTTTCCACTCCTAATGATCCTTTAGGTACTTGGCATCTTATATGCTTCATAACTAGTTTATAATCACAAAATATTTTTCTATCCATACAGAATACTTTCCAAAGTGACTTAATCAAAAACACAGGAATTATTCTTTAGCATTAGTCTGCTCTTGTATGATCTGTGGAATAGTTTCTTAAGATATATTCTATCTCAATAAAGATCAATGTAGACAGACAATAACTAGGAAAGATGAAAATATATGAAGAATGAACTGCTATTTTTCTATAGCCTTAACAAATGCAAAAATGTAATCAAAGCATTACTTAAGGGAATTAAGAAGAGAGGTAAATCCAGGAGCAAAGAAGACTCACGTTTCCCAGTGACAATAATTCCCTCTCTCAAGTTCTTGGGTTTTGCATTGGCAAAGATGTAGGAGCAAAAGTTTTTGGATTGCACTTGGTAATCGCAATCCAGCTGGTCTTCTGGCAAGTCTTCAATATGAATTAAGAGTTCCTTTTCTTTTGTAGGTCGATCAAAGACAAAACATTTGCGTTTTGGAAAGAAATGCCTAATGCACTCCCTAGCCAAGTTGGCATTTCGAATTTTCTGATTCTTACCTATAAAAAATAAAAGGAATACAGTGAAAGCAGGCGTTATACCATGGGGGAGGGACATACAAAGCAACAAAGAAATCATCTTATAAATATGGTAGAAACAATCACAAGAAAGAAAAAAAATTGAATCCTTATCTTGGGGTTCATTTCACCCAACATCAACTTGTCTAACAGTTACTGCTTGCCTCAGACATATACTAGTTATTAGGGTGGAATGTGGGTGTGGGTGGGGAGAGGGGAAGTGATGGAAAGGGGAAAAAAAGGAGGAGGCAACAATGCTTGATAAGAAATGTACTCATTACCTTGCTCATGTTATTGTAATCCCTCTGTATGGTATTTTCACAACAAAAATAGAATAAAATAAAAGGAAAAAAAGAGATAATGGATATAACAAACTCTCAGTGAAAAATGCAATCATATATGAATAATACAGAGTAGTGAGACATAATTGTAACAGTTACAAATGAAAGTTGATCTCTAAGAAAAATTAAGATACTTGTCTATAGACAACACACAAATTCAACAACACATTTTGAGCATTTACAATAAAAAAATAAAAGGAAAAAATTGATCATTGGAAGGGCAGCCATCAGACAAGGGGCTGAGTATTTTCATTCCAGAGATTTTACATCACTGTCTCACAATCTTTAAACTGATACTTCATTGTAAAACAACCTTGTGCACAGAGGCAAAAGGCAACAAGTAATTGAAGATTAGGCATTAATCTGTCCACAAAAGGACAAAATTGATTAGTATCCCTAGTTCTGGCAAAACTCTCCTGAGTTAAGAATTTAACTCAGCGAAGCAAAATGGTTTTCTGATTCTAGTGTATCTTTGTCAGAAATGAAATCTAAGACATAAAATAAAATTATATCTGCAAAGGGCAAGATACTACTGGAAAATATGCTAGAAAGAAGATACATAATATTCAAGTCAGAACAGAAAAGCTGTTAGAAATATACATACGTGTATGTATACACACACAAGAATAATTACATACCACAAATCCTTAAAGACTACTCTCACTGAAAATTTTGAAGAGTAAAATTAACTTAGATGTATTATGGATATCTCTTCATTCTCTGAATTACTCTATGAGGTTTTACAGAGTCAATGTGAACAACTAGAGCATTGATCAATAAGCATTTTGTTTTTTCCCATCCCCTCCCCAACTTAGAGAAGTGTACATACATACAAGATGCAGAGCATGGACATCAAATACAGTGAGAACAGCAGTTATACTGTGGGGCAGGAACATGCAAAAAAACAAAAAATCACATGGTACATTATAAATATGTTAGAAACAATAGCAAGAAAATAAAAAACACTTTGTACAAAACACTATGTTGAAAAACAAACTTTACAATTTAGACGAAGTGGGGGAGTGGGGAGGTAGAGGAGTGTAGTTGTGGTAGTGGGAGGGAAGGGATGGTAGGGGAAAAACAAAGGAGGATAAGAAATGTACTCGTTATTTTGCTCATGTAATGTAACTCCTCTGTGCGGTATTTTCACAATAAAAAAATAAAAAATAAATTAAAAAAAACTTAATAGGAAATAGCACTGTGGTTTAAGTGGTAGAGCACTCCGCTTGAGCTGAAGAGCTCATGGACAGTGTCCAGGCCCAGAGTTCAAGCCCCATGACCAAGAAAAAACAAACAAACAAAAAACCAAAACGTAATAAATGGACCTTTCAACATTATAGGGTGGATAATAATAGGGATGATTTTTCATGGTGTTAATGGACCTTAAATAATTTGATCCAATATTTGTGCCCATTTTAGTGATTTTATATTCCACTTGAAGACTTTCGAATGATAACACTAGAACAAGCATAGAAGTTCTGTGGGTTTACTAATTGTTCAGATGAAAAAACAAAACATCTTCTAAAATATATTTTGTGAATATTGTATTTGTATATGGTTCTGTTGATGAACTATTTCAGTAGAACATGTTATTTTAAATGTTCAGGTACAACATATTAGAAAGAATTGTTGGATTTTATTTTGAAACTTCAGGTTTTATGACATATCATCTATGAGAACTGATAGAATTATATAGAACATTGGCTTACATGTAGTGTTTCGTATAATGGTCTATTGAAGTATATTTAACTTTTTTAGATATGAGAATTGTTGTCATAAATGATACTAGAGGACTTTAAAGTGGAAATAGACACTACATTTAAAAAATGTACTTTTAATAGAATAAAAAATAATTTTTTACATGGAGTCATATGTTTTTTTAAAAAAGGCAACTGATTAGTTGCCTTTCAATAATTAGTGTATAATATTGTAGCACAATCCAATCTCAAATAAGCACACACATCCAATTCGGATTAAAAGGGCTTAGTACATGCCATAACCCTACTGAATCCTTCCCCTTTCCGGGCCTCCCTCTGGTACCTGGAATAAGCTTTAAGGCATTCTCTAGATATTCATCCTCTGTGATGGGCTGGTCATCTAACTACAGCTCCAGAATGAAATCCCGAACAACCCAAACAAAGTCTGGAAAGAAACTCACAAATTCGTCAGAGTCATCCTTTTCATCAGACTTCTTAGCGGACTTTGCCTTGATTAGCTCTGTTAGTTCAGTTACATAGCTGGGATCTTAGCTAAGGAATGAAAAGCACCATACATCATAAACAAGTTTCAAATCTCACCTACAAACCGATTGATAACATTCCATTTTCTCAACCAGGAAAACTGAGTCACTGAAAGAAACAGGGTGAGTTGCCCTTTTCCTAAACTCAATACAAGATGACTATTCTTTTCCAGGAAGGATACTGCAGCTGACCTAGGGCCTGCTGCTTGATGGTTCCCATGCTGTTGTAGACAAAGGTGCTACTAAGTACAATGGACAAGGCAAAGATCCATGAGTCATTCTTAGGATCGCACTAGAAAGCAAGGAAAAGAGAAGTCTACTTGTTTCATTCTTTCATTTATTGTTCATTTTGGACTTCAGTTCTAATAGAGAATACAAAGATCAAAGTTTATGAAAATATCCTAAGTTTATACTGGCTTTCCTCAGGCCTTGGTTTCTTAGAGTGAATGATATTGTCAATGTGCATAAAATATTCTCTACAGCAACTATATGCAGTAGGATGCCACAATATTAAAAAATCATATATAGTATACAAATAAATGCAACATATATACATCTATATGCATATATGCATCCAAGATGATCATCTCTGCTAATAATACACTAAAATTTTATTGTGTGAGAGAAAATTGACCATTTTAGTAAATAGGAAATAATGCTTTGCAACTTCACACATGTGAATGTCTCACTGGATTAATAGCTGTTGTTTCAGTGTGCTTCATTTATTTAAAAAGCTGATAGAATGTGTAAGAAGAGATTAAAAGACCACACACATTGTAAAACCAATAGTAGACAAATGAGAAATATTATAAAGTATAAGTCATACATATGTATCACATAGTCATATCATTTGGCTGAAGCAGTGATCATGTGTAAAGGGCTGAAAGATAAAGCCAGAAACAAGATTAAGGATGAGATGCACCATGAAGTATAGAAAAATGCAATTGTGTACTACTCAACTCCCACCAAATTACAGAGGAAGTGAGTAATTCTAGACAAAAGCAATTTATACTATGGTAATAGATTTAAAGTCCTCTTGGCCTCATAAGATAGTGCTGAGATGTCCATATCCCTAGGAAATAGTCTCTGACCCATATACTAAATTGTATTGCCAGTTCTGAACATCTATAACACCTGTACTGGTTATACAAAATGTGTATTGGCTCCTGAACTAGGTCCTTACCTTTTACTGATGGATCTATAGAATATAGGATAGGAACTTAGAATTGATATCATTAGGGAATGACAACAAACTGAAAGAACTCTCAATATCCAAAGATGGAACAAAGCAAAAACAAGGTATAGTAACCATAGTCCAGCTCAGTGGTAAGCATATAACTAGAATGTATGCAAGGCTCTTCTTCGGTCATTCCCCAATACCTTCCATGAAAGCATAAATCAAAGCATAAATAGACATTCTTTTATGCAGATATGAATAATTGAGTAAATAAGCAGCTGACAGAGTAGAGGAAAATTCTTCCTTACTGAAGATCTCCCATAGCACATGTACAAGCTCCCTGTGTCTGAGGTAGAATTTAATGTCACTACCATCTCACATTAAGATGTCTAGACTAGATTAAGGTTGTAGCACCTTGGTAGAACACTGTCTAGGATGTACAAAAGCTTGATTTTGATGCCCAAAACTAATAAAGAACAAAGAATGGGTAGATCTAGTGACCCACTTCCAAAAAATCAAAGTCAGAAAAAGGAGGAAAGTTTTTTTAAAATGATAATAATTCATCAAAATATTAGGGTTTATCAGAGTAATGCAAAGAGACAATTTAGCCTTAATTCATAACTGGATTTGTATTTATAGGAATTCAATTTAGCAGTGTAAATTTAATTAAGGTGACATATGGTAAGTTAAGAAATACAACCAAAGGAGAATTCTCCATTATTTTGATTTACCTTCTCCACATCACCCAGACCCTCAGTGTCCAGAAGCACCAAAGTGAAATTTGTTTTTGTTGGGTGAGTCACACACCACATCCAGATACCTTTTGTTTGAGACCTCACTGTACTGCCCAGATGGAAACCCGCAACCAAAGAGAAAAATATTAATATAGGTATGTTTTAAGTTCTGAGATATCATACTGTGAGAGTCTGTTCTTCAAAATAATGAGCTAGAAGAGAAGATATAAAAGATAATGAAGGGAAACTTCATAGGCAAAGGATTAATAGAACTAGAACTAGCGACAGATATTCTGGAAACCAAGAAGGAGCAAATAAAATGACGTTATTTAAGGAAATCACCCACACTGATCAAGGTGCACTGCAATCATGAACTGTTCTGTTGAATGATAATACCTTTGTGCAATGACTTGCAGATAATAAAATCAAAAAACAAATAAAAAATAACAAAAATCACCCTGCATTTTAAAAAACAAGAAATACACATGACAGTATTTGAAACAATTTTCTACATTATTTATATAGTATATAGGCCTTATAAAATTAGTAAAAATTATGAAGCACAATTTTTTTAGAAAATGCAATGCTTTCTGTTTCTTTATATCTCACAATCTTCCTTTATTTCACTTTTATAAACAAAGGATACTGAGTGACATAGTCATTGATTCTACAGTCTTAACGAAATTATGTCAGTGGGAGGAAGGAAATAATCAAAGGAACTAAGTAGGTAAGATTGGATTGCACCAGAATACTATTCTTGTAGGTCATTAAACGGAATAAGGAAAATTCTTGTTTTTTATAGGAGTAGGGTGATTTCTTATGAGTATGGATTTAAAATGATAAGCTTTCAGGTCAATCTTAATAAAGATTGAATGTTTTTTCTCTTAGCAGGAGTCAGATTCTTCTTGATAGTATAACAAGCATGATTACCTTGCATTATCAATGATCACAGCATATGGCTCCTGTCCTAAGAAAGCACTCACTTTGGTTGTGTCCTGCCAGGCGGTTCATCAGGTAGGATTTTCCTGTATGATACATTCCTACAATGGCCACCACCACCACAGGCTGTGTAATCGCTTCAAGAACCTTGACTGCTTCGGGATTCACCATCAGCTGCTCTTTCTCATTTTCCGCTAGACAAATGGGGGCCATCACAGTGGATCCTGATGCCATGTTAACCTGTACCCTCCCCCCAAAAAAAGAAGTCAAAAAAAGAATAAAAGACTAATATAATTCAGATCTAGTGGCAACCCCAGGAGCAAGTACAATCTCACTTGTAGAATGTGTGTTAAGCTCTTTTTACAAAATTAATTTATTTTTAATACATTTTTATTATCTTTCAATTGCTATACAGAGGGGTTTCAATTCAACATGTCAGTTTGTGAGGACAATGCATCTTGATCAACATCACCCTTCCTTCATTCTTCTCCATGTCTCCCAACCCCACCCGTCCCCTCAATTTTGAACATAGCAACTCCTGGTCAAAATAGCTCATTGTCATAGGTACCATCCTATCAGTAAGGGAAAGGCTAGGCTACCTCTTTTTCAAGGACATTTCTTAGATGATTCATCATTGCATAATAACTCTGCTCACACTCTGTTTGATAAAATTGGATCTCCAGTCACAAAGAAGGCTAAAAACATTTAGTCTTTCTAGTAGCCCGTTAATTATCTAGATGAATGCAAGTGTTTTATTACAGTGGAAAAAAGAACAGAAATTGGAAGATGAAAGGTGTTGGGTAGGGGGGTGGGGGGGAGGAGGATGGGAAGGGATGGGAAGGGGAAACAAAGGAGGAGGCTACAATGCTTAATAATAAATGTACTCATTATTATCTTGCCAATGTAATCATAAACCCTCTGTACAGTATTTTCAGAACAAAAAAAAAACCAAAAGGAAAAACAAACTTCACAACTTTTGCCAGGGGGGTTGCGGGGGGAGGGGGAAGTGGGGTGGGTGATGGGAAGGGATGGGGAGGGGAAACAAAGGAGGAGGCAACAATGCTTGATAAGAAATGTACTCATTATCTTGCCCATGTAATTGTATCCCCTCTGTACAGTATTTTCACAATAAAAAAGAATATAACATGAGTCAAAATAATTCTAATAAAATGATGACCATTCTAATAAGATGATGCAAATTTGAGTACCAGTATTTCAGACAGTAAAGGGTTTTATGCAGTGTATCACACTCATTACTCCCCTCTTCATTTGAAATTCTACAGTTGATTGTGAAGGAATTAAATAATACATAGTATTTGTGGGATATGTCAAATCATGCCTATTATATAAACTTCAGAACATACCAGGGCGAGAAGAGTGAAATTGTAAATGAGTAAGGTACTGGCTTTGGGTAGAATCAGTTCCATCTCTCCCAGCCAAGAGTCAGTTTGAATATGAAGAGACACGGATCCATGGGAATAAGGAAAGAGGCTTCCTGTGAGGAGGAAGAGTAGGCAGGAGAGAAGCAGTGGAAAAATGCTGCAAGCAGGATCCATGGAGGATGAATGGGGAAACAAAAATCCAGAGCCAACGGAGATGTCACAGCAAAGATTCAGAACAGTCTTCCAGGGGTCAAACCCCAGGGTTCCCATCATTTACTCACTACCAGACCTGGAAAGAGAACCTGCCTCTGTACACCTTCATTATCTTGTCAACAGTATAAATAAAACTAGTCCTGCCTGATTCACTATGGTACAGGTTAAGGAAATCAATATTTTAAAAAAATTGCAGTAGGATTGTCCTGTTACCTCCAGAGAACAAATGAGACAGTGAGTTAATAAGTGTCACTGTGCCCTGAAAATTATAAACTACCAAGGAAACTAGGCTAAAGAAGAACATTTCTGTCAGAAAAAAAAAAACAAAATCAAAAACCTGCCTTCCAACTGGCTTCTTCATAGAGTTACTCTGTAAAACTTCCTTTCTTCTGTAGCTGTTAGAGAACACAAAAAAATTGGGTCAACCATGACCTTTCAACTACTGTGCTAGACACAAGAGAAACTCAAGATTGCTTTCCTTCAGATTTGACTTTTAAGAAAGCAATGGGAAGCTGGGCGCTGGTGGCTGGCTAATGCCTATAATTCTAGCTACTCAGGAGGCTGACATCTGATGATCGTGGTTCAAAGCCAGCTAGGGCAGGAAATTCTGTGAGACTCTTACCTCCAATTAACCCCCAGAAAACTGGAAGTGGTTTTGTGGCTCAAAATGGTAGAGCATTAGTCTTGAGTGAAAGAGCTCAAAGATAGGCCCTGAGTTCAATCCCCACAACAAACAAACAAACAAAAAGCACTACGAAAAGGATGATAAAATTGTAAATACTCGTTTCTTTCCTGGTCTTTGCTTTTTTTCTCTTTCTTTATTCTTTCTCTTTCTTCCTTCCTTCTTTCCTTCCATTTTCTTTTTATCGTCAGCCATGGGACTTGAACTCTGGGACTGAGCACTGTCCCTCAGCACTTCAGCTCAAGGCTAGTGCTCTACCACTTGAGCTACAGCACCACTTCTGGTTTTCTGGGGGTTTTTTGGAAATAAGTTTTAGGGACTTTCCTGCCTAGGCTGGCTTTGAACCATGATCCTCAGATCTCATCCTCCTCCTCTCCTTCTTTTCTCTCATTTCTTTCTTTCTTCTCTCCTTCCCTTCCTATCCTTTTTTTCTATTTCCTTTTTCTATCTTCTCTCCTCTTATTTTTCTTCCCATGTTCCTCCTCCTCCTCTATCTTTTCCCAATAATTCCCCTGACTTCCTCTCTCTCCCTCGTCCCTTTTCATCATTCTCTCTCTGCCACTTCCCTTTTCTCCCTATGTCTGCCTGTCCTTCCCTTCTCACCTCCCCTACTCTTTCTCCCCCTCTCTTCTCTCTTTCTCTCCTTCTTTCTCCTTCTCCCCCATGTCCGATTGGAGTGCAGGACTAAGATGGTGAGCATAGATGCTTTCAAATCCAAATTAAACAAGAGAAGAAGGTCATATACTGGATTAGTGGTTTCCAAAAGCTATTGCCTGAATTAGACCAAGATACAATTAAAACTATCCCAAAGCGATTTTCTCTAAATAACACAAGCACACTGGGGTCCTTCTTAGAAGGCTTACACATTTTTAAAAAATTATCTTTAAGAAGTTACACAGGGGTGGGAAGGTGGCTCAGTGGTACAGTGCTTGCCTTGCATGCATGAGGTCCGGAGTTACATTCCTCAGCACCACATAAGCAAAAAGGAAAAAGCCAGAAGTGACGCTGTGCCTCAAGTGGTAGAGTGCTAGCCTTGAGCTGCAGAGCTGAGGGAACAGGCCCAGGCCCAGAGTTCAGGCCTCACGAACGGACCCGCCCCCCAAAAAAAGAAGTTTCACAAAGGAGTTTCAATTTCACATGTCAATTTGTGAGTACAATCATCTTGATCGAAGACACCCCTTTCATGCTTCTCCTCAACCTGCCCATCTCTTTAGTTTACATGGTTTCATTTCCACATAAAAATATCGAATATTATGACTGCATTGCCCACCCTCCTCTCTCCGCCCACCCCGCCCCCAACATCTTGACCTCATGTTCAGATGTTCAGCTTCAACACAGTAAATTGTTTATGGGAATTAAACAGTTCAGAATACATCCCAGGCTGAGACCTTACTATTCTTTGTAACATTTGACCTTTCTTTGTAACATTCAAGAAATCTTGAAATAAAGAAATGAGAAAAGAAAGTAGTCCAAGCGGCTCAGCTGCAGGGAATCCATGAACTAGTGCACATGGACGGCATGAAGATGGGCAAGCCATGCACTGAGGTTTCAAATGGACTAGTGAAGACTACTTTTGCTCTCAGCTTTTCCAATCCCAGGAGACTACCCTCGGGGAAACATCTGAGAACTGAAGGTAATGGTGAAGTTGGGGCAAGAGAGAGCTGGAAGGAGCGACCCTCCAGCAGTGACTCTGCTGGGGTTTGGGGCTATGGTTTGGTCCCTCAGTGCCAGGAGGGAATTAAGATGCATCGAGGCAGAGGAGGGTAGGTGTCCCATGCAGGGCTCTCTGCTGCAGCCCCTGCTGGACACCTGAGGAAAAGCAGCTCTTCCTGTGTATGCTTTGGTAAGGTTCACCACCCCATGGCTGCCTGGGGACTGAAGGAGCCTTAGGAGCTGAGCTGCCAGAAGCTGTCTGGAGGGTTACACACCATGGAGCTTCCCATGTCTTCCCACTCCACTGCTGCCTTAACCTCTGACCTCTCCCCAACCCCCTTCCCTACCCCATCCCCAGCTAGCAAAATTGCTATGGACCTAGCTCCCTGTTGCTGATCCTCAAGGAAATAGCACACCAAAGACCATGTTTCTACACAGAACTCACCTCTATGTAGGCTCTGTAGTCAGGAGTCAAGTTCTCAATTGCCTTGGCTCTGAGTTCTTCTGTCTGGCTTGTCAGGAAAGCACTGCTCTTAGAAGCTGAGCATCAAATCACACAAGGCAGCCTGCCAAGTAAGTGTTGGACAAGAAGAACAGTGAAAATGAAACTGCATTCATGTGTTGCTGAGGTAATCAGAGAGCTTTAGCACAGTTCCTAGTTAGCCAGAGGATCAACTTTGTGAGCAAAGGGAGGAAAGTTCCAGTGTTCTGCAATAGCTTCTCAAACTGAAAACCAAACAAACAATGAAAACAAAACAGAATAGTCAAAGATCACTGGTATTTATTCAGAAATAGCAGGGTATCATAATAGAAATATGCCTGCTATGTAAAGCACAGGAGTAGTAAAAGAACTCCAGGGACAATGAGATTTGATTTTAAGCCAACAAACAAAAAGCTTTCTTTTACCCACATAAAATGGCATAAAAGTTGCTGTATAATTTGAGTAACATGTAATGTTTGTTTCTGGTTTAAACTCCAATTGAAATTGAAAGGCTATTATAGTATACACTACAAAGTGGCATTCATTACTAAGATCATCTACCAAGCTGAATAATGCTCTTTGAGGGGTCCACTAATTCCTACCAGATGGGAACCTGGTCATGTGCATGAAAACATGTAGAGAATAGCCCTAGAAAGAATATTTATTGAAATTCTCTATGCTAAAAATATTCAAGTGTTAACAGCAAATATAAAGGGGCATTTTGGAAATTCCTTCAGCACTAAAAATTAGCAACAACATCTTACTCTAAGCAACATGAACAGCATCAGGATCACAATGTAGAGTAGTATGAACTGGACATACTAGGATACATACTGTACATGGTTTGTATATGGCAATCTAATATCTAATATTAGAAGTCAGAACAGTTGGACATCTAGGCCTCAGGCCAACATCGATAGAACTATAAGCCTAAAAACAAGACTCTTACTCATGTTCTCACAACAGATGCTCAGATCCTGAAATTACTTGTCATTGTGTCCAACAGGGGTTTGAATTCAGCTTCACCCTAAATAGAAAAACTAGAAAAGATTCATCCATTTTGCATCTCTTCTCTAGCGCTCTACCCTTCTCAGCCTGCCAGCTGATGTTTTGATAAATGAAAATGATTAGATTTATCCCATGAGTTTTAATAAAAAGTGTATTTCAGGCTTATTTCTCAACACAGATTGAGTCTCCACTTGCCTCCAATAAAAGCAACTGAAAGTAAAAGCAGAACAGAGTTTCCTGGAAATAGGAGTAATATCCAGAAGTCAGCTGCATTCCTTCTCATGAAGAATAGCCACTGTTTACATCAAGAAGCAACACATTATTCCAAGGACAGTTGAAATCTTTTGTGAATTTTACTGACACAAGAATGGGATTTCTACCTACCCAAGAAGCTGTCCCAAGTCAATTTATTTATTGTCTAAAGGTAAATATGGAGATATTCACTGAGAATGAATTAATTTTTAGTGTGCTTTCATTGATGAAAAGTGTTTATATATCCACAATGATTAAATCATAGAGATATATATTATAAAATTTTTCAGTATTGCCAGCTCTTTGAAGGAATTAGTGCTTGTTTTTATTTCACTGGTTTTGCATATTATAACTATTTTCTATGAAGTGGTTTATAGTCATAGAAATAAACCTTCCTTCATTTTCAAAAGGCAATGATTAGCCGGGTGGTGATGTCTCATGATGAATACTTCCTAAGTACTCAAGAGCCTGAAATCTAAGGATCATGGTTCAAAGCTGGCCCATGCAAAAAGTTCCTATGAGACTCTTATCTCCAATTAACCACTCAAAAATTGGAAGTGGCCCTGTGGTTCAATTGGTAGAGTGCTAGCCTTCAGTACAAACAGGCTCAGGGACAGGGCCCAGCCCTAAGTTGAAATCCCACAAATGACCAAAAACTGAGTAATGATTGATTTCAAGAAGCAATTTCTTGGTAACTTCTATGAATTGAAAAATACTTTGTATGAATGTGTGTGTATATATTTTCAGTGTCAGAACTGGGAATCTTCTCTTTCCAGGAAGGCATGAATATAACAAAAGCCATGCCTCCAGCCTGATTTCTTTCTTCTTCTTTTTGACTATTTTGATTATCTTTGCACAGTTGTATAAAGGTGCTGCCCTTCACTGAAGCGGTTGATGAATACAGGGAATCTTCATCAATGTCACCCCTTTCAAAACTCTCACCCATGCCTTTCACCTCACCCCTTCCCTCACTCATCTTCAGTTTAGGTCATGTGCTGAATTTGTTGCCATGTAATACAAATGTATGTGTACAATGTATCTTGATCTGGATCATCACTTCAATATCTTCATCCTCCTTCAACCCACACCTTCTCTTACATTTCTCAATTCTATGGAGGCTCTGGCCCCCAGAGCCAGCCTGAATAGCAATCCTACTCTTGGGTCCACTTTCAGGACCCCCAAAGACCACCAGAGACCTTAATCCTTGCAAAAGCAGAAGAGTCCTTTATTGCAAGCTGGAGCTGGACCTCCCTGCACACAGTCCCAGCTGGTTAAGCAGGAAGGCCCTGAACTCTGTTTTCTCATAGCTTTTATAATACAAAGTGAGCAAGCAAGGGGTCTTTGTTCTGCTTATCTTAGGTTCTTTGCAACTATTCCTGTTTCCCTTGGGACTGGCTGACTCACACTGTGGTTCTCAGCAAGCTCCAGGCTTTTCAAAGACTCAAGGACTACCTTAAGACTAGAGTCACTCTGTCTGGGAGTCACTCTGTCTGGCTCTTCACCGCCTAACTGAACACCTACCAGGGACACAGGGACACATCATATGTCACCCTTCCCAGTTTATTGTTGGAGATGGAGTTTAATCATGAACTCTTTTCTCAGGTTTAAGGAGCTAGAATCTTCCTATCAAAGTAGTTGCTTGATATAAACACTGCCTCCATCTTACAAGAAAATACAGTCCAAGATTTGAACCTCTTGTCAGAGGATTTTTTTCTTTTGAATATAATTTTATTGTTATTATTAAGGCTGTACAGAGCAGTTACCACTTAATAGGTCAGGTAATGAGTACATTTCTTTCTTTCTTGTATACATTGGACAATGTATTCTTCCTCTTAGAAAATGAGAGCTACCAAGTTAGGCACAGGTCATTCATGTCTGTAATACAAGCTACTCAGAAAGCTGAAATCTGAGGATCACAGTTTAAAGCCAGCCAAGGCAGGAGAGTCTATGAGACTTATCTCCAATTAACTATAAAAATTGGGAAGCAAAGGTCTGGTTTCAGTGGTGGAATGCCATTCTTGAGTGAAGAAGCTAAGCGATAGTAACCAGTCCCTATGTCCAAGCACACACACACACACACACACACACACACACACGCACACACACACACACACATATTTTAAGCTAGGGAGGTTAGCAGTGGTAGAGGCTTGCCTGGCATATGCAAAGATCAGAGTTTGAACTCAGCACAGGGTGAAATAATTACTGTACTTTCTACTAGTTTTCATAGTCAAATCATAAGACAGTAAATAAAATGTCAGAAAGTGAAAACCCCAGTCCCACTGGGATGCTTTCTTCAACGGGAGGGCACCCCAAGAACCAAGACTCCAAACCAGCAGATGCAACAAGCAAGAGGATTTTATTAGGCGTTTGCAGCAAACGGGCTCCCTGTCCAAGGCAGACTGGAAGCCGCGAGCTTTGGTTACAGGCACTTTTAAAGACAAAAACCACAGGATTAGCATAAGATCCCAGGCTCCCCAGGATTGGCTCAGCTCTGCGTGGGAAGTTTTGTAACAAGTGTCCACATAGTTACAGGCTCCCTAGTTTGCTTGGCTCGCCAGATGGTCTTTATTTTGAGCCCCTTGCTGAGAGCTTCTAAACAGGAATTTAGAAGAACATACTCTTTTGTTCTTTATCTATGTTTGCAGACCTTGTCCCTGGGCCTGTATCTGGACTTTGTAACTTTTTACTTATTTCCGGGAGGGGAAGGGTCAGTGTTAGCTTAAGCAGGT
This sequence comes from Dipodomys spectabilis, assembly GCF_019054845.1. Lineage (NCBI taxonomy): Eukaryota > Metazoa > Chordata > Mammalia > Rodentia > Heteromyidae > Dipodomys > Dipodomys spectabilis. The sequence goes on along the minus strand of NW_024870825.1, from coordinate 6,276,121 downwards.
TTACAGAAGCAGAATTAGCAGTTAGCATATTGTAAAATAGACATAGCCTCAATTTTAATCTTTCAAAAGGACAAAGAGAGTTTAGGGACAAAAGTTTTGAAAACTAATGTGTATGAAAATTTAGTTGATTGCAGTGGCTTGAGCTCTTGTAAATCTGCATTGTTCTGAGAATGTTTTCTTTCTTTTTTGGTGGTGGGGGGGGCTGTTAATACTATGGATTAAGTACAGGTTCTCTACTTGAATGGCTAGAATTCTACCATCTGAGTTATCACTATCCCTCAGCCTTGATAAAAGATGTTTTCAGTACTTGAAAAAAGCAGGTAACTGTGGCTCATACCTGTAATCCTAGGTACTAAAGAGGCAGAGATTGGTAGGTTATGGATTGAAGCTAGCATAGGTAGGAAAGTCCTTGAGAATTTTATCTCTAAATAAGCAAAACTGAAAAAAAATTGGAGATGTTCATCAAGTAGAGCTCTAGGCTTGAGAAACAAAACCTCAAGGACAGTACCCAGGCCTGAGTTCATGGCCTGGAATTGGCACAGACACACAGACACACAGACACACACACACACACACACACACACACACACACACACACACACACACACGAAAATAAAACTAACCAATTCAAATATTATTTTATCTATCATACAGACAAATATTCTGGTTTTGATCTGGACTATAGTTTTAAACTCTGATAAGATATTATCTTACTATTTATATCATCTTTAAAGTAGATGAGTTCCTACTGCCTTGTAGGAGGTGCTCAGTTTAAGCATGATATCCATCTCTGAAGACTTGGAGGCTGATAACTGGCTTTTACCAAGCCAGTAACAGTAGGGGAAATATGAAAATTTACGGCTTGAAAAGCTGGCACTGATGGCTCACACTTGCAATTCTAACTACTCAAGAGCCTGAAATCTGGAAGAGTAGGGTTCCAGCCCAGACAAAGAGCCTGTGAGACTTTACCTCCAGTTAACCAGCAAAATTGTGACCACAGACTTGGCTCAGTGATAAAGCACCAGCTGTAAGGATAAGAGCTGAGCAAACAAAAGGATCTGTGTTCAAGCAACATTATCTTGGGGTTGGGACATGTGAAAATGTTTAACATCATTTGTTGATGAGAAACAAGACACTACGAGAGGCTCAGAGAAATATTGATGGTTTTCGCAAATGGAGATAAGAATGATGATGTCAAGATGCCACTTGATCTTTGTTTTCAACCACTTCAGGAATAGTTTTATCAGAGTGCCAACTCTAAGATGAGCTTTGAATCAACTTTATCACGAACCCACAACACAACACAAAACACAGTGTACTCACAATGTTCTATGACAATTCTTTCTAGTTTCTAACCTGGATTCAGAGGTTCTGCCAGGCAAATTAATGGAAGCAAAGTAGCTCATGGGCAGGTAATTTTAATGTGAACTGGGGGTTAACTTCAGGTCCTGTCACACTTCAGCAGCACAGGCCCAGAGATATTGGAGCCCTTGTCTTTGCTTGTCAAGCAGGAACCGTCTCCTGTTCCCTTCTTTCTAATTTCCCCTGCAAAGAGTTTATTTAAGAAGTAAAAGCCACTCAGGAGATTGAGTAGGGGGACCAAAAAACTGATTGTTCCTAAATGTTTTATTTATTCCCCCTGTGACGCCAGAGACCTACAGGAAGGAAAACTGGGACAGGGGAACAAGGCATTTGTTGCATCTTTTAAGTTTCTGGGTTATATATTATAAATAGTATTTAAAGAAAAGATAAACAATCAAAAAAGAATACTCCTACCATTGTAAGAAGTTCAGAAAAAAACACATTCCCCAAGCAAGAACATTTCCAAGTATTTGCAGAGACAAATCCACTAATTAAGCAATGGTTAGTTTTCAGGACAATGCAAAGTGGATGCTGTGAATTTCCACTTGATACTAGGAAAGCAGAACACAAGGGAGGACATTTTGTTGCTCATGACAACATTGAAGCAGCTCAACACCTCCACACTCCCACAGATATCTGGTGCACCTTTTGTGTCCTTAAAGGAAAGACAAGTGTGTGTGTGCACATGCCCAGACTGTGATCCTCTGCCCAAGCTCTTTGGGAATAGGCAGGAAGGAAGCAGCCTACAGAGGGGATGGTCATGTAGGGGATGATACAGAGGTATCAACAAATAAAACTAGCCTGATCAATGGCTAAAGCAAGGATTGGAGCAACCAAATGAATTTTCCAGAACACCTTTCTTTGCCTTTCTGAGAGTCCTCTTTATTGGGCTTCAAGCTTCCCACATACCCTCAAGCAAGTATGCATCCTGTTGCCATGCTTTTGGCTGAAGCTTGAAGCTCGCAAAACTACTGGGTTGGGTGATGCTCAATAAATGAAGAATGTCTCCCAGGGATTTAATCTGAGTTAAACCCAACAATATGTCAGTTGTTTAGCACAGCACCTGGGCCTTATTGAACAGAAACAATGTTGCCTTTTGCTGTAACCAGCACTTCACCTTGGTAGGAATTTGCCAAGATATTTTTAAGTTTAATTTTGTTGACTTTATTTTCTTAAACCAGTACTAGGGCTTGAACTCAGAGGACCATGTAGTCTGTTTGCCTTTTTCCCTAGAGGCTGGTTCTATCACGTGAACCATTCCTCCACATTATGCATTGTGCTGGTTGAGATAACAATCTCACTGACTCTTCTACCTAGGCTGTCTTCAAACCGATTCTTGAATTTTAGTTTTCTGAGTAACTAGGATCACAGGTATGAGCCACCAGTGCCAAGTCATTTATTTGGAATTTTTAAGATAAACTCTTGCTATGAGTTCCAGATTTGCTTGGATCTCATAATTTTACCTGCTGAGATTACAGGCACGTACCACCACATGTAGCTCCCTTATCTTTTTGTTTTTTAGTTTTTATTTCTTTTCATTTTTGGTGAACACACTGTACAAAGGGGTTACAATTAAATGGGCCGGTTAATGCGTACATTTCTTATCAAGCATTGCAGCCTCCTCCTTTGTTTACCCTTCACATCCCTTCCCATCCTCCCCTCCACCCGCTCACCCAATCCTCCCCACCTTCGCCTCCTGCCCTGCACCAACATTGTAAAGCTTGTTTTCGACATGACAACTTGTACTTCTCATTGTTGCAACAGGTCCACCTGTATCCTTAAACGACTTGTTTTTCCCCATCTGCTCTACAGGTTATACTGACATCAAATATAGTGAAAGCAGGGGTTATACTATGGGGGAGGGATATACAAAGCTACAAAGAGATAATCTTATAAATGTGTTAGAAACACATGCATGAAAGGAAAAAAACATTAAAATACGTATCTAAGGGTTCATTTTCCTAACATCGCATTATCTGACCTTTTCTGCTTGAATCATACATATACTAGATATCGCAAATAAAGGAAACCATGGGACCTATGTTTCTTTGGGCCTGGCTTACTTCACTTAATATAATTTTTTCCAAGTTTTTCCATTTCCTAACAAATGGGGCAATGTCATTCTTTCTGATGGAGGCATAGAATTCCATTGTGTATATATACCACATTTTCTTGATCCATTCACCTACTGAGGGGCATATGGGTTGGTTCCATATCTTAGCTATGGTATATAATGCTGCAGTAAACATAGTTGTGCTGGTAGCTTTAGTGTGGTCTTGTTTGTAAACATTTGGGTAAATGCCCAAAAGTGGGATTGCTGGGTCATAGGGGAGCTCTATGTGAAGTCTTTTGAGGAACCTCCATACTGCTTTCCAAAGTGGTTGAACAAGTTTACATTCCCACCAACAATGAAGTAAGGTTCCCTTCTGTCCACATCCCCTCCAGCATCTGTTGTTGTTAGAGTTCTTGATTTTTGCCATTCTAACTGGAGTGAGTTGGTATCTTAACGTTGTTTTGATTTGCATTTCTTTTATGGCTAGGCATGTTGAGCATTTCTTCATGTGTCTATTGGCCATCCTTCTTTCTTCTTCAGATAAGTTTCTCTTTAAGTCTTTAGAACACTTATTTATTGGGCAGTTGTTTCTTTGAGGATTTGTTGTTGGGGGATTTAATTTTTTGAGTTCCAAGTATATTTTAGATATGAGACCCTTGTCCATTGTATGGCGAGTGAAGATCTTTTCCCCATCTGTGGGCTTTCTATTGATCTTGCTTGCTAGCTATGTCCTTTGCCATGCAGAAGCTCTGCAACTTCATGCAATCCCATTTGTCCAACCTTTCTTTGATTTGCTATGTTTCTGGGACTCTATTCAGAAAATTTCAGCCTGAGCCAAGGACATCTAGGGTTTCTCCTACTCCATCCTGTAATGTTTTCAGAGTGTCTGCTTTGACCTCGAGGTCTTTGATCCATTTGGAGTTGATTCTGGTGCAGGGTGATATATAAGGATCTATCTTTAGTTTTCTACATGTAGTTAACCAATTTTGCCAGCACCATTTACTGAAGAGGCTGTCTTTCTTCCATTCTATTGTTTTAGCTCCCTTATCGAAGATTAGATGGCTATAGGTCTGTAGGTTCATTTCTGGATTTTCAATTCTATTCCATTGGTCCTGAGGTCTGTTCTTATGCCAATACCAAGCTGTTTTGATTACGATGGCTTTATAGTAGAGTTTGAAATTTGGTATTGACATTCCTCCAGCAGTGTTCATTCCCTTGAGGAGCATTTTTGCTATTCGGGGTCTTTTATTTTTCCATATGAATTTTTGGATTGACTCTTCTATTTCCTGGAAGAATGAGCTTGGAATTTTGATAGGTATCGCGATGAATTTGTAGATAGCCTTGGGAAGTATTGCCATTTTCACGATGTTAATCTTTCCAACCCAGGAGCATGGGAGGTTTTGCCATTTTCTAAGTTCTCTTTTGATTTCCTTTTTGAAGATTTTAAAGTTTTCATCATAGATGTCCTTTACTTCTTTGGTTAAGTTAATTCCTAGGTATTTTATTTTTTGTGGGGCTATTACAAATGGAGTTGCTTTCCTAATTTCAGCCACACTTTTCTCATTGTTGTCATACAGAAAAGCCATTGATTTTTGAGGGTTAATTTTATACCCTGCTACTTTGCGAAAGTTTTGAATCAGCTGAGTAATTAGGGAGTGGAGTCTATGGGATTCTTTAAATACAAGATCATGTCATCTGCAAAGAGGGAGAGTTTTATTTCTTCTTTTCCTATTTGGATCCCCTTTATGTCTGCATCTTGTCTTATTGCTGTAGCTAGGCATTCTAATACGAGATTGAAGAGAAGTGGAGAGTGGACATCCTTGTCTTGTTCCTGAGTTAAGAGGAAATGGCTTTAGTTTTTTACCATTAAGTATAATGCTTTCTGTAGGTTTGTCATATACAGCCTTTATTGTATTGAGGAATGTTCCATGGATTCCTAATTTTTCCAAAACCTTCATCATAAAGGGGTGTTGTATCTTGTCGAATTCTTTTTCTGTATCTATTGAGATAACCATGTGGTTCTTATTCTTGCTCCTGTTGATGTGATGAATAATATTAATTGATTTGCATATATTGAACCAGCTTTGCATCCCTGAAATGAATCCTGTTTGATCGTTGTGTGTGATTTTTTGGATGAATTGTTGAAGTCGATTGGCCAAAATTTTGTTGAGAAGTTTTGCATCAATGTTCATCAGAGAAATGGGTCTATAGTTCCCTTTATTTGATGAGTCCCTGCCTGGTTTTGTGATGAGGGTTATGATGGCTTCATAGAATGTGTTCGGTAGTGAACTTTCTCTTTCAATTTCATTGAAGAGTTGGAGGAGTATTGGTGTGATCTCTGCTTTGAAGACCTTGTAGAATTCCGCTGTAAAACCATCTGGTCCTGGACTTTTCTGAGCTGGGAGGTCTCTTATTGCTGTTTCTATTTCAATGCTTGATATGGGCCTGTTAAGCTGGTTTAACTCATCTTGGTTTAGTTTTGGCATGTCAATATTTGCTAGGAAAAGGTCCATTTCTGTCAAGTTCTCAAACTTATTAGCATAAAATTTTGAGAAGTATTCCCATATAATGTTCTGAATGTTGGTTGTTTCTGTGGTGATGTTTCCATTCTCATCTCTGAGTTTATTTATTTGTGTGTGTTCTCTTCTTTTTCTGATAAGATTTGCTATGGGTCTGTCAATTTTGTTAATTTTTTCGAAGAACCAACTCTTTGTTTTTTTTGATTCTTTCTATAGTTTTTTTGAATTCTAATTCATTTAATTCTGATTTAATTTCAATTATTTCTTTCTTTCTACTGGATTTGGGCTTATCTTACTGCTCTTTTTCAAGGAGGTTTAGAGGTGTCATTAAATTGTTGGTTTCAGATCTCTCCAATTTGTTGATGTAGGAGCTCAGAGCTAAAAACTTGCCTCTGAGTACTGCCTTTGCTGTGTCCCAGAGGAGCTGGTAATTTGTGTGTTCATTTTTGTTAAATAGCATGAACATTTGAATTTTCTTTTTAATCTTTTCCATGACCCACTCATGATTCAGCAGTGTGTTGTTCAGCCTCCATGTGATACCGGACTTTCTTTGGAGGCTTTTGGTGTTCAGTTCTAATTTTATTCCCTTGTGGTCAGAGAGAATGCAAGGTATAACTTCAATGTTTCTGAATTTAGACAAGTTTGCTTTGGGGCCTAAAATGTGGTCTATTTTAGAAAATGTTCCATGTGCTGCTGAGAAAAACGTGTATTCTGATACTGCTGGGTGAAATTTCGGTAGATGCCTGTTAAATCTAGTTGATCTATGCAGCTGATTAGATCTGTAGTTTCTCTGTTGAGTTTTTGCCGAGTTGATCTATCTAGTGGAGAGAGTGGTGTGTTAAAATCCCTAACAATTAATGTCTTTGTATCTATATGGGATTTGAGGGAAAGTAGTGTTTCTTGGATAAATTTGAGTGCTCCATTGTTTGACAAGTAGATAGCTAGAATTGTAATATCCTCCTGAAGGAGAGATCCCTTAATTGGTATGTAGTGACCTTCTTTATCTCTTCTCACGAATTTTAATTTGAAGTCTATTTTATCTGATATTAGGATTGCAACTCCCACCTGTTTATGGGGGCTGTTTGCTTGGTAGATTTTGTTCCAGCCTTTAACATTGAATATGTGTTTGTTTTTACGGGCAAAATGTGACTCCTGAAGGCAGCAGATAGAAGGGTCTTGTTTTTTAATCCAATTAGATAGTCTATGTCGCTTAATTGGAGAGTTCAGTCCTTTAACGTTAGGAGATAGTACTGGGAGGTATTTGGGAGTACCTGCCATGTTATCCACCTTCTTGGGGGCTGTGAAAACTTGGTGCTTCCTATGGTTCTTGTATTCTCAGTTTGGGTGCAGTTTCTTCGCCTTTATTGTGGTCTTGTTGGTTTTCTATGTGTAGGACATCTTTAAGAATCTTTTGTAGGGCTGGTTTGGTGGAAATGTATTGTTTCAATTTTTCTTTGGTATGGAAGGCTTTTATTTGGCCTTCAGTTATGAAGTAGAGTTTAGCTGGGTACAGTATTCTTGGTTGATAGTTGTTTGTTTTTAGGCATGGCATACATCATTCCAGGCTCTTCTTGCTTGATTGTCTCTGCTGAGAAATCTGAGGTGATTCTAATTAGTTGCCCTTTATAGGTGATTAGTCTTTTCTCCTTGACAGCTTTAAGGATCTTTTCCTTGTTCTGAGTTGATCCTGTGTGGATTATAATGTGTCGGTGGGATGTCCTATTCTGGTCTGGTTGTTCTAAAAGCTTCTTGTATCTGAATAGGCCTATCTTTTTGCATGTTTGGGAAGTTCTCTGCTAGGATACTGTTAAACAAATTTCCTAGACCATTAACTTCCATTTCTAGGTGCTCCTCTACTCCCATTTTCCTTAGATTAGGCCTTCTGATGGTGTCTTCCAAGTGTTGGATAGATCTATCATATTTCTTGAACTTGTCTTGGATGGTTGTATGTTCTTTCTCTATAATATCTAGGCTGTCTTCAATCCCTGAGATTCGACCTTCTGCATGGTCTAACCTGCTGTCAAAACTTTCTACTTTCTTTTTTATCTCTTTTCCTTCTATTTGGTCAGCTTTGATGGCTTCAAATTCTTTGTTGAAGCTTTGTTTTAGATCTTGTATGAACTTCTTTACTTCCTTAATTTGCTTTTCAGTGTTTATTCTCAAATCACTGAGTTGATTGGTTATGGTTTCCTTGGAGTCCCATTCCTTCTGTAGGGTTCCATTCAGCATTCCCTTTGTGGTGTCCCTGACTTCCTTCAGCTCTTTGTTAATGGATTCCATGAATGCCTGTAGTGATCTTGGTGTAGTCTCTTCTTGCTCTCTCAATTCCTGTATTACTCTTTGATTAGCTTCCTCCCATTCATGGGATTCCTGTAGTTCTCTTTGAGTCTTCTCAGCCTGCTCACGCCATTCCTGCCGTTCTTTTTGAGTATTCTCAAACTGCTGTTTGAGAATCCTCAAATCCTGTATCAGTATTTGAGTAGCTTCCTCACGCTTATGATATTCCTGTATAAGCTTTTGGATTGCCTCCTCTCTCTCCCTATCACACTCATGCAGAGTACTTTGTTTGCTTTCAATCTTTTCATTTATCATGTTTGCCAGCAGTGTTTGTAGAGATATTTGAGAATTCTCCTCTGGATTATTCATTATCTGTTCTGTCCCCTGATTATCAAGATTAGGAATTGAGATACCCGGATTTGCAGTTTTTCTTGTGTTTTTCCGGCTTGCTCTGCCCATTTGAGATGAAAATAGCACCAGTTTTGTGCTAGAACACTATCTTAAGGCAAGCATCAACCAAAGTCTGAATTTGCACAGTCAATAGTCTACAGATACAATCTAGTTCAACAGATACATCTATTGAACATCAAACAACTATATGTTAATGGTCTACGAACCGCAAAGAAGACTTTTGAAGACCAGAAATTATTAGGGTTAGGGAGAAATGTGGGTAAAAAAATAGGAATAGATTGATGTGGGGAGGCTCAGGGGGAGTTAACTAAGTCCTAATCTCAAAGCAGGAAATAGGTTGGGTAGGATGAAAGTAGAGAGAGAAAAAAAAGAAGAAAGGGAAAGGGAAAAGAAAAGAGACCAGAAAAAATAGAAAAGTAAAAATTAATAATATTATGCAGACACAAAACAATCTATTTAGAGAAGAACGTGAATATATTGAGAGAAAGGGAGGGATATAAAGGAGATGTGAAAAACTTGAAAATAAAAATGCTTAAAATATTATATTGGTATGAAGAAGTAGTACTGCTATTAAGGAATTTAAGTCTCAAAGGTTTTGAATTGAGTAATAAATTTGTGGATTAAGTGTGTACACAATGGGGGATAGGGTCTAATAATCAACTACAGGTTTATCTGAGGATGTGCAGGATAAGAATTAAGTCACATAAAGAAGAACGAAAGAGAGGAGAAGGTGAAAAGTATAAGAAAGGAAGAAAGAAAGATGAGAAGTTCAGTAGAGCTAAACAAAAAACAAAAAGATAATTAAAAAAGAAAAAAAGAGAAAGAAAACCAAAAAAAAAGAAAGAAAAATGCACACTCACGTATCCCTAAATTAAAAATAATAAGAGGAAAAAAAAGCTTCTGGAAAACAATTTAAAAAAAAAAGGCAAAGATTAAAGATTAAAAAAAGTTTTAGAAAAAAAAAATTTTTATATAAGGTACGAAGAAGAACAAGAAGAAGAAGAAGAAGAAGAAGAAGAAGAAGAAGAAGAAGAAGAAGAAGAAGAAGAAGAAGAAGAAGAAGAAGAAGAAGAAGAAGAAGAAGAAGAAGAAGAAGAAGAAGAAGAAGAAGAAGAAGAAGAAGAAGAAGAAGAAGAAGAAGAAGAAGAAGAAGAAGGAAGAAGAAAACTTTTTTGATTTTTTTGGGAGCGGTGGGAAAAATCCTGTATCTCTCTTGTGTCCGTAACCAGCCTCTTGTTGGAGTCTCTGGTCGGCTTGTGGTCCTGTGGCTTGGTTGGTTTCTTAAGTCAGTTTGTTCGAACAGGCAGAAAAATGCTCTGCTTTACCCAGGATTTGGCGATCTTCCTCCCAGGCTAGTTCATCGGGAGGCAGAGCTGCTTTGAGTATCACAAAAGAGGGGGATGCAGTGATGAGGCTAGGTTCTGGGTAGAGTTGAGAACTTTCAACAGACAGTAGCTTTTCCCGGGGGCTAGTTTGTGAAAAACTCACAGAGCCCAGCCTGGAACCATTCTCAAGGTTTCTGTTTACTGATTTTCAATTGATTGTAGAGGCTGCTAGAGGGAGGGGCAGCCTCTGGCTCTGATTATCTGGCTCTGATTACCCAGTGAAGAACGCCACTCCTAGGGCTGGCGCCTGAGCTGGGTGACTTTTCCCTGGGTGGAGCTGAGTCTGACAGATCACGCTGCTGTTAAGTTCTTGTGATCTGCTAAATGGCTCGTTTTATTCCAAGGCCTGAGTTGGAGCTAGCAGCTCCTCAGAGCTTTGTCGGTATCCAAGATGGAGATCTCCGGTACTGGGGGGGGGGAGGGGTGGCCTTCCCTCCTCTGCTCCCTGAGAAGGAGTGAGGACGACAGGCTTCTACTCACACCAAGTCTTGGTTCCTGGGTCGTCTCTGGTCTGCGAACTGCAGGCTGAAGATGTCTGCTCCTTGCCGGTTCTTGCTGGTGTTGAGCAGAATCTGCTCTCCCGCTGCGTCTGGCTCCTTTGTCCTGGACTCTCTGTGGCTCAGGTATGGCTCCTGCGCTTGCCGCCTCCACCATGGCGACAGCTGGCAAAAGCTCAAAAGTGTGTCCTTGCCTGGGTCTCCCCTCTCTGGCCTAACTCTCTGTCCTGTGATGGCACACTTGGTGTGATTCTCTGGCTTAGGACTGTTCACTGGAACTCTAAAATTGCTTTCTATGCAAGAGCTTGCTTAGACTCCAGCTTCTCCTCCGCCATCTTCCCGCTGATCCTCCCTTATCTTTTTTAACTTGCTATATTCTTAAAAAAATTCATTTACCACAGCTATCTGGCCCCACCCCATTGCCACTTATCATTATCTACAGGCACTGGGGCCAAAGCCTCCCTCCTGCAACAGGTGGTTCCTGCCACTTGCAGCTCGCACACCTCAAGCTAACTTACCTAGTTGAAGGGCGGCTTCACTTGTCCACATTACAAACTGACTTGGGACAATGTATTACCTGCAGAAAGTTCACTTGGGAAGAATGACTGTCGAGAGCCCATCCCAGTGGAGGAAAAGTTACCTTCCACTGTAGCCACAATGGTCAGTGGCTTCTTCATCTCTGTCCTCCGTGAGAGCCTGAAAGCCTGTCTCACAATGGCAGGGCAACTGCTGTCAGACATTGAGGTACTTTACTGGGTCAGGGAAAGCTATAGGTGATCTGCTGAGCTAATCTTTATTCCTTTACTTTACACTCCATTTTCATTGAATCCCATGTTCAGCTCAAAGCCATAAGTGAATTAAAGCCTCAACCTCAATCAGGTAGGCATCTTCTATGTTAAGACCTTGAGAGACTGTGAATAATCTCAGGGATGGTCAGGGCTGTAAGATGGAACTCTGAAGTTGCTTGAAAGCACATACAAGTGATAACTTAATGGAATGAGGGGGCATGTAGAAGGCCTACCTGGGGTATCAAAGCTGTTCGTGGAGAGACTAGAGCATGTGGGACAAGGTGCTCTCAGTTTCTTATAAGGAGTTTCCTTCAGACAGGTATCACCGAGCCATGTCAGAACAACATTGTGACAAATACAAAATTTTTCTGGGTTTCTTGAAGGAACACAAGCTTTGCCCAGCAGAGAGTAGAATCCATCTCTCAAGAGGAAGCTGGGAAATTACTACCCAGTAACACTGGGCCTTGTTGATTTAGAAGTTAGAATTTTTCTGTTATAGAGGTTGCTTGGCATAAGCACTGTTATTTTAAGGATAGCCTCCATCTTACAAGAAGGTATTTTAACTTAGACACCTTGTGTTTTAAGAATGGTTTCCTAAGGGTTGGAGGTGTGGTTCAATTGGTGTGGTTCAATTCTTAATCAGGTGAGTACAAATGGTTTTTCGGAGTTTTTGCTTTTTACATGTATCTTGGTTTTAGTTATTGCTCAGGTAAATTTTTAAACACTTTCAAACTAGCTAATTGCACAAATTGTGAAACTAAGTTCTGAATAATCAGAACAAAGGTCAGTGAGCCTTCTGGCTCAGGGTACTTGCTTATGTGGCTTCCTGTCTAAAAGAGCTTTGTCTTGCTGAGTTCATGTTGGTGTCTTTATTCCTACATATGTGACACCCCAATCTCTCAACATATTTCCAACACTTTTAGGACCCATCTGTGATTTTCTGGCATAGACTTAGAGGATCAAAGAAAGTTTTTGTTTAGGAGGAGACATGTTCTACTGCCCAAACTCAGCAGCCTCCAGGTCTGGTTGACATTGGGCCTGCAATTCAAGGTTAATCGGGAATGTGAGGAAGGGGAGAGAACAGGGACCTCAATAACTCATGACCCCATGTATGCCAAGGCAGGAATAATGAGAGTACAAGAACTGAGCTTTTCAGTGGTTCAGTGTATGTATGACTGAGCATATGTCCAAGGAAAGAAGCTAGACAAGACACTGTCTCATTATTTGATTCTCCAACTAGGGAAAAAAAATGTTGGCGGTTGCGGCAGCAGTCTCATTCCAGATGAGAAATCTCAGTAGCAGAGGTCTGTATGAAAGGGGACACAAGAAACTTACAAATATGCACCTGCTCAAAATGAATAGAGGGATAGACAAAGAAGAATGGGGAAGGAGAATACTTTCATAATCATCCATGTATATCTTCTAAGCAAACAAGGATAAGGGTGGCTTGGGAGGGATGGAGGAGATAGTGAAAGGAGTGATATGGATTTGGATGCTGTAAAGAACCTAAATTGATTGGACCAGGTCTTGAATGATATCCACTTTTTTTCTGCCAGTCCAGTTTAGTCCCTGAAGCTCAATAAATCTATTGGGATAGGTCAAGCTAGGACATGAAGGAAAACAACTTGATTAGGGTAGGCTAGGACAGAGTAGGAAGGCCCCAAAGGACAGCAATGCAATTGGGCTAGGCTATTTTAGACTCTGAAGATCAACAATTCCATTGGGCCAGATCATTCTTGCTCCTCAAGAGCAATAACTTGGTTGTACTAGCCAGGGAAGGTCAGATACCGAAAGACAACCCTATTGGGCCAGTTTAGGCCAGGTAGGCCCTGAAGGGTGATAACTTAATTGGGCAAACACAGGTTCTGAAGAAGAAGAACTAGATTGAAGGATGACAACTATTGAGGCTGGCCAAGTCCCGAAGGCTGACAAGTAGATTGTAGAAAGTAAAATAAGGTAAAGGAAAGAAGCAAGCACCACAAAATAATGATAAGGTAGGGAATGTGGATAATTTTCAATGTCTCATTAAGAAGAAGAAATTTATATGGAACCACAAAAGGTTCTGAATAGACAAAGCAAGTCTTGGTAACAACAGTGTTGAAGTTATACTTTCAGTCCTCAAACATTCCTACAGAACTATAATACCAAAACAGCTTGTGCTTCAGGACAATGGTATAGAATAGAATGTCCAGAATTAAACCCATACACTCACATCCATCTGATATTTGACAAAAAATCCAACAGTATGTGTTGAAAAAAAAAGACATTTCACCCCAAGTTGGTGTTGAGAAACCTGGATATCCATATGTAGAAAACATAGATAGTGATTCAAAATGGATCATAGACTTCAACGTGAGAACAGAGACCTTAAAAATATTATAGAAAACACTAAGAAAAACATTAGGATTTCTTGACAGCCAGGGACTTTGGATTTTTAGGAGTACCAATTAAAAAGGAAATAGACAAATAGGATGGCATCAAACTACAAAGACTCTACAAGGAAAAGAGCAAAAAGACAGCCTGTAAGATGGTATTAAGATCTTTACAAGCTTTGCTATACTGGATATTAGACATGGGCTTAATATCCAGACTATGCAAGGAGTTTAAGAAATTAATCCCAAATCAATAATCTAATAAATGCCTAGTAGCTAAATAGAGGCTTCTTGGAAATAACAATGGCCAAAAAAAACACTTGAGGAAATTCTCAGCATCCCTGGTGAAAAAGACAACGCAAATCAAAACAGCATTGAGATTCCAACTCACCCTAATAAGATTGGCCATCAGCAAGAATACAAACAATGCTGGTGGGAATGTGGGGAAAAGAAACACTATGATATTGTTGGTAGGAATGTAACGTAGTGCAACTGCTTTAGAAGGAAGTTTGGAGATTTCTTAAGCACTAAACATAGAAGTACACACTATGTTCCTTCAATACCACTCTTAGGTATCCATCCAGAATATTACCCAGAATAGAATGGGTTAGAATATGCTTGTTAGGTAAATTCAACTGGTAGCTGACTAAAGAGAGTAGCAAGTGGTATTCAAGCAAGGGAAAGGTTTATTGCAGGGTGCCTCTTGTCAAATTGGATGCCTATGCAGCAGAAATAAAAAAGGGTGGAACCACAGCCAGGCCAGACTTACCAAGGCCAGGGATAGAAGAAGGTGTGGTCACACCAGATACAGATGTGACTTGAGTAGGGGGGAAATGGCTGCCTCCAAGTGTGTCAGTTACCTAGGTAACACAGGTACTGGGTGGAGACTTAAGCAAGAATAGGGATGAGCCTGCTCTGCCTTCCTAGGGGGGACCTTACATTCTAGCCATTTAATAATCATGAAATAAAGTATAGATTCTCTCTGGCTCCTTCCTGCTGACAGGGGGCATCGACATTAGGGGTAAAAGGCTGAGATGTGGTCCCCTCTGGGAGAAGGCAGCAGGCAGCAGCTGTCCCTTGGTGGGCATGAATCCTTAGATGAAGCCTGGAGGAGGCAAGTGTCTTGGATGAAGTCTGCAGAAGTCTCATGAGGCATTGACGGACTGAAAAAAAGCACTACAGAGCAAATAAATGGCAAGAAGAACGACTTGGGGATGAAAAATATCACCTGCATTTCAGGCTGTCCTGGAGTTGGTGGAAATTTCCCTAGCTATTTCTCACATCTAGCAATTAGGTAGGGAGATCATTAAGTAACCAAGGCAAGAGTGTAAATTCCTCTCCAGTTAAAAGGTAGACTGGTATGAACATTAGAGGAGCAAAGCTTCTACGTCAATTGACCTCCTGGTTCTGGTTAATTTTGAAAGGGCAGGCACAAAGTGGCTGATGTGACATCATGTCTTCTTACTCCTCTTCATGGTCCCTTGTTCCCCAGACAGGCTGAGTCTAGGTGCTTGTTGCTGAAATGGCTTGTCCCAGTTGCTATTCACAGAGGTTTGAACTCAAGGCCTAGGCACTGTCCTTGAGTACTTCTGCTCAAGGCTAGCGCTCTACCACTTTGAGATATAATGCCACTTCCAGTGTTTGGCTGGGTAGAGATAAGAGTCTTAGCCATGCTTCAGCCTGGCTCTTTGCAGGTTAGTTGGATTCTTAAGGATTTTTCAGCCAGGGTTGGCTTTGAACTGCAATCTTTGCCACAAAAACCCTTTATTATTTCCAATTAAAGCAAGAAGGTGATCAAGTAGAATAAGTAGAGCTTACCTGGTCCTTATCAAGAATTGACCAACAAATATTCTGCCATGAAAAAACTCGTTAGATGTGATGAGAATTTTAGCAAAGACTTGTTTCTGGTAACCCTAACAGTGCTTAGTTAACCAAAGTTACAGAAAGTGCCTTAGCTTTTGCAAATCCAAAGTAATCTTTTACCAGGTATCAGCTGCATGTGATGGAGGCAAGAAAGACTCCAGTCTACTTTTACCATGGTGGAGGTAGTCAAGATGGTCTAGGCAGAAGTGAGGCCTGTCTTCCAGGTTGGAAGAGATGGACTGGATCTGGACTGCATGTAAACTGGCTGGCACTGAACTCCAAAACTAAACTGGACAGACCTCAGAAGTCTCAGACAATTTAAGACAAAACACTTGATTACAATGAAAGATAACATGTTTACACAGACAGACATACACACATACACATACACACTGAGTACATTAAGTATTACAGCATCCAAAAATGAATGACAGTAGTACTATGACATTATTTTGCCCAATATCTAGAACTATGTGGTTGGTAGTAGAATACACAACACCAAACGAAAGAGGCAAAACTCAAACCCTAAAATTTTTGACAACAATGTTTAGACATCTTTGCTAACAAAGCACATCAGATGGTTGGGCCTCAGTTACAAGGGCCAGTGAAGAGGCAGCAAAAAATGGGTGGAGGAGTAGTAAGCTTGTTGGAAGGTTAAGGTTCAGATGAGACCAAACTCTTAACCCACCATGTGGCCAAGATGGTGAACTCAAGATGGCAAATTTCTGAAAAGTGCAAAGAAAACCTGAACAAATGGAAACTCTGACAATTTTCAAACCTAGAGTCGCTAGCCTTTGAGAGGGAACCTTGAGGGGAGACCCAGGACCCAGCCTGCTTTGCCCTCTTCAGGGCACAAGCCAAAACATTGTAGAAAAGAGAAAGGGAGAGCTAGGGAAAGTTGGAGAGGATTGACAGAAAGAGAGCTAAGAGAGCCTGAAAGTCAACAGATGTCTGAGCATTTACCATTGCAGTGGCAAAAACCGTTGAAACCTGAGAATGGCATAAAAGTTAGGGGTTCTGGCTTTCCAGGGTACGCAGGAGGCATTTCAAAAAGGTTTGATGGCTAAGGCTTGACTCGCAGCACCCCATTAAATGTGTAGGAGAGTCAGTCTGGTGAGTGAAGGAGAGCTGACCAGGCAGAAGTAGCATACTCACTTCTCCCAGAGCTCTCTATAGAGAAATGGCCAAGCCCCCAAAACCAAGCATCCTTGGCTCCAGACGTGACCAGCCTTTTGACTAAAGGCCATAGGAGCTCACTGGCGTGGCACGAGTCTGGACAGAGACTGAGCAACAGAACCGTAGAGAGTAGTTTCACTCACCGTTCAGCTGTGCTCTTCTCATTATTGGCATCCTGGAAAGCCATTGATATCTGAGGGTTAATTTTATACCCTGCTATTTTGCCAAAGTTTCTGATCAGCTCAAGTAACTTGGGAGTACAGTCCATGGGGCTCTTTAAATACAATATCATGTCATCTGCAAAGGTGGAGAGTTTTACTTCATCCTTCTCTATTTGGATCCCCTTTATGTTTTCATCTTGTCTTACTGCTGTAGCTAGGCATTCTAATACTAGGTTGAAGAGGAATGGCGAGTGTGCACACACTTGTCTTGTTCCTGAGTATAGAGAAAATGGCTTTAACTCTTTCCCATTAAGTATAGTGCTGGCTATAGGTTTGTCATTTATACCCTTTAGTGTCTTGAGAAATGTTCTATGGGTTCCTAGATTTTCCAGAGCCTTCATCCTAAAGGGGTTTGGATCTTGTCAAATGCTTTTTCTGCAACTATTGAGATAACCATGTGGCCTTTATCCTTGCTCTTGCTAATGTGATGAATCATATTAATTGTTTTGAGCATACTGAACCAGATTTGCATCCCTGAAATGAATCCTGTTTGATCATGGTGTATGATTCTTTTGATGAGTTGTTGAAGTCTATTAACCAAGATTTTGTTGAGAAGTTTTACGTCCATATTCATTAAAGAAATGGGTCTATAGTTCTCTTTCTTTGATGAGTCCCTGCCTGGATTTGGGATGAGGGTTATGCTGGTTTCATAAGAAGAGTGTGGTAGTGAATTTTTGCTTTCCATTTCATTAAAGAGATCGAAAAATATTGTTGTGAGTTCTGCTTTGAAGGCCATGTAGAATTAAGCATGTAAATCCATCTGGTCCTGGACTTTTCTTGGCTAAGAGGCCTTTTATTGCTGCTTCTATTTCGATACTTGATATGGGTCCTTTAGGTTCTTTTAAATTATCTTGGTATAGTTTGGGTGTACCAATATTTGCTAGAAATTTGTCCATATCTTTCAGGTTCTTAGATCTATCAGTGTAAAGTTTTGAGAAGTATCCCTTATTATATTTTGAATCTTGGCTGTTTCTGTAGTGATGTTTCCATTCTCATTTTGAGTTTGTTTATTTGGATGTGTTCTCCTTTTTTGTTCATAAGATTTGCTAAGGGTCTGTCAATTTTATTAATATTTTTCAAAGAACCAACTCTTTGTTTTGTTAATTCTTTCTATAGTTTTTTTGGACTCTACTTCATTTAATTCAGATTTAATTTAAATTATTTACTTCTGTCTACTGGATTGGGGTTTAGCTTGTTGTTCTTTATCAAGGAGCTTTAGATGCCTATTAAATTGTTGGTTTCAGATATTTCCAATTTCTTGATGTAGGAACTCAGAGCTATAAACTTGCCTCTGAGTACTGCCTTGCCTGTGTCTCAAAGGAGCTGGTAATTTGTGTGACCATCTTTGTTGAATATCATACATTCGAATTTCCTTTCTAATCTCTTCCATGACCCATTAATGGTTCAACAGTGTGTTGTTCAGCCTCCATGTGTTACAGGATTTTCTTTGGTGGCTTTTGGTGTTGAATTCTAATTTAACTCCCTTCTGGTCTGAGAGAATGCAAGGTATCATTTTGACGTTTCTGAATTTGGACAAATTTACTTTGTGGCCTAGAATGTGGTCTGTTTTGGAGAATATTCCATGTGCTGCTGAGAAGATGGTGTTATCTGATGCTGCTGGGTGAGATATTCGGTAGATGCCCATTAAGTCTAGTTAATCTATGCAGATTTTAAGATCCGAGGTTTCTCTGTTCTGTTTTTTTCCAGGTTGATCTATTTAGTGGGGATAGTGGTGTATTAAAGTCCCTCACAATTAACGTCTTTGGATCAAAGTGATATTTGAAGGAAAGTAGTGTTTCTTGGATAAATTTTGGTGCTCCGTTATTTGGTAAGTAGATGTTTAGAATCGTAATATCCTCTTGAAGGTGAGATCCCTTAATTGGGATGTACTGACCTTCTTTATCAGTTCTCCTTGATTTTAATTTGAATTCTATTTTATTTAATATTAGGATTGCAATTCTCACCTGTTTATGAGGTCCATTTGCTTGATATAGTTTACTGCAGCCTCTCACTTTCAGAATAGTTTTATTTTTGTGGGCAAGGTGTGTCTCTTGAAGACAGCGGATAGAAGGACCCAACTGGACAATCTATATCACTTAATTGGAGAGGTAAGACGATTAATATTAAGGTTTAGGACTGAGAGGTGTTTGTCTACCCCTATGTTTGTATCCATATTTGGGGCAGGAAACTGTGCCTTGGCTGCTCTTGTTATTATTATGTATTTCTCTGTTTGTGGACTGGTTCATTGCCTATAATCAGTTCTTGTTGTTTTTCTATATGTTGAATGACTTTGAGGATTTTTTGGAGAGTTGGTTTGGTAGAGATTTATTACTTCAGATTTCCTTTCTGTGGAAGGTTTTTATTTGTCCTTCTTCTATGAATGAGAGCTTTGCTGGGTAGATTATTCTTGGTAGTTATTTGACTTTGGAGTGTGGCATACCTCCTTCCAGGCCATGCTTGATTTTATGGTGTCTGCTGAGAAGTCTGGGGGAATTCTGATTGGGTTAACTTTATATGTGATTGTTCTTTTCTCCCTGACAGCTTTAAGTATTCTTTCTTTAGAGGCTATTGAGCTGGTAAGGATTATAATGTGGCTGTGGGATGACCTGTTCTGGTCTTGTCTATTTGTGGTTCTAAAGGCTTCTTGTATCTGGATCGGCCTATCCTTTTGTATATTTGACAAGTTCTCTGCTAGGAATCTGCTGACTATATTTTCTAATCCATTGGTTTTCCTCTCCAGGCCCTCTTGTACACCTATTATTCTCAAATTAGGATTTCTGAATGTATCCTGTATTCCTGCAGTGATCTGTAATTCTTCTTAGTTTTGTTATGAATAATTGTGTGCTCTTTTTCTATGCACTCTAAACTGTCTTCAGCCTCCGATATTCTTTCTTCAGCCTCCTCCATTCTACTTTGAAGGCTTTTTACTTCAGTGTCTAACACCTTTGCTGCTTGCTGGTCTTTCTTAATAGTGGCCTGCTCCTTATTAAGGTTTTCTTTTAAGTCTTTAATAGATTGCTTTACCTCCTGAAGTTGGTCCTCAGACCTTTCTTTCCACTACTTAATCTGGATTCCTATCTTTTTATTAGGTTCTTTCTCCCTCTACTGGAGTTCCTTTATCTTTTTATTTGTAGAGGCCATGAAGTCATCTATTAGCTTATGGTTGGCCTCATCGCATTTTCTGATAACCCTATGCAGGGTGTCCAATTTTTCATTGAGCAGGTTTACCAACCATGCTTTTAATCTATCTTGAGCATTATCCTCTAGGTCATTCTAGGACTGCTCTCTAGCTTGTTTATGTGGAGATGGTGTTTGGATTTATCGACTGGCCATGTTGCTTGTGTTTTGGTGGTTAGTTCTACCCATTTGGAGACAAGAACCACACTGGTGTGACAGTAAAACAGTCTTTTTTTTTTTTTTTGGACCAAAGCCAACCTGATGCTGTGTAGATGTATAGATCTTAGGGTTTCAAAGTTATGTGTAGGTATTTTCCTATTTAGCTCTCTTTTTCTTTGCATTGAGAGGGATATTGTGTCTTTGGGGTCAAGATTATGTATAGTTGCAACTTTTGAGACAACCTGGGTTTGGCTGATAAGTAGTCTGCTCCTTAGAGTTAACAAGATGGGCCCCTTGTACTCAAAATAGTCAAATGGAATGAATTTTGTGGTCAAATATAGAACCAACTGTAAGTTGAGTCTGATATAAACCATTAGGGATCAATGGGCTGGAGCAGATGGAGAAGTGAAGAGTTAGGATTAGAGAGATATGAATTCAAATTCAGAAGAGAACTTGGGTGTAATGATAGTAGAGGGGTAAGAACAGATTAGGGGAGGTATATATATAGTTAATAGGAGAATATAGACCTTGTTACTAAGTATAAGAGGTGGAAACGAATTCGAAGAATTGTAGGTAGCTTAGAGATCCAGACCATGTTACCGAGTATAAGTGGTGGAAATGAATTCGAAGAAAGGTTATGTAGGGAGTAGATTAGAGATCCAGATGAAGGTAAGAAAAAGAAATTATATATAAGTGTATTTGGGAGACTTACTGAGATTAGAGAAAGATTATTCTGATATTATTGGAGAATCACTGAATCTAAATCAACTCCTATAATTATTCTTTACACACATAGAAGGGGACCTTAGTTTGTGTATAGAACTAGGCAGGGTAGCTGTGATGGTGTTGTAGTATAATGTGGAGAGAAAGGAGAAGAGGAGAGTGAGAACAAAAGAAAGAAGGAAAAAATCCTTACAAATTAGGAGATTGAAAAGTGAAAGAAAAAAATAATAATGACAAATAGAAGCTTTAAGTGGAATAGCAAATCCTAAATCACAATACACAGTAACACATAGAAATAAAAACAAACAACAAATGATCTGACCTAAAAACAAACAAAACGGCCTGGGAAGGTGGCTCAGTGGTAGAGTGGTTGCCTCACATGCATGAGGCCCTGAGTTTGATACCTCAGCACCACATAAGCAGAAAAAGCTGGAAATGGTGCTGCGACTCAAGTGGTAGGGCACCAACCTTGAGCTGAAGTGCTGAGGTACAGTGCCCAGGCCAAGAGTTCAGCACACATGACAGACAAAAAAATCAAAACTAACAAAACTAAACACAAACAAAAAAAACCTAAAGAATATATTTTTTGGGTTCTTTGAGGGAGCTTCAGTCTCCCCGTAGTCCTCAGAGCAGATTCCTGATAGAACCTTATATGCCTTGCTCTAGTCCACCTTCCTTGTGGCTTGATTGGGAGCAGATGGCCTCTTGATGCGGGAGGCTCCCTGCTATCTACACTCCCACTCTCAGGCCTGGTGGATGGGAGTTTTGGGGGTTTCAGGTTTGTATGCTGCTATCACAGGCCTGCAGCTGTATTCCCAGGCCTTCCCTGGTAGCTACAGGAACCTTAGGAACAGAAGTTATGTCCATGTTCTGTTCTGGTATGATCCCTTGCTTTTGGAAGGGTGCTTGGGTCAGAGGGCTTTGAAATCCCACAGGGAATTGCCTTCCAGGGAGTGGACCCGGTTGGGTTACTCACAAGGTCTGTAGCTGCTGGTGTGCTGGACACAAAGCCTGTGCTGTGGTGGGTTGGATGGAGTTGGCAGGTTCTCATTGAGAGGGTCTCGGTGTTGGCAGGTGCAGGTGGGGGGGTAGGCCTGCTGATGCTGAAGGGTCTCCTCTATGGCGGCGTGGGGAGACTTGGCACTGGGAGGAGCGCGTCGGTGTTCATGCAGCACGCTGGTGTGGACTCTGGGGGTAGGGGAGGCATTGGCATGCTGGTCTGCAACAGAAGCAGCTGGAGGTGGCAGGTGGCAGGCAGCCTTGGGTGTGGCTGCATGGGGCTCCCAGGTGCATTTGAGAGATGACTGTAGCAGTTTGGTGGTGCCTCAGCTGTGAGAGCCTGGGATCTCTCTATGGTTGTCTCTTATGTCAAGTTCTATTCTGGCTTTTCAGTGAGTACTTTGCTCGAAAAAGTTATCTAGAATAACTAGTGTATTTGTTCTGAATAGTATCTAGCCATTAAAAAATAATTGGTAATCAAGACCAAATACATGGCATTAGGAAGTGGCAGGAGAGATAGCAATATATGTGTAGTATCATTTTTATAGTTCCAAGAAAGGATTAGTGATACCATAGTTTAAGGATCACACATGTTTAGTTCATCAAAGTCTTCAGCAAAACAGCCAAGAGGGATCCAAAATCTCTGAGTTGGACCTGAAGAGAATGTTTTCTTCTAATTCACTAACTTTATACAAATGGGGTAGGAATTTGAAAACCATTTGTAGTCATCATCCCAGGCTTTATAGAGAATACATATGGAAAGAAAGATGAGGATGCAGACCTGTGCTTCTTCGGTTGTTGTGATAGCCACACTCTTCCTGTTGAACTGACTGGCGCCATTTTCCACAGCATTAATAGTCCATCCTGTAAGGGGGATCATTTCAATCCCGCAAATGTTTGCTAATTTTTGTTTTCTGTTCTCATCTTTATTTATTTTTGACTAAGTAGTAAGTGAGTATCATACTAAACATATACATGGCAGGAGAACCGTACTAATGCCTGACAGACAGGTATATCCAATTGTCTGCCAGAAAACATATGCCTTTGTATATATTTTGGCACAAGGGCAGTCTACCACATAATTCTGAAATGGAGTACAGGCTTCTGCATTTAACCCTTTGATATACAAGTGGACATCACATTACCACTTTCATCGGCAATGAGAAAGTAATTCCTGTTCTCCCAAATCTTTGCCAACCCAGGGTCAAATCAAAACCAAAATTTGATATTCCTGGTAGATCTATAGTGGGCACTGGCATCTCAGAAAGTTGTTTTGCACAACTCATTTGCAATCAAGCTTCAATTCCTTCTTACATATTTGCTCCATTATTTCAACGTGGATGTTCTTTGCAGAAATGATTTTTAAAATTACTATCCTTACTTTATTATCTAATGACATAACTCTGTAGATTTCTTTTTTGAAGCCTCTCCATAGTGTGGTTATTTATACCACACACACACACACACACACACACACACACACACACACACCAATAGAGAGATTTTTAAATTTGTTGTGGCCAAATAAAATTTGAAATTCATTGCATACATGATTCTACAATACCTATACTCCTGGATTTTGTTTTTTACTCCTATGGAAATGTTCTGAGGCTGGTGCCACTATGCTATTTATGGGTTGGACTCTAGAACATGGTTGGAGCTCTTGCTCTCTAATTGATCCATCTTTTCATTTTCTAGAATTTCCTTGGTTGTTTCATTCATACTTTTTCTTTTTATGATTATGTTTAAGTAGTTGTACAAAGGAGCAGTTTCTGAACAAAATATATCTTGATCAATGTCACCCTCCTTTTTCTTATCTTTTTCTCATCCTCCTTTTTTTATCCCCCCTTCTCTTATTCTTTTTTAATTTTGTGGTTATACATTACATTCTTGACAGCATTCTCCCTCTCTTCTCCTGTTGATTAATCTACCCCACGTCCCCTTCACCTCACCACTTTTGAGTACACAATTCTTGGGGTTTTATTTTGCTGAACTTTGGTTTTTGACTGTCGAGAGAATTTTAATATTTGTGATCTGGCATATAAATATTAAAATATACTTCCTGAAAGTTTGTGTTACATATTTCTTTGAATCACAGTATATTGACATATTGACTTAGGAATCACCTACATTTTGATTCTATCAATCTAAAATTAATATTTTAGCAATAATTTAAAGAGTTTTTCTGATTTTTATTCTACAGGACTTCATGTACCTTTTTAGGAAATACTTTTTGCTTAAAAATTTTTATTATTGTGATATATTACATAGGCTAGTATTTTCTTTCAGTATGTTTTCTAATCAGCTTATTAGTTACACTAATATGACTGATATTAAATTCAGGTTTTGTACAGCAGGCCCTGATATATTCAAGTTACTTTTTTTATTTCCATTGAGATAATTAATAGTTTATATATTTTTGTTTTTGATATTTATAAACTCAATTTTTATTGTTGTTATTTAGGAGTTGTACAAATGTGTCAGAGTTCCATAACTCAGGTTATGAGTACATGGGTTCTTGGGTAATGTTCCCCCTTTCTTCATTTCCTCCTATTTTTTTCTCTGGTCCCTACCCAAAATTACATTGTTCATTTTTAATATAATGTATGTTAAATATAATGACAGCATCTGCTCATCATCCCTCCATTCCTTTGTCCCCTTGTTGTTTTAGACCTTTTTAAATAAAGCATGAAATCAACTTAAAAATTAAGATTCAGACAAAAAATGGCCTTCTTTATTAATTCTTAAAAGAAATCTGGAGTCTATTTCATTGTGCAGGGTACCCCTTTCAAAAAGGCACCAAATAACTTAAGATAAGGATGTGGCCCTGCTATGAGAAGCACATCACCTAGCCCACCCAATAATTTTCCACCCCATGGCTTCTCTTTCTTGGTTGTTTCAATCTCCTCTTTCAGTTTTTGTATTTCTTTACCAATATCTTCATATTTATTTTTAAATCCTTCTTTAAGCATATCTTCTTGAATCTACAAAATGAAAAAGTAAACCTTGAAAAGAAAACTTACTGAATATCAACAGTTTTCCCTTAACAACCCTAGGAGCTAAGGATCTCTCTCTCTCTCTCTCTCTCTCTCTCTCTCTCTCTCTCTCTCTCTCTCTCTCTCTCTCTCTCTCTCTCTCTCTCTCTCTCTCTCTCTCTCTCTCTTTCCCCACACTCCAGGACCACAGTGTTCTTTGACACAATTTGTCTAATGTTTCCTCCTGATTCATGGGTAATAAGAACATATGTGCTCCTAGCTCCCTGCGATTCTCTCAGGAAGGTGGGAGGAGCTGGCAAAGGCAGGCTCCAAGTATCCTAGTGATATATTCCAGGCGCCATCCAGACTCACCTTCAGCTTGTGTTTCAGCTTCTTTTCCTGATCTCTGATCAGATTCTCTCTTTTCCTTTCCATCTTCTCCTGTAGTAGGGCCATATTTTCCTTGTAGCTTTTCTCTTGGGCCTCCATCTTTTGCTGCTGCTCCTTCTGTTCCTGTCTTAGCACCTCCTTCTCCTTCTCAGCTGCTTCCTTTGCAGCCCGCTCATCTATTACACATTGGTTTTAGAGAAGAAAAACAACAAGAATCAAGCATTAACCCTAACCTCCTGGGATCATAACCCAAACTGTCTCTGAATATTTCCAGCGAACAAACCCAGGCACATGTGAGAATGACATGGAAATGTGCTGCCACACTGGCTATGATTAGACCTGACCTCTTGTTTTTCAGATTTAGCATCTTGTACATTCCAGTGTAGAACAGGAAACTCCTTTCATAAAGATATTCATGTCCATCAGTTAAGTTTTTCAGGAACCAACCCCCTTTTCTGAAAGTGTTACCTTGCCCAGTACCTGCTCTGGCCTTCTCTCCATCAGTGAGAGCTATGTCTGACTGTAGGATCAATTTTTCTATAGCATCCTGGGACTGCAGGAATGTCTGGAGAACATCATTTGCCTAGGAGACCAATAAACAAGTGGAATATGTCAAACAACAAAAGTCTATTCGCTTGTTGCAGATATTATTTCCCTCTAAATCCTGTAAAGTTTCAATTGTCTTCAAGATTCCTCTGTGTCTGTTCCTTCCTGAACCATAATAGCAAAGCCAATTTCTCTTGTAGTGGTTAGAAACATTTTATAGCAGCCTCTGCCCTAGCTCTCCAGCCTTTTTTATTCATTCATTGTGGGGCTTAAACTAATAGCCTGGCTGTAGTTCCTGATCTCTGTGCTCAAAACTAGCACTCTAGCATTTTGAACCACATTGATACTTCTAGTCTTCTGGCGGTTAATTGGAGATAACAGTACCAGGTATTTTCTTGGTGGCTATGAACTGCAATCCTAAAATCTCAGCCTGCTGAGATTGTGTGTGTGTGTGTGTGTGTGTGTGTGTGTGTGTGTGTGTGTTTACAGAATCTAGGATTATAGGCATGAGACACCAGCAACCAGATTCAAGCCTTTTTTTTTCTTTTGCAACAGAGAAATCTATTACTATTGCAGGATATCAATGAGATTTATATGTACCTAAAGTGTATGCTCTCTATCTGGGCACTGGTGCATCATGCCTTCAAATCATAACTAGTCAGATACTAACATACAGGAGATCCTCATTTGAAACAAGCCCAGGCAGAAAAACCCTTGAGTTGCTATCTCCAAAATAACCAGCAGAGTGCCAAACAAAAATCGTAGGTCCAATGACAGCACACTACCTGAGCAAGTAGGAATCCCTAGGTTCAAAACTCAGTACCACAAAAATAAACAATATATCCCTACATTCTATTCTTCTACCAAGATACTTGCATTCTTTGATTTAAAATACAAGGAATCTTCTGATAATTCATCTTGACCTTCATTCTACTCTTGGAGAAATCTTTCCTGAGCTAACTCCAGAGTTTTGTTTGGCTATCCTATGAACTGTCTAGCAGTTTTCCCGAGTACAAGCTCTAGGAATTTACAACTTATTAGCTTCCCTATGCCTCATATTTCTCAACTAGAAAACTTGTATAACATTAGTAGTAATTTATAGGATATTTCTGAAATTTAAATTATACGTGTCCCAGTAGTCTGAAATTACAGGTTACTGAGTGTTTATGATACAAATTAGTGTGTCGAATTTGAGACCTAGTGGTGCATACTTCTAATCATAGCATTGAGGAGGCTGAAGTGGAAATGATATGAGTTGGAACCAGCCTTAAGCTACATGAAACACCTTGAGTTAAATCAAACAAAAAGAAAAAACCCAAAATGAAACATAAAATATGATTTTGAATATGTGTGAGCATTTTTAACACTAATATTGTTACCATATTAATCCCACCATTATTTTGTACTTGGTGTTCATGCCAGCATGACATACCTTATCTTGTTAAATTCAATTTACTATTTGTATCTGAGGCAAGACTATCAGTTTCTTGTGAATAGAACAAAGGGTATCTTTAATTTTCAAATCTCATCAACTTAATTAAGACATAATTGCATGGTTTGTTCTAGGATAAAATTCCTACTCTATCTGACAGTTTCTGGAATTAACTGGAAGAATAATTAATTGTGGATAAAGAAGGAAAAATGCAGATTTTCTTCTCACAAATGATTCTGTGTTCTTTAATACTGAGATTGCCATGCAGGTAGGGATGGCTCACACCTGCAATCCTAGGTACTCAAGAGGCTGAAATCAGAGGATGACGGTTCAAAGCCTGCCAGGGCAGGAATGTCCATGAGACCCTTATCTCCACTAGAAAAACATCCACTAGAAAACTCGAAGTGGCGCTGTGGCTCAAGCGGCAGAGCACTTGCCTTGAGCTGAAGAGGGCAGGGACAGAGACCAAACCCAGAGTTCAAGCCCCACAACTAACAAAATATAAATAAATAAAGAAAAAATAAATACATAAATGAGATTCTCTGACTAACTGCAATTCATCCCCTTATTCCTCACCTTTACCCCTTTCCTGGGCACTAGCTTATAGTCCTGTTCAACCTTCTTCTTGCCTTCCAAGTAGCAATTATGCCCTCCAGGTATAGAGAAAGTGCCATTGGAAATTCTTTCCATTAAAGATTGGGAAATTTTCTTCAGCTCCTTCTGGCAGTATTTGCCAGATGCATCTTCATTCTGCAGAATGAAATCTTCCTTCTTTCTCTCTATGGTGTTCTGTTAAGACGATAGGAAGACAGTACAATGAAGGCATTAGAAAGAAATTCTGTGGTGATCTTCATGGAAGAAGTAAGGTGAAGGCCTCAGAGCACATGGGAACTGGGGAAGGAGCCATTACCACTTCTGAAAACTGAGTAATATTGGTAAGTCCCTGAACATCCTAAGAGCCAGGCTCATTCTCTGTAAAATGATGGGATTCAATAACGGGCCCCAAACAATTCTTTCAACAGCCCAGTGATGAACAATAATATAGCCATAAAAGAAGATATAGCAAGTGAATGCGGCTGAAAGGAGAGTAAGCTCAGGATGTGTGTTGCAAGGATGAAAAGGAATGCAGTAAAAAACATTGTAATATTTCTGAAGTTTCTCATATGTTCATGGTTTGGGAACCATTTGTTAATTCTTGCAATGTGCACATAAGAGTGTGAAGTGCTTTTATCCTGACAGCAACTTGATTGCAGAGATTGAAGTTGTGACCTCATTTGGGTGCCCTGAGCAGAGCACTTGTTGGCTTATCCAACATCCACACACTATACTATTGATAAAGAGGACTGTATGGCATATATATGTATACATATATATATATATATATATATATATATCAACTGTATGTTATAAGCATAAGATTGCATATGGCACACAGAACCGTATGTCATATGTATACAATGGTATGGAATAAATATATAAATGCACATTTTTTAATACTGTTCCTGAGGCTTGAACTCAGGGCCTGGGCTCTGTTGCTGAACTTTTTGCTCAAGGCTAGCACCATGTGAGTCACTTCTGGACTTTGGTTGTTTAATTGAAGACAAGAGTATCATGGGCTTTCCTACCCAGATTGGCTTTAAACCATGATCTCAGATCTCAGTCTTCTGAGTAGGTAGGATTACTGCATGAGCCACTGGGGCCTTGGTTTTTGCTTGCCAACCTTATTATAATTTATTATACAACAATAAAAGATAAATGTCTGGTACCCATCAGCCTGTAGGAATCCTCACACTCATAAAATTCCAGGCTCCTAAATGTACAGATAGGAAATGATCCATAGGATTAAAACGATGAGCATAAGCATTGTGTCAAAAGGGGAAGACTTCATGAAAGACAGACGAGGAGCAGATATTGTACCATTAGATCCATTTGAAACTCCCTCTTGTCATCCTTGAATGATAAGTCCATGAAGACTGCAATGGCTTCTCTCTCACAGGCCGCATGCACATCCAACAGCTCCTGGAGGTCCTCAGTGGGGAGCCTCAATTGCTGAGCCATGTGCTGGCTGTAGTGGTCGGCTGCCTTCTGCACAGCTGCTGAGTTCTCACGCTGGGCCAGGGTAGTCACAGCGTTCTCCAAACATGGCACTGCTCCACTGTTGATAGCACTGACATAAGTCTCCACCAGAGCCCCCAGGCCTGGATGAACCCAATAATTTAAAGATAAACGTCAAGATACACCTCTATTTTATTCTAAAATTAGCATTCTGAAAAACATTAAGACTTTAAACAACTTTCACACTCTTTTTGGTGATATCATAGCTTCAACACAGGACTTCAAGCTCACTAAGCAAGTGCTATATGAATAGACCCACACCACCAACACTTTTTGCACTTTTCCCAGTCCTGTGTCTTGAACTCGGGGTCTGGGCACTATCCCTGAGCTTCTTTTGCTCAAGCCTAGCATTCTACCTCTTGAGCCACAGAGCTACTTCTGCCTTTTTCTGTTTATGTTGTACTGAGGAATCAAACCCAGGGTTTCATGCATGCTAGGCAAGCACTCTGCCACTATATCACATTCCGAGCCCCACCTTTGCTTCTGATATTATTTTAAGGATAGCATCCTTTGTATGTACCTGTGCTATCATGAATTGTGAGCCTCCTTTTTATGCTTTTTGCATATCTGTTTACCCGGCACAAGCCAACATGCCTACTTACTGATTGAGGAAGCTTCTTGCTAATTTTTTGCCCTAGATAACCTTAATTTATTATCTTCCCAATCACTGACTCCTGAGTAGAGGATATGAAATTCCTTTATCCTATTTGACAAAGTCTATTTCTTCTGGCAGCACTGCTTTTTCCTAATAAATTTTTCTTCCAGGATCTTAATTCACACATTATAATTTAAATCACTAATAACCACCAATATGATCAATGTATTCTGTCTAGAGAATTCCATATAAAGTTAAAAAAAGAGCAGATTACACAGGCAAAATGAATTAAGTTTACAAATGGAATAAATTGTCTAACTTTTGGGACCCAAATCTAAATAGGAATGAAAATCTGGTGCATGTTAATTTAAGAAGAACATCATGAGAGAACTTAACATTATGTGTGCATGTTGTCCACATCCTGAAGACACTTCTGTAGCTAGAATTTAACTGAATTTTGATTTTAAACTCCCAATAAACCTTTAGGAACTTGACATCTTATATGCTTCATAACTAGTTTAAATTCACAATATATTTTTCTATGCATACAGAACACTTTCCCAAGTGACTTAATCTAAAACACAGGAATTAACTTTTAGCATCAGTTGGCTCTTATATGATCAGTGAAATAGTTTCTTAAGATATATCCTTTCTAATAAAGCTCCATGTAGACAAAAAATAATTAGGAAAGATGATATTATATGAAGCATGAACTACTATTTTTCTATATGCTTAACAAATGCAAAAATGTAATCAAAGCATTACTTAAGGGAATTAAGAAGAGAGGTAGATCCAAGAGCAAAGAAGACTCACGTTTCCCAGTGACAATAATTCCCTCTCTCAAGTTCTTGGGTTTTGCATTGGCAAAGATGTAGGAGCAAAAGGTTTTGGATTGCACTTGGAAATTGCAATCCAGTTG
The DNA here is from genome assembly GCF_019054845.1 of Dipodomys spectabilis. NCBI lineage: Eukaryota > Metazoa > Chordata > Mammalia > Rodentia > Heteromyidae > Dipodomys > Dipodomys spectabilis. The sequence continues at coordinate 6,245,167 of NW_024870825.1, read as the reverse complement.
GTCTTCTGGCAAGTCTTCAATATGAATTAAGAGTTCTTTTTCTTTTGTAGGTCGATCAAAGACAAAACATTTGCGTTTTGGAAAGAAATGCCTAATGCACTCCCTAGGCAAGTTGGCATTTCGAATTTTCTGATTCTTGCCTATAAAAAATAAAAGGAATACAGTGAAAGCAGGAGTTATAACATGGGGGAGGGACATACAAAGCAACAAAGAAATCATCTTATAAATATGTTAGAAACAATCACAAGAAAGAAAAAAAATTGAATCCTTATCTTGGGGTTCATTTCACCTAACATCAACTTGTCTGACAGTTTCTGCTTGTCTCAGTCATAAACTAGTTATTGGGGGGTGGTGTGGGCTTGTGTGGATAAGGGAAAGGGCAAGGGATGGGAAGGTGAAACAAAGGAGGAGGCAACAATGCTTGATAAGAAATGTACTCATTACCTTGCTCATGTAATTGTAACCCCTCTGTATTTTCACAATAAATTTTAACAATAAAAAAAAATAAAATAATAGGAAAGGAAAAAAGAGATAATGGATATAACAAACTGTCAATGAAAAATACAGTCATATATGAATAATATAGAGAAGCGAGCCCTAATTGTAACAGTTATAAATGAAAGTTGATCTCTAAGAAAAATTAAGATACTTGTCTATAGACAACACACAAATTCAATAACACATTTTGAACATTTACAGTAAAAAAATTAAAGGGGAAAAATTGATCATTGGAAGGACAGCCATCAGGCAAGTGGCTGAGTATTTTCATTGCCAGATATTTTTTACATCACTGTCTTAAAATCTCCTTAAAATGATACTTCATTACAAACCAACCTTGTGCACAGAGGCAAAAGGAAACAAGTAATTGAAGATTAGGCATCTATCTTTCCACAAAAGGAAGAAATTGATTAGTATCCCTAGTTCTGGCAAAACTCTCCTGAGTTAAGAGCTTAACTAGTGAGTAGTGAAGCAAAATTGTTTGAAGCAGTTTTCTGATTCTATTCTATCTTTGTCAGAAATGAAATCTAAAACATAAAATAAAATTATGCCAGCAAAAGATAAGATGCTACTGGAAAAAATGCTAGAAAGAAGATGCATAATATTCAAGTCAAAGAAGATGCATAATATTCAAGTCAGAACAGAAAAGCTGTTAGAAATATACAAATACTTATATCTGTATATATGTATACACACTCACAAGTATAAGTACATACCACAAATTGCTTAAAGACTACTTTCACTGAAAATTTTGAAGAGTAAAATTAACTTAGACGTATTATGGATATCTCTTCATTCTCTAAATTAATCTATGAGGCTTTACAGAGACAATGTGAACAACTAGAGCATGATCAATAAGCATTTTGGTTTTTCCAATCCCCTCCCCAAATTAGAGAAGTGTACATACAAGATGCAGAGCACGGACATCAAATACAGTGAGAACAGCCGTATACTGTGGGGCAGGAACATGCAAAAAGAAATCACACGGTACATTATCACTATATTAGAAACAATAGCAAGAAACTAAAAACCACTTTGTAGAAGACACTATGTTGAAAAACAAACTTCATAATTTAGGAGGAGTGGGGGAGTGGGGAGGTAGATGAGTGTTGTTGTGGAGGTGGGAGGGAAAGGATTGTAGGGGGAAAAAAAGGAGGAGGCAACAATGCTTGATAAGAAATGTACTCATTACCTTACTCATGTAACTGTACTATACAACATTTCTACAATAAAAAACGTATAAAAATAAAAAAGAATTGATCAATAAATGTTAGAAGACTGAATAAAATAATATCTAAAAATATTGATAGTTTTTTCAAGTGCCCGGAACAGTCTACTTTGATAATATGTACATTTAACAACTGTGAAATATATAATTGATTAAGTATAAGGGTGACAAATGAAGAGAGTAATATTATAGGGAACATAAATAAAAGATTGACAGCCTTATTCAAATGAAATATCAGGGATTATTCTTAAGAATTCACTGCACAGTATTCTTCCATTGAGGAACATCAATGAGCCAGATACTAGTAAAATACAATGTTGTAAACAATTTGATTTAAAATTGATCCATTTTATCACATGTAATTCTATACTAACCAAATTTACATTTTGTCACATGAAGCACTTACTTTAAAAACTTACTAGGAAGTAGAGCTGTGGCTTAAGTGGTAGAGCATTCCACTAGAGCTGAAGAGCTCAGGGACAGTGCCCAGGCCTAGATCAAGCCCCATGACCAACAAAAAAACAAACAAAAAAACCCAAAATTAATAAAGGGACCTTTCAACATTATAGGATGGATTATAATAGGGATAATTTTTCATGATGTTAATGGGCCTTAAATAATTTGATCCAGTATTTGTGCCCATTCTAGTGATTTTATATTCCACTTGAAAATTTTCAAGTGAAAATGCTAGAACAAGCATAGAAGTGTCTGTGGACTTACTAATTGTTCAGATGAAAAACCAAAACATTTTCTAAAACATATTTGGTGACTATTTTATTTGTATATGTTTCCGTTGATGAACTATTTCAGTAGAACATGTTATTTTAAATGTGCAGGTACAACATATTAGAAAGAATTGTTGGTTTTTATTTTAAAACTTCAAGTTCTATGACATATCATATATGAGAACTGATAGAAATCTGTAAAACATTGGCTTACATGTAGTATTTCATAAAATGGTCTATTGAAGTATATTTAACTTTTTTAGATATGAGAATTGTTGTCATAAATGATACTAGAGGACTATAAAGTGGAAATGGACATCACATTTTTTAAAATGCAATTTTTAAGAGTAAAAACTGTAATTTTTTAAATAAAGTCTTATTTTTTGAAACTAATCAGTCGCCATTCAAATATTAGTGTATCATATTGTAGCACAATCCAATCGCAAATAAGCATGCATATCCAATGCGAATTAAAAGGGCTTAGTATATACCATAACCCTACTAAACCCTTCCCCTTCCCAAGCCTCCCTCTGGTACCTGGAATAAGCTTTAAGGCATTCTCTAGATATTCATCCTCTGTGATGGGCTGGTCATCTAACTTCAGCTCCAGAATGAAATCCCGAACAACCCAAACAAAGTCTGGAAAGAAACTCACAAATTCATCAGAGTCATCCATTTCATCAGACTTCTTAGTGGACTTTGCCTTGATTAGCTCTGTTAGTTCAGTTACATATCTGGGATCTTAGCTAAGGAATGAAAAGCACCAAACATCATAAACAAGTTTCAGATCCCACCTACAAACACATTGATAACATTCCATTTGGTGTAATGTACCCTTCTTCAACCAGGAAAACTGAGTCACTTAAAGAAACAGGGTTAGTTGCCTTTTTCCTAAAGTCAATACAGCATGACTATTCTTTTCCAGGAAGGATACTGCAGCTGCTCCAGAGCTTGCTGGTTGATAATTCCCATGCTGTTGTAGACAAAGGTGCTGCTGAGTAGAACGGACAAGGCAAAGATCCACGAGTCATTCTTAGGATCACCCTAGAAAGCACATGAGAGCAAGGGACAGAGAAGTCTACTTGTTTCATTCTTTCATTTATTCTTCATTTAGGACTACACTTCAAATAGAGAATACAAAGAAGAAAAGTTTATGAAAATATCCTTAGTTAATACTTGCTTTTCATTAACAGTGACCTTCCTCAAGCCTTGGTTTCCTTAGAGTGAATGATATTGTCAATGTGCATAAAATATTCTCTACAGCAACTATATATGATCATATATATTGCATATAAAAAATGCAACACATATACATCTATATGCATATATGTATCCCAGATGATCATCTCTGACAATAATTCATGAAAATTTTATTGTGTGAGAAAAAATTGACCATTTTAGTAAATAGCAAAAAATGCTTTGTAGCTTCACACATGTGAATGTCTCACTGGAATGATAGCTGTTGATTCAATGTGCTTCCTTTATTTTAAAAGCTGATAGAATGTGTAAGTAGAGACTAAAAGATCACACACATTGTAAAACCAATAGTAGATAAATGAGAAATATTATAAAGTATAAGTCATACATATGTATCACATAGTCATGTCATTTGGCTGAAGCAGTGAGCATGTGTAAAGGGCTGAAAGATAAAGCAGAAACAAGATTAAGGATGAGATGGACAATGAAGTATAGAAAAATACAATTGTGTACTACTCAACTCCCACCAAATTACAAAGGAAGTGAGTAATTCTAGACAAAAGCAATTTATACTATGGTATTAGATTCAAAGTCCTCCTGGCCACATAATTGAGTGCTGAGAGTCCATACCCCTAGGAAATAGTCTCTGAACTATATAGTTCGGTTTTATGGCCACTTCTGGACATTTATAGCACCTGTACTGGTTATACAAAACGGGTGTTGGATCCTGAGCTAGGTCCTTACCTTTTACTGATGGATCTATAGAATATAGGATAGGAACTTAGAATTGATATCATTAGTGAATATTTACTACTTTGTATAATACTCTCAGCTGCAGAGAAAATTTCACCATAGCATGACAACAAACTGAAAGAACTCTCAATATCCAAAGATGGAACAAAGCAAAAACAAGGTTTAAGGGGCCAGAGTCCAGCTCAGTGGTAAGCATATAACTAGTATGTACGCAAGGCTCTTCTTTATTCATTCCCCAATACCTTCCAGAAAAGCATAAATCAAAGCATAAATAGACTTTTGTCTATGCTGATATGAATGATTGAGTAAATGAGCAGCTGAAAGAGTAGAGGAAAATCCTTCCTTACAGATCATCTCTGATAGCACATGTACATGCTCCCTGGGTCTGAGGCAGAATTTAATGTCACTACCATTTCACATTAAGATGTCTATACTAGATTAAGGTTGTAACACATTGGTAGAACACTGTCTAGGATGTAAAAAAGCCTGATTTAGATGACTAGGACTAATAAAAGAACAAAGAATGTGTAGACTTTTTTTGACACACTTCCAAAAAACAGATTCAGAAAAAGGGGGAAAGTTTTTAAAAAGAATAATAATACATCAAAATATTAGAATTTATCAGAGTAATGCAAAGAGACAATTTAGCCTTAATTCACAATTGGATTTGTAGTTGTAGGAATTGAATTAAGCAATAGAAATTGAATTAAGGTGACATATTATAAGTTAAGAAATAGAACCAAAATAATTCTCCATATTTTTCATTTACCTTCTCCACATCACCCAGACCCTCAGTGTCCAGAAGGACCAAGGTGAAATTTGGTTTCCTTGGGTGAGTCACACACCACATCCAGATACCTTTTGTTTGAGACCTCACTGTACTGCCCAGCTGGAAACCTGAAACCAAAGAGAAAAATACAGGTGTGTTTTAAGTTCTGAGAATATCATGCTGAGAGAGTCTGTCCTTTAAAATACATGAACTAGAAGAGAAGATATAAAATATAATGAAGGGAAACTTCATAGGCAAAGGATTGATAGAACTAGCGACAGATTTTTGGAAATCAAGAAGGAGCAAATAAAATGACCTTATTTAAGGAAATCACTCACACTGGTCAAGATGCACTGCAATCATGAACTGCTCTGTTGAATGATAATGCCTTTGTGTAATGACTTGAAGATAATAAAATTTAAAAATTAATAAAAATATCACAAAAAGCACCCAGCATTTAACAAAATTAGAAATACACATGACAGTATGGGAAACAATTTTTCTACATTATTTATATGGTTTATAGGCCTTATAAAATTAGTAAAATTATAAAGCATCATTTTTTGCAAGGAAATGCAATTCTTACTGCTTTCCTTATATCTCACAACCTTCCATTATTTCACTTTTATAAACAAAGCATACTGGGTGACATTTGCATTGATTCTACAGTCTTAACGAAATTATGTCAGTGGGAGGAAGGAAATAATCAAAGGAACTGAGTGGGTAAGATTGGATTGCACCAGAATACTATTCTTGTAGGATATTAAAGGGCATAAGGAAAATTCCTGTTTTTATAGGAGTAGGGTGATTTATTATGAGTATGGATTTAAAAAGATAAGCTTTCATGTCAATCTTAATAAAGATTGCAAGTTTTTCCCTTAGCAGGAGTCAGATTCTTCTTGATGGTACAACAAGCATGATTACCATGCGTTTTTAATGATCCCAGAAAATGGCTCCTGTCCTAAGAAAGCACTCACCTTGGTTGTGTCCTGCCAGGCGGTTCATCAGGTAAGATTTTCCTGTACGATATATTCCTACAATGGCCACCACCACCACAGGCTTTGTAATCGCTTCAAGAACCTTAACTGCCTTGGGGTTCACCATCAGCTGCTCTTTCTCATTTTCAACTAGACAAATGGGGGCCATCACAGTGGATCCTGATGCCATGTTAACCTGCACCCCCCGCCAAAAAAAAGAAGTAGAAGAAAGAATAAAAGATTAATAGAATACAGATCTAGTGGCAACCCCAGGAGCAAGTAAAATCTCACTTGTAGAAGGTGTGTTAAATTTTTTTAAAAAATTAATTATTTTAATACTTTTTATTATCTTTCAATTGCTATACAGAAGGGTTTCAATTCAACATTTCAGTTTGTGAGGACAATGCATCTTGATCAGCATCACTCTTCCTTCATTCTTCTCCATGTCTCCTAGCACCCCTCATCCCCTCAATTTTGAACATAACAACTCCTGGCCAAAACAGCTCATTGTCAGAGGTACCATCTTATCAGTAAGGGAAAGGCTAGGCTATCTTTTTTTCAAGGACATCTCTTAGATGATTCATCATTGCATAATAACTCTGCTCACACTCTGCTTGATAAAATTGTCTCCCCACTCACAAAGAAGGCTAAAAACATTTAGTCTTTCTAGTAGCCTGATACATGTCTAGATGAATACAAGTGTTTTATTACAGTGGAAAAAAGAACAGAAATTGGAAGATGAAAGGTGTTCTCAGAGTAACCCTGAGGATCTCAAAAATCTTATACTATGCTGGTATAAATAGAGAGCATACCACTATGGCAGCATAATAATGGAAATACCATGATAGTTACAAGAACAAGATACTGGTAGAATAAAACAAGAATGAACTAAGTTAGAATATAACATGAGTCAAGATAATTCTAAGAAAATGATGCTCATTCTAATAAAATGATGCAAATTTGAGTACCAGTATTTCAGACAGTAAAGGATTTTATGCAGTGTATCACACACATTACTACCTCTCCTCATTAGAAATTCTACAGTTGGTTGTGAAGCATTTAAATGCTACATAGTATTTGTGGGATATGTCAACTCATGCCTATTATATAAAATTCAGTATGTACCAGGGTGAAAAGAGTGAATTTTAAATGATTAAGGTACTGGCTTTGGGTAGATTCAGTTCCATGGCTCCCAGCCAAGAGTCAGTTTAAATATGAAGGAGACAAGGATCCATGGGAATAAGGAAAGAGGCTTCCTTTGAGGAGGAAGAGTAGGCAGGAGAGAAGCAGTGGAAAGATGCTGCAAGCAGGATCCATGGAGGATGAATGGGGAAACAAAAATCCAGAGCCAACGGAGATGTCACAGCAAAGATTCAGAAGACAGTCTTCCAGGGGTCAAACCCCAGGATTCCCATCATTTACTCACTATCAGATCTGTAAAGAGAACCTGCCTCTGTACACCTTCATTATCTTGTCAACAGTATAAATGAAACTAGTCCTGCCTGATTCACTACAGTACAGGTTAAGGAAACCAACATTTAAAAAAAAATTGCAGTAGAATTGTTCTATTCCCTCCAGAGAACAAATGAGACAGTGAGTTAATACGTCACTATGTCCTGAAAATTATAAACTACCAAGGTAACTAGGCTAAAGAAGAACATTTCTGTTAAAAAAAGAAAGAAAGAAACCAAAAACCTGCCTTCCAACTAGCTTCTTCATAGAGTTATTCTGTAAAACTTCCTTTCTTCTGTAGCTGTTAGAGAACACAAAAAAATTGGGTCAACCATGACCTTTCAACTACTGTGCTAGACACAAGAGAAACTCAAGATTGCTTTTCTTCAGATTTGACTTTCAAGAAAGCACTGGGAAGCTGGGCGCTGGTGGCTGGCTAATGCCTATAATTCTAGCTACTCAGGAGGCTGAGATCTGAGGATCGTGGTTCAAGCCTGGGCAGGAAAGTCTCTGAGACTCTTACCTCCAATTAACCCCCAGAAAACTGGAAGTGGTTCTATGGCTCAGAATGTGAATTAGCCTTGAGTGAGAGTTCAGACAGGCCCTGAGTTCAATCCCCAGGACAAAAATAATAATAAAAAAAAAAGCAGTGGGAAAAGGAAGATAAAATTGTAAATTTTTGTTCCTTTCCTGGTTTTCACCTTTTTTCTTGCCTTTCTTCCTTTATTCTTTCTTGTTCTTTCTCTCTTTCTTTCTTTCCTTTCTTCCTTACTTCTTTCTTTTCCTCTTTTTTCTTTCTTTCCTTCTTTCTGCTTTCTTTTGTTCTTTCTTCCTTGCTGTCTTTCCTCTTCTCTTTCATTTTCTCTCTTCCCCTAACCCTCTTTCATTTACTTTCTCTCTTCTCTCCACCCTTCCTATCTTTTTTCTATTCCCTCTCTCTCTTCTTTCTTCTTGTTTTTCTCTCCATGCTCCTCTTCTTCCTCTGTCTTTTTCCTTATCTTTCCCCTGACTTCCTTTCTCTCCCTCATCCCTCTTTCATCGATCTCTCTCTAATACTTCCCTCTTCTCCTTATCTCTGCCTGTCCTTCCCCTCCTCACCTCCCCTACTCTTTCTCCCCCTCTTTTTCTCTCCTTCTTTCTCCTTCTCCTCCATGTCCGATTGCAGTGCAGGACTAAGATGGTGAGCATAGACGCTTTCAAATCCAAATTCAATGGGAGAAGAAGGTTTCCAAAAGCTGTTGCCTGAGTTAGACCAAGATACAATTAAATTAAAACTATCCCAAACTGATTTTCTCTAAATAACACAAGCACACTGGGGTCTTACAATGGAGCTCACACATTTAAAAAATTATCTTTAAGAACTTGCACAAAGGAGTTTCAATTTCACTTGCCAATTTGTGAGTACAATCATCTTGATGGAAGACACCCCTTTCATGCTTCTCCTCAACCCTCCCATCTCCTTACTTACACAGTTTCATTTTCACATATAAATATCGAATATTATGACTGCATTTGCCCACCGTCCTGTCTCTGCCCACCACCCCCTCAACATCTTGACCTCATGTTCACATGTTCAGCTTCAACACAGTAAATTGTTTCAGGGAATTAAACAGTTCAGAATAGATTCCAGGCTGAGACCTTACTGTTCTTTATAACATTTAACCTTTCTTTGTTTGCAACATTCGAGAAAGGTTGAAATAAAGAAATGAGAAAAGAAAGTAGTCAAAGCGACTCAGCTGTCGGGAATCCAGGAACTAGTGCACATGGACAGCATGATGATGGGCAAACCGTGCACTGAGGTTTCAAATGGACTAGTGAAGACTACTTTTGCTCTCAGCTTTTCCAATTCCAGGCAGCTACGGTCGGGGAAATATCTGAGAAATGAGGGTAGTGGTGAAGTTGGGGCAAGAGAGAGCTGGAAGGAGCAACTCTCCAGCTGGGGTTTGGGCTAGGGTTTGGTCCCTCAGTGCCAGGAGGGAATTAAGGTCCCTTGAAGCAGAGGAGGGTAGGTGTCCCATGAAAGACTCTCTTCTGCAGCTCCTGCTGGACAGCTGAGGAAGAGCACCTCTTCCTGTGTATGCTTTGGTAGGATTCACCACCCCATGGCTACCTGGGGACTGAAGGAGCCTTAGGAGGTGAACTACCAGAAGCACTCTGGAGGGTTACACACCAGGGAGCTTCCCATGTCCTCCCACTCCACTGCTGCCTTAAATTCTGACCTCTCCCCAACCCCCGTCCCCGACCCCCAGCTAGCAAAATTGCTATGGACCTAGCTCACTGTTGCTGATCCTCAAGTAAATAGCACACCAAAGACCATGTTTCTACACAGAACTCACCTCTGTGTGGGCTCTGTAGTCAGGAGTCAAGTTCTCAGCTGCCTTGGCTCTGAGTTCTTCTGTCTGGCTAGTCAGGAAAGCACTGCTCTTAAAGCTGAGCATCAAATCGCATAAGGCAGCCTGCCAAATAAATGTTGTGCAAGAGGAACAGTGAAAATGAAACTGCATTCATGTGTTGCTGAGGTAATCAGAGAGCTTTAGCACAGTTCCGAGTTAGAGGATCAAGTTTTTAAGCAAAGGGTGGAACGTTCCAGTGTTCTGCATCAGCTTCTCAAACTGAAAACCAAACAAACAGTGAAAACAAAACAGAATAGTCAAAGATCACTGGTATTTATTCAGAAATAGCATGCTATCATAATAGAAATATGCCTGCTATGTAAAGCACAGGAGTAGTAAAAGAACTCCAGGGACAATGAGATTTGGTTTTAAGCCAACAAACAAAAAGCTTTCTTTTACCCACATAAAATGGCATAAAAGTTGCTGTATAATTTGAGTAACATGTAATGTTTCTTTCAGGTTTAGACTCCAATTGAAATTGAAAGGCTATTATAGTATACACTACAAAGTGGCGTTCATTACTAAGATCATCTACCAAGCTGAATAATGCTTTTTGAGGTGTCCACTAATTCCTACCAGATGGAAACGTGGTCATGTGCATGAAAACATGTAGAGAATAACCCTAGAAAGAATATTTATTGAAATTCTCTATACTAAAAATGTTCAAGTGTTACAGCAAATACATTGGGGCATTTTGGAAATTCCTTCAGCACTGAAAATTAGCAACAACATCTTACTCTAAGCAACATGATCAACATCAGGATCACAATGTAGACTAGTATGAGCTGGACATAGTAGGATAGATATTATACACTGGTTGTATATGGCAATCGAATATCTAATATTAGAAGTCAGAACTGTTGGACATCTAAGCCTCAGGCCAACATTGATAGATCTATAAGCCTAAAAACAAGACTCTTACTCAGGTTCTCACAACAGATGCTCAGATCCTGAAATTCCTTGTCATTGTGTCCTTCAGGGGTTTAAACTCAGTTTAACCCTAAATAGAAAAACTAGAAAAGATTCATCCATTTTGCATCTCTTCTCTAGCGCTCTACCTTTCTCAGCCTGCCAGCTGATGTTTTGATAAATGCTAATGATTAGATTTATCCCATGAGTTTTATTAAAAAGTTTATTTCAGGGCTTATTTCTCAACACAGATTGAGTCTCCACTTGCCTCTAATAAAAGCAACTGAAAGTAAAAGCAGAACAGAGTTTCCTGGAAATAGGAGTAATATCCAGAAGTCAGTTGCTTTTCTTCTCACTAATAATAGCCAGTGTGTACATCAACAAGAAAAACATTATTCCAAGGACAGTTGAAATCCTTTGTGAATTTTATTTACACAAGAATAGGATTTCAACCTACTCAAGAAGCTTTCCCAAGTCAATTTATTTATTGTCTTAAGGTAAATATGGTGATATTCACTAAGAATGAATTAATTTTAGTGTGATTTCATTGATGAAAAATGTTTATATATCCACAATGATTAAATCATAGAGATATATTATAAAATTTCTCTTCCTTTCTTATCCTTTTCACCTTCTCCTCTCTTTCGTTCTTCTTTATGTGACTTAATTCTTGTCCTGCACATCTTCAGATAAACCTGTAGTTGACTATTAGACCCTATCCCCCATTGTGTACACACTAAATCCACAGATTTATTACTCAATTCAAAACCTCTGAGACTTAAATTCCTTAATAGCAGTACTACCTCTTTATACTTATATAATATTTTAAGCATTTTTATTTTCAAGTTTTTCACATCTCCTTTATATCCCTCCACTTCTCTCAATATATTCACGTTCTTCTCTAAATAGATTGTTATCGATTCTACATAATATTATTAATTTTTACTTTTCTATTTTTTCTGGTCTCTTTTCTTTTCCCTTTCCTTTTCATCTTTTTCTCTCTCTCTCTACTTTCATCCTACCCAACCTATTTCCTGCTTTGAGATTAGGACTTAGTTAACTCTCCCTGAGCCTCCCCACATCAATCTATTCCTATTTGTTACCCACATCTCTCCCTAACCCTAATAATTTCTGGTCTTCAAAAGTCTTCTTTGCGGTTCGTAGCCCATTTACATATAGTTGTTTGATGTCAAATAGATGTATCTGTTGAACTAGATTGTATCTGTAGACTATTGACTGTGCCAATTCAGACTTTGGTTGATGCGTGCCTTAAGATAGTGTTCTAGCACAAAAGTAGTGCTATTTTCATCTCAATTGGGCAGAGTAAGCCAGAAAAACACAAGAAAAACTGCAAATCCGGGTATCTCAATTCCCAATCTTGATAATCAGAGGACAGAACAGATAATGAATAATCCAGAGGAGAGTTCCCAAATAGTTCTACAAACACTGCTGGCAAACATGATAAATGCAAAGATTGAAAGCATACAAAAGATTCTGTATGAGCGTGATAGGGAGAGAGAGGAGGCAATCCAAAAGTTTATACAGGAATATCATAAGGGTGAGGAAGCTACTCAAAAACTGATATAGTACTTGCATGAGCAGATTGAGAATACTCAAAGAGAAAGGCAGGAATGGCATGAGCAGGCTGAGAACACTCCAAGAGAACTACAGGAATCCCACAAATGGGAGGAAGCTAATCAAAGAGTAATACAGGAATTGAGAGAGCAGGAAGAGAATACACAAAGATCACTAAAGGCATTCATGGAATCCATTAACAAAGAGAAGAAGGAAGTCAGGGAGACCACAAAGGGAATGCTGAATGGAACCCAACAGAAGGAATAGGAGTCCAAGGAAACCATAACCAATCAACTAAGTGATTTGAGAATAAACACTGACCACCAAATTAAGGACGTAAAGAAGTTCATACAAGATCTAAAACAGAGCTTCAACAAAGAATTTGAAGCCATCAAAGCTGACCAATTAGGAGGAAAAGAAATAAAAAACAAAGTAGAAAGCCTTGACAGCAGGTTAGACCATGCAGAAGATCGAATCTCAAGGATTGAAGACAGCCTAGATATTATAGAGAAAGAACATACAACCATCCAAGACAAGTTCAAGAAATATGATAGATCTATCCAACACTTTGAAGACACCATCAGAAGGCCTAATCTAAGGATAATGAGTGTAGAGGAGCACCTAGAAACAAAAGTTAATGGTCTAGGAAATTTGTTTAACAGTATCCTAGCAGAGAACTTCCCAAACATGCAAAAAGATAGGCCTATTCAGATACAAGAAGCTTTTAGAACTCCAAATAAACCAGACCAGAATAGGACATCCCACCGACACATTATAATCCACACAGGGTCAACTCAGACACAGGAAAAGATCCTTAAAGCTGTCAAGGAGAAAAGATTAATCACCTATAAAGGGAAACCAATTAGAATCACCTCAGATTTCTCAGCAGAGACAATCAAAGCAATAAGAGCCTGGAATGATGTATGCCATGCCCTAAAAACAAACAACTATCAACCAAGAATACTGTACCCAGCTAAACTCTCCTTCATAACTGAAGGCCAAATAAAAACCTTCCATAGCAAAGAAAAATTGAAACAATACATCTCCACCAAACCAGCCCTACAAAAGATTCTTAAAGATGTCCTACACATAGAAAACCAACAAGACCACAATAAAGGCCAAGAAACTGCACCCAAACTGAGAATCCAAGAACCATAGGAAGAACCCAGTTTTCACAGCCCCCAAGAAGTGGATAACATGGCAGGAACTCCCAAATACCTCTCAGTCCTATCTCTTAATGTTAACGGACTTAACTCTCCAATTAAGCAACATAGACTGTCTAGTTGGATTAAAAACAAGACCCTTCTATCTGCTGCCTTCAGGAGTGACATCTTGCCCCTAAAAACAAACACATATTCAATGTTAAAGGCTGGAACAAAATCTACCAAGCAAACGGCCCCCATAAAAAGGCGGGAGTTGCAATCCTAATATCAGATAAAATAGATTTCAAATTAAAATTCGTGAGAAGAGATAAAGAAGGTCGCTACATACTAATTAAGGGATCTCTGCTTCAGGAGGATATTACAATTCTAAATATCTATTCGCCAAACAATGGAGCACCCAAATTTATCCAATAAACACTACTTTCCCTCAAATCCCATATAGATCCAAAGACATTAATTGTTGGGGATTTTAACACACCACTCTCCCCACTAGATAGATCAACTCGGTAAAAACTCAACAGAGAAACTGCAGATCTAAACAGCTGCATAGATCAACTAGATTTAACAGATATCTACCGAACATTTCACCCAGCAGCATCAGAATACACGTTTTTCTCAGCAGCACATGGAACATTTTCTAAAATACACCACATTTAGGCCACAAAGCAAACTTGTCTAAATTCAGAAACATTGAAGTTATACCTTGCATTCTCTCTGACCACAAGGGAATACTCAACACCAAAAGCCACCAAAGAAAGTCCGGTATCACATGGAGGCTGAACAACACACTGCTGAATCATGAGTGGGTCATGGAAAAGATTAAAAAGAAAATTCAAATGTTCATGCTATTTAACAAAAATGAACACACAAATTACCAGCTCCTCTGGGACACAGCAAAGGCAGTACTCAGAGGCAAGTTTTTAGCTCTGAGCTCCTACATCAACAAATTGGAGAGATCTGAAACCAACAATTTAATGACACCTCTAAACCTCCTTGAAAAAGAGCAGTAAGATAAGCCCAAATCCAGTAGAAAGAAAGAAATAATTGAAATTAAATCAGAATTAAATGAATTAGAATTCAAAAAATCTATTGAAAGAATCAACAAAACAAAGAGATGGTTCTTCAAAAAAATTAATAAAATTGAAAGACCCTTAGCAAATGTTATCAGAAAAAGAAGAGAACACACCTAAATAAATAAACTCAGAGATGAGAATGGAAACATCACCTCGGAAACAAACAAGATTCAGAACATTGTAAGGGAATGCTTCTCAAAACTTTATGCTAGTAAGTTTGAGAACTTGACAGAAATGGAAATTTTCCTAGCAAATAATGACATGACAAAACTAAACTAAGATGAGTTAAACCAGCTTAACAGGCCCATATCAAGCATTGAAATAGAAACCGCAATAAGACACCTCCCAGCTAAGAAAAGTCCAGGACCAGATGGTTTTACAGTGGAATAATACAAAGCCTTCAAAGCAGAGCTCACACCAATACTCCTCCAACTCTTCGATGAAATTGAAAGAGAAAGTTCACTACTGAAAACATTCTATGCAGCCATCATAACCGTCATCCCAAAACCAGGCAGGGACTCATCAAAGAAAGAGAACTATAGACCCATTTCTTTGATGAACATTGATGCAAAACTTCTCAACAAAATTTTGGCCAATCGACTTCAACAATTCATAAAAAAATTCATACACCACTATCAAACAGAATTCATTTCAGGAATGCAAAGCTGGTTCAGTATATGTAAATCAATTAATATTATTCATCACATCAACAGGAACAAAAATAAGAACCACATGGTTATCTCAATAGATGCAGAAAAAGAATTCGACAAGATACAACACCCCATTACGATGAAAGTTTTGGAAAAATTAGGAATCTATGGAACATTCCTCAATACAATAAAGGCTGTATATGACAAAACTACAGCCAGCATTATACTTAATGTTAAAAAACTAAAGCCATTTCCTCTTAACTCAGGAACAAAACAAGGATGTCCACTCTCTCCACTTCTTTTCAGTCTAGTATTAGAAGGCCTAATACAGCAATAAGAAAAGATGCAGACATAAAGGGAATCCAAATACGGAAAGAAATAATAAAACTTTACCACTTTGCAGATGACATGATCTTGTATTTAAAGAATCCCATAGACTCCACACCCAAATTACTCAAGCTGATTCAAAACTTTGGCAAAATAGCAGGGTATAAAATTAACCCTCAAAAATCAATGGCTTTTCTGTATGACAACAATGAGAAAGGTGTGGCTGAAATTAGAAAGCAACTCCATTTGTAATAGCCCCACAAAAAATAAAATATCTAGGAATTAACTTAACCATAGAAGTGTTGCACCTCTATGATCAAAACTTTAAAATCTTGAAAAAGGAAATCAAAAGAGAACTTAGAAAATGGCAAAACCTCCCATGCTCCTGGATTGGAAAGATTAACATCGTGAAAATGGCAATACTTCCCAAGGCTATCTACAAATTCAACGCAATACCTATCAAAATTCCACCCTCATTCTTCAAGGAAATAGAAGAGGCAATCCAAAAATTCATAGGGAACAATAAAAGACCCTGAATAGCAAAAACGCTCCTCAACGGAAAGAACACTGCTGTAGGAATATCAAAAACAAATTTCAAACTCTACTATAAAGCCATCGTAATCAAAACAGCGTGGTATTGGCATAAGAACAGACCTCAAGACCAATGGAATAGAATTGAAAACTTAGAAATGAACCTACAGACCTATAGCCATCTAATCTTCGATAAGGGAGCTAAAACAATAGAATGGAAGAAAGACAGCCTCTTCAGTAAATGGTGCTGGCAAAATTGGTGAACTACATGTAGAAAACTAAAGCTAGATCCTTATATATCACCCTGCACCAGAATCAACTCCAAATGGATCAAAGACCTCGAAGTCAAAGCAGACACTCTGAAAACATTACAGGATGGAATAGGAGAAACCCTAAGTCTCCTTGGCTCAGGCAGAAATTTTCTGAATGGAGACCCGGAAACACAACAAATCAAAGAAAGGTTGGACAAATGGGATTGCATGAAGTTGCAGAGCTTCTGGCATGGCAAAGGACATAGCTAGCAAGATCAATAGAAAGCCCACGGATTGGGAGAAGATCTTCACTAGCCATACAACAGACAAGGGTCTCATAACTAAAATATACTTGGAACTCAAAATATTAAATCCCCCAACAATAAATCCTCAAAGAAACAACTGCCCAATAAATAAATGGGCTAAAGACTTAAAGAGAAACTTATCTGAAGAAGAAAGAAGGATGGCCAATAGACACATGAAGAAATGCTCAACATCCCTAGCCATAAAAGAAATGCAAATCAAAACAACATTGAGATACCACTTCACTCAAGTTTGAATGGCAAAAATCAAGAACTCTAACAACAACAGATGCTGAAGGGGATGTGGACAGAAGGGAACCTTACTTCATTGTTGGTGGGAGTGTAAACTTGTTCAACCACTTTGGAAAGCAGTATGGAGGTTCCTCAAAAGACTTCACATACATCTCCCATATGACCCATCAATCCCACTTTTGGGCATTTACCCAAATGTTTACAAACAGGACCACACTAAAGCTACCAGCACAACTATGTTTATTGCAGCATTATTTACCATAGCTAAGATATGGAACCAGCCCAGATGCCCCTCAGTAGATGAATGGATCAAAAAAATGTGATATATATACACAATGGAATTCTATGCCTCCATCAGAAAGAATGACATTGCCCCATTTGTTAGGAAATAGAAAGACTTGGAAAAAATTATATTAAGTGAAGTAAGCCAGACACAAAGAAACATAGATCCCATGGTTTCCCTTATTTGCAATATCTAGTATATGTATGAGTCTAGCGGAAAAGGTGAGATAATGTGATGTTAGTAAAACGAACCCTTAGATATGTATTTTAATGTTTTTTCCTTTCATGCATTTGTTTCTAACGCATTTATAAACTTATCTCTTTGTAGCTTTGTATGTCCCTCCCCCACACTATAAACCCTGCTTTCACTATATTTGATGTCAGTATAACTTGTAGAGGAGATGGGGAAAAACAAGTCGTTAAAGGCTACAGGCAGACCTGTTGCAACAATGAGAAGTACAAGTTGTCGTGTCGAAAATGAGCTTTACAATATTGGTGCGGGGGGGGGGGGGGGGAGGGGAGAGTGGAGGAGGCGGGGAGGATTGGGTTGGCCGGGTTGGGGGAGGCTGGGAAGGGATGTGAAAGGTAAACAAAAGAGGAGGCTGCAGTGCTTGAGAAGAAATGCACACATTAACATGCCCATATAATTGTAACCCCTCTGTACAGTGTGTTCACAAAAAATAAAAAAAATAAAAAGAAGCAATTTCTTGGTAACTTTTATGTACTGAAAAATATTGTGTATGAATGTGTGTGTATATATTTTGAGTGTCAGAACTGGGAATCGTCTCTTTCCAGGAAGGCATGAATATCACAAAGGCCATGCCTCCAGCCTGATTTGGTATTTCTTCTTTTTGACTATTTGGATTATCTTTGCATAGTTGTATGAAGGTGCTGCCCTTCACTGAAGTGGTTGATGAATACAGGGCATCTTCATCAATGTCACTCCTTTCAAGACTCTCACCCATGTCTTTCACCCCTTCCCTCACTCATCTTCAGTTTAGGTCATGTGTTGAATTTGTTGCCATGTAATACAAATGTATGTGTACAATATATCTTGATCTAGGTCATCACTTCAACACCTTCATCCTCCTTCAAGCCACCCCTTCTCTTACATTTCTCAATTCTATGGAGCCTCTGGCCCCCAGAGCCAGCCCAAATGGCAGTCCTACTGTTGGGTCCACTTTCAGGACCCCCAAAGACCACCAGAGACCTTAATCCTTGCAAAAGCAGAAGAGTCCTTTATTGCAAGCTGGAGCTGGACCTCCCTGCACACAGTCCCAGCTGGTTAAGCAGGAAGGCCCTGAACTCTGTTTTCTCATAGTTTTTATAATACAAAGTGAGCAAGCAAGGGGTCTTTGTTCTGCATATCTTAGGTTCTTTGCAACTATTTCTATTTCCCTTGGGACTGGCTGACTCACACTGTGGTTCTCAGCAAGCTCCAGGCTTTTGGAAGACTCAAGGACTACCTTAAGATTAGAGTCACTCTGTCTGGGAGTCACTCTGTCTGGCTCTTCACTACCTAGCTAAACACCTACCAAGGACATAGGGACACAGTATATGTCACCATTCCCAGTTTATTGTAGAGATGGAGTTTAATCATGAACTCTTTGCTCAGGTTGAAGGAGCTAGAATCTTTTCTATCAAAGTAGTTGCTTAACATAAACACTGCCTCCATCTTATGAGAAAATACAGTCCAAGATTGGACCAGGTTCAGAAAGATACCCACTTTCTTTCTGCCAGACTAGTTCAGTCCATGAAGGTCAATAAATCAATTGGGACATGAACGAAAACAACCTAATTGGGTTAGGCTTGGACAGAATATGAAAGGCCCCAAAGGGCAGCAACTCAATTGGGCCAGGCTATTTTAGACTCTGAAGATCAACAATTTTATTGGGCCAGAACGTTCTAGGTCCTCAAGAGCAATAACTTGGTTGTACTAGCTAGGGAAGGTCAGATAGTGAAAGACAACCCTATTGGGCCAGCTTAGGCCAGGTAAGGCCCTGAAGGATCACAACTTAATTGGGCAAGGACAGGCTCTGAAGGAAAAAACTAGATTGAAGGATGACAACTATAGGGCCTGGCCAAGTTCTGAAGGCTGACAATTAGATTGTAGAAAGTAAAATAAAGAATAGGAAAGAAGCAAACATAATAATAAGGTAGGGAATGTGGATATTTCTCAATGCCTCACTAAAAAAAAGAAATTTATATGGAACCACAAAAGATGCTAAATAGACAAAGCAAATCTGGGTAATAGCAGTGCTGAAGTCATTGTAAGTGGAGTTTTTTATTTTGAATATAATTTTATTGTTATTATTAAGGCTGAACAGAGGGGTTACCACTTCATAGGTCAGGTAATGAGTACATTTCTTTCTTTCTTTTATTCTTTGGACAATGTATTCTTCCTCTTAGAATATGAGAGCTACCAAGTTAGGCACAGATCATTCATGTCTGTAATACTAGCTATTCAGAAGGCTGAAATCTGAGGATCACAGTTTAAAGCCAGCCCAGGAAAGAGAGTCAATGAGACTTATCTCCAATTAACTATAAAAACTGAGAAGCAAAGTTATGGCTTCAGTAGTAGAGTGCCAATCTTGAGTGAAATATCTAAGGGATAGTAAAAAGTCCCTAGCTCCAAGCACACACACACACAAACACACACACACAAGGATCTGTGTTCAAGCAAATTACCTTGGGGTAGGCTTCACTTGTCCACATTACAAACTGACTTGGGACAATGTATTACCTGCAGAAAGTTCACTTGGGAGGAGTGACTGTCGAGAGCCCATCCCAGTGGAGGAAAAGTTAACTTCAACTCTAGCCACAATGGTCAGTGCCTTCCTCATCTCTGTCCTCCATGAGAGCCTGTCTCACAAGGGCAGGGCAACTGCTGTCAGACATTGAGGTACTTTACTGGGTCAGGGAAAGCTATAGGTGATCTGCTGAGCTAATCCTTTATTCCTTTACTTCACACTCCATTTTCACTGATCTACATGTTCAGCTCAAACCTATAAGTGAATTATAGCCTCAGTCTCAATCAGGTAGCATCTTCTATGTTAAGAACTTGAGTGACTGTGAACAATCTCAGGGATGGTCAGGGCTGTAAGAGGGAAATCTGAATTTGCTTGAAAGCACATACAAGTAATAACTTAGTGGAATGAGAGGTGATGTGTAAGGCCTACCTTGGGTAACAAAGCTGTTCATGGAGAGAATACAGCATGTGGGACAAGGTGTTCTCAGTTTCCTATAGAGAGTTTCCTTCAGATTGGTATCATTGAGCCATGTCAGAACAACATTTTGACAAATATAAAATTTTTCTGGGTTTCTTAAAGGAACACAAGCTTTTCCCAGCACAGAGTAGAATCCACCTCTCAAGATGAAGTTGGGGAATTACTACTCAATACCCACTGGGCCTTGCTTCACTTAGGAGGTAGAATTTTTTCTATCACAGAGGTTACTTGGCATAAGCACTGTTATTTTAAGGATAGCCTAAATCATACAAGAAGGTATTTTAATTTAGCCTCATTGTATTGTAAGAATTGTTTTCCTAAGGGTTGGAGGTGTGGTGCAGTTCTTACTCAGCTGACTAAGAATGGTTTTTCTGAGTTTTTCCTTGTTACAGGTATTCTGGGTTTAGTTACTTTATCAGGTAAAATTTTAAACACTTTCAAACTAGCTAATTACACAGATTGTGAAACTAAGTTCTGATCAATCAGAACACAGGGAAGTGACACCTTAGGAATAAAATGCAGATGGCTTTCTGGCTCAGGGTACTTGCTTACTTGGCTTCCTGTTTAAGTGAATTTTGTTTTCCTGAGTTTAAGGTGGTGTCCTTGTTCCTAAGTGTGTGACACCCCAATTTCTCAACATGTTTCCAACATTTTTGGGACCCAACGGGGATTTTTGGCATTGACTAAGAGGATCAAAGAAAGCTTCTGTTTAGGAGGAGACCTGTTCTACTGCACAAACTCAGCAGCCTCAAAGTCTGGCTGACATTGGACCTGCAATTCAAGTTTAATCAGAAAAGTGAGGAAGGGGACAGAACAGGGACCTCAATAACTCATAACCCCATGTATACCAAGATTGGAATAATGAGAGTACAAGAGCTGAGCTTTTCAATGGTCAAGTGTGTGTATGTATGACTGAGCATATGTCCAAGGAAAGAAGATAGACAAGACACTGTCTCATGATCTGATTCTCCAATTAGGGAGACTGTTGGAGGTTGAGGCAGCAGTCTCATACCAGATGAGAAATCTCATCTGTATGAAAGGGGCACACAAGAAACTTTCAACTATGAAAGTTGAATATGGACATGCTCAAAATGAGTAGAAGGGTAGACAAAGAAGAATGGGGAAGGAGAATACCTTCATAATCGTCCATGGATATCTTCTAAGCAAACAAAGATAAGGGTGGCTTGGGAGGGATGGAAGAGATAGTGAAAGGAGCGATATGGATTTGGATGCTATAAAGAAGATAAATCGATTGGACCAGGTCTTGAATGATACCCACTTTCTTTCTGCCAGACTAGTTCAGTCCATGAAGGTCAATAAATCAATTGGGACATGATCAAAAACAACCTGATTGGGTTAGGCTTGGACAGAATATGAAAGGGCCCAAAGGGCAGCAACTCAATTGGGCCAGGCTATTTTAGACTCTGAAGATCAACAATTTTATTGCCCCAGAACTTTCTAGGTCCTCAAGAGCAATAACTTGGCTGTAATATCCAGGGAAGGTCAGATAGTGAAAGACAACCCTACTGGGCCAGTTTAGGCCAGGTAAGGCCCTGAAGGATGACAACTTAATTGGGCAAGGACAGGCTCTGAAGGAAAAAACTAGATTGAAGGATGACAACTACAGGGCCTGGCCAAGTTCTGAAGGCTGACAATTAGATTGTAGAAAGTAAAATAAGGAATATGAAAGAAGCAAACATAATAATAAGGTAAGGAATGTGGATATTTCTCAATGCCTCACTAAGAAAAAGAAATTTATATGGAACCACAAAAGGTTCTGTATAGACAAAGCAAATCGGGGTAATAGCAGTGCTGAAGTTATAATATTTTTTGTCCTCAAACATTCCTACAGAACTATAATAACAAAACAGCTTTGTGCTTCAGCCCAATGGAATAGACTAGAATATCCAGAATTACACCTATACACTCACATCCATCTGATATTTAAAAAAGAAACCAAAAGTATATGTTGGAAAAAAGACAGTTCCCCCCAAATTGGTGTTGAGAAACCTGGATATCCATATGTAGAAAACAGAGATAGTGATTCAAAATGGATCAAAGACCTCAATGTAAGACCTGAGACCTTAAAACTAGTATAGAAAAGACTAAGAGAAACATTAAGGTTTCTTGGCAGTCAGGAACTTTGGATTTTCAGGAGCACAAATTGGAAAGGAAATAGACAAAAAGGATGGCTTCAAACTAAAAAGACTCTGCAAGGCAAAAGAATACAAAGACAGCCTGCAATGTGGTATAAGATCTTTACCAGTTTTTGGATATTAGACAAGGACTTAATATCCAGACTATGTAAGGAGTTTAAGAAACTAATCCCAAATCAATAACCTAATTAATAAATGGCCAAGGAGCTAAATAGATGCTTCTTGGAAATAAGAATGGCCAAAAAAAAACACTTGTGGAAATGATTAGCATCCCTAGTCAAATGAAAACGTAAATCAAAACAGCATTGAGATTCCATCTCACCCTAATAAGATTGGCCATAAGCAAGAATACAAACAATGCTGATGGGAAGGTTGGGAAAAGAAACACTATTATACAATTCATAGGAATGTAATGGAGTGCAACTGCTTTAGAAGGAAGCTTGGAGATTCCTTATGCACTAAACATAGAAGTACACACTATGTTTCATCAATACCACTCTTGGGTATCCATCCAGATTATTACCCAGAATACAACGGGTCAGGATATACTTGTTAGGTAAATTAAATTGGTAGCTGACTAAAGAGAGTAGCAAGTGGTATTCGGGCAAGGGAAAGGTTTATTTGCAGGGTGCCTCTTGTCAAATTGGAAGCCTATGCAGCAGGAATAAAAAAGGGTGGAACCACAGCCAGGGCAGACTTATCAAGGCCAGGGGTGGAAGAAGGTGTGACCCCACCAGATACAGATGTGACCTGAGCAGGGGGAAATGGCTGCCTCCAAGTGTGTCAGTTACCAAGGTGACACAGGTACTGGGAGGAGACTTAAGCAAGAAGAGGGATGAGTCTGTTCTGCCTTCCCGGGGGGGCCTTACATTCTAGCCTTCTAATAATCATGAAATAGGGTACTGATTCTCTCTGGCTACTGCCTGCTGACAAGGGGCATCGACATTAGGGGTAAAAGGCTGAGATATGGTCTCCTCTGGGAGAAAGCAGCAAGCAGAATCTGCCCCTTGGTGGGCATGAGTCCTTAGATGAAGTCTAGAGGAAGCAAGTGTCTTGCATGAAGTCTGGAGAAGTCTCATGAGGCATTGACGGACTGAAAACAAAACACTAGAGAGTAAATAAATGGCAAGAAGAAGGATTTGGGGCTGAAAATTGTCCCCTGCATTACAGGCTGTCCTGGAGTTGGTGGAAATGTCCCTAGTTACTTCTCACATCTGGCAATTAGGTAAGGAGAACATCAGGTAACAAAGGCAAGAATGTAAATTCCTGTCCAGTTAAAAGGTAGACTGCTAGGAACATTAGAGTGGCAAGGCTTCACACTTCTATTGACCTACCTGTTCCGGTTAATTTTGAAAGGGCAGGCACAAAGTGGCTGATGTGACATCATGTCTTCTTACTCCTCTTCATGGTCCCTTGTTCCCAGAAAGGCTGAGTCTAGGTGCTCGTTGCTGAAATGGCTTGTCCCAGTTGCTATTCACAGAGGTTTGAACTCAAGGCCTGGGCACTATCTGAGTACTTCTGCTCAATGCTAGCGCTCTACCACTTTGAGATATAATACCTCTTCCAGTGTTTGGCTGGTTATAGATAAGAGCCTTGAGCCATGCTTCAGCCTGGGTCTTTGCAGGTTAGTTGGAAGTTGGAATCTTAATGATTTTTCAGCCTCTGTTGACTTTGAACTGCAATTTTTGCCACAAAAACCCAATTTCCAATTAAAGCAACAAGGAGATTAAGTAGAATAAGTAGAGCTTTCCTAGTCCTTATCAAGAATTGACCAACAAATATTCTGCCTTGACAAAACTCGTTAGATGCGATGAGAATTTTAGCAAAGATTTCTTTCTGGTAACCCTAACAGTGCTTAAGTTAACCAAAGTTACAGAAAGTGCCTTAGCTTTTGCAAATCCAAAGCAATCTTTTACCAGGAATCAGCTGCATGTGATGGAGACAAGCAAGACTCCAGTCTACTTTTACCATGGTGGAGGTAGTCAACATGGTCTAGGCAGGAGTGAGGCCTATCTTCCAGGTTGGAAGAGATGTACTGGATCTGGACTGCATGTAGACTGGCTGGCACTGAACTCCAAATCTAAACTGAACAGACCTCAGAAACCTCAGACAATTTAAGACAAAAAACTTGATTACAATGACAGATAGCAAGTTTACACAGACAGACATACACACATACACATACACACTGAGTACATTAAGTATTACAGCATCCAAAATGAATGACAGTAATATTATGACATTATTTTGCCCAATATCTAGAACCATGTGGTCGGTAGCAGAATACACAACACCAAACAAAAAAGGCAAAACTCAAAACCTAAAATGTTTGAAAACAATGTTTAGACATCTTTGCTAACAAAGCACATCAGAAGGTTGGGTCTCAGTTACCAGGGCTTGTGAAGAGGCAGCAAAAAATGGGTGGAGGAGTAGTAAGCTTGTTGGAAGGTTAAGTTTCAGATGTGACCAAACAATTAACCCACCATGTGGCCATGATGGCAAACTCAAGATGGCAAATTTCTGAAAAAGTGCAAAGAAAACCTGAACAAATGGAAACTCTGACAATTTTCAAAGCTAGCGTGGCTAGCCTTTGAGAGGGAACCTTGAGTGGGTACCTAGGGGCCCAGCCAGCTTCACCCTCTTCAGGGCACAAGTCAAAATATTGTAGAAAAGAAAAAGGGAGAGCTAGGGAAAGTTGGACATGATTGACAGAGAGAGAGCTAAGAGAGCCTGAAAGTCAACAGACTTCTGAGCATTTACCATTGCAGTGGCAAAAACTGTTGAAATCTGAGAATGGCATGAAAGTTAGATGTTCTGGCTTTCCAAGGAGCACAGGAGGCAGTTCAAAGGGATTTCAAAGCTCAGGCATGACTCACAGCACCCCATTAAATGTGTAGGAGAGTCATTCTGCTGAGTTAAGGAGAGCCGACCAGGCAGAAGCAACATGCTGACTTCCCCCAAGGCTCTCTAGAGAGAAATGGCCAAGCCTGCAAAACCAAGCGTCCTTGGCTCCAGAGGTGACCAGCCTTTCGGCTAAAGACATAGGAGCTTTCTGACTTGGCACCAGTCTGGACAGAGACTGAGCAACAGAACTGTAGAGAGTAGTTTCACTCACCAGAATAGAGAAGTGGTGTGGATGTGAAAGTGAAGGCCAGCAATGGTATTGTTGAAAAGTCTCACGTGGGGTCTCAAGGCAGTTCCATTCGCAGAAAAGGGGTGGTTAGGAAATTCTAACATTTCCAATTCAAAAACCCCATTCGAGTCATGGCACCATATGTAAGGTATATTAAATAGGTAGGTTTCATTAGGTAGCCTATGAAGAGAACACCACGTGCTATTCAGGCAGGAGAAGAAGTTTATTTGCGGAACTACAGCCCCCACCATGTATGGTGGAGATGCATGTCTAAAAAAGGAAAAAAGAGGACCACCCACCCCTGGGCTAAGACTTACCTATACCAGGAACAGGAAGAGGTGTGGCCAGATGGGGGAAAGATATGCCACACTGGATCTGGATGTGACCTCAGGTGGCCCAGGATGTAACCTAAGAGGAGGAGAAGATAAGGTCTTCCAGGTCTGCCAGTTACCTAGGTAATAGATACTGGGCAGAAACTTAGTCAAGAGATAGGGAGGTGTCCCTGTGCAGAACTTACTAAGGCCACTTGCACTTCAATGTTCCCTGTTGCATTAATCAAGTTGCAATATTCAATAGTTGCACTATTGCCAAGTTATTGGAAATGTCCAGATGTCCTACAATGGCTGAGTTTATCAGGAAAATGTGGTTTATACATACAAGGAAAATGTATTCATCTATGTGTTTCTCTCATACGTAAAAGTTAGATTTAAAATCTGGATATGTTTGGCAACATATACAGTGCTATATGCATATGTACAAAAAAATTGATGAAACGATGATATACTCAGGATAACAATCTAATGGTGTAACTCTTTTAAATAATTAAGAAAATGAATACCAGGAGGCTGAAATATGTTTTGTTTGGAAAGGATGGAAAGTAAAGAGAGGGCATGAATGAAAGGTGACCAAATACAACCATATATTCAATGTACTTTATATAAAAGATGAACTACAAAAGTTGAGTATTTGCTTGGGATTGGAAGAGACAAGGAGAATAACAGAAGGGGTGACAGTGATCATGATGTACTCAGAACCTCATTTGTGGAACTGAAACCCTTTGTACTTCAAATAAGAATTAAAATATACAAAAATATTTCAATGTAAAGTCTATAAATAACATATATTAATTGTGCAAATGTAGTTCTATGTAAGTAAACTGAAATATAGGAATACAAACATTGAAGCCAGGAGACAGTAGCTCACCCTGTAATCCTAGATGCTCAGGAGGCTGAGATCTCAGGGTTGTGATTCAAAGCCAGCCCGGGCAGAAAAGTCAGTGAGACTCTTATCTCCAATTACCACTGAGAGTGGCACTGTGATTCAAGCGTTAGAGTGCTAGCCTTCAGCTGTAGAGCCCAGGGACAGTGCCCAAGCCCAGACTTTAAGCCCCACAACTAACCGAATAATAGAAAAATAACATAAAATAAATAAATAATATTAATATAAAGATTTAAAAATGTAAGTCTAAAAACATAAACATAGACATGAAAAAGAAAGGAAAATGTAAATCTTATAACCACTTAAAATCCTAATTACTAACTTACGTTTGTCTCCAGCTGGAGCTGTAACAAATTTCCATAAATTCAGTGGCTCAAAACAACAGAGCACTGTTACTTTACTATGTAAATCAAGTTTATGAAGGAGAATCTAGAGGTCTGTGAGGTGAAATTAAGTTACTGAAGGGCTTTCTTTCATCATTTACGTTCCCTGGAAAATCAGTATTCTTTATATTACATTTAAAATTTAGTCATTTCAATGCCAGGCTCTGGTGGCTCACTCCTGTAATCCTAACTACTCAGGAGGCCAGAGCTGGCAATCATGGTTCACAGGCAACCCCCAGCAGAAACCTCCCATGAGACCCTTATCTCTAATTACCCACCAGAAAAACAGAAGTGGTATTGAAGCTCAAAGTGGTACAACACTAGATTTGAGCAAAAGAGCTCAGGCCAGCACTCAAGCCCTGATTTCAAGCCCTATGACTAACAACAACAAATATGAGTTCATTTTACAATAGTTAATACCACAGTAGGTAGAAAACATAGTGTAGTTGTGATGGTCTGAAAATACTGTCCAACCTCAGTATTTGCATGGGATAGGAAGAGATGGGGAGAAAAATAGAAATGATGACAGTGATCATGATGTAGTGATAATCTGACTTGTGGAACTGAAACCCCGTTGGACTTAAAATAAAAATTAAAATATAGAAAATATGTAAATATAAAATTCATAAATGTAAATAACATACATTAATCATGAAAATGTAGTTATATGTAAATACCACCTTTTCCACATTAATGTCCTGTGAGAAAATTAGGGATGAGTAGGAGCCAAGGAACCTAGCAGAAAAAAAATTGGTGAATAAGTAATGAATGTAGTACATACTTCTTTTCATTTCTATATCTTAGAAGCCAGGTAAAGGATCTCATTTATGGCAGCGAACATAGACAAAGAGGAAATGTAAATAACGGTACTAATTAGTGATATGTTACAGGCTAATAGTAACAAGGTGTAGAAAATATGGAAGAAAATTATGTTGGATCTCATCGATTTAAAATTATTTAAATTTCCACACTTGAAAATATTTGCATCAATTAATTGTACAAGAGGTTTCATTTTAATATATACCTATATATGTCCATATCACCATACATTCAATGTAGCTTGGATCATGCACTATCTCCATCACTGTCATCCTCTCCCCTCTTCCCATGTGAATCTCACTAAACTTTCACGTTCATACATGTACACAAGTATTTTGACCATATTCACTTTCAACCTCTCCATTTGCTCTCCTTTCGCCCGATGGCAGAGAAAATCTGTTTTACATTGCTGTCATTCTTTTAAAATGTATAATAATTGTTGAAAGGGATTTCAAAATTTTAAGATGAATAATATCTATATAAAAGAGGCATTCATTTCCATGGTTCTTAAAATGTAATGTTTCCATCATGCAATATGAAAAGTTCAAAGAGATAAAACTTTTCAAGGAATAGGAAAACACACAGACATTAACATGGATATAATTTTTATTCTGTAAGACATGAAACATCTTTTGAGAAACTTAAAATAATTAATTCTTATCACCTAAGTCTGCAGTTTCTTAGAAAAGGAAGAGAGCTTATAACAGTAACAATGGAAATCCTAATATAATGTTCCTACAATTCTTAAAAAATGTCTTGCTGAAGTTATATATTAAATAAATGGAACACAAATAAACATTTCACCCATTAAGTAGATGAGTGATGATGGTAGATAATTATGAGGTGCTTCTGAAATTTTATTTCTGTGTCTTGGATTGCTTTGAATTTTTCAGACTCTTCCTAAGGAATGATAAATTGACTTAGCAAAATTAAGATCAAGTTTCTTTCTGTCTAATCATTGATATGCCCTTACTTATATTAATCAAGACTAGTAACAGCACTCCAATATTTCTTCAATTCTTGAACATCCATTCCAGTAATTTGTCAAATGATAACTAAATGCTACTGTCAGTGAGCCTTGCAAGTTGTCAAAATTGCATATTCAATTTTCATATTCCCCATTCTCTAGCTCCAGATACATCATATTCCAATCATATTCCAATTCTTGAAATGTTACTATCTCTAGAGTTCCATTTTAACCCTCCATTTCAATATATTAAACAATTTCCTTGGGAAATATTAGTCAAATATGAACTATAATTCTTTTTTTTGGTTGGTCGTGGGTCTTGAATTCTGGGCCGAAATGCTGTCCCTCAGCTCTTCAGCTCAAGGCTAGCACTCTACCACTTAAGTCTCACAGACTTTCCTACCTGGGCTGGCTTTGAACCGTTATCCTCAGATCTCAACCTTCTAAGTAGCTAGGATTACCGGTGTGAGCCACCGGTGCCCGGCTAAACTTCAATTCTTAATGTATAGGATATCATTAGATACATTTTGGAGAAGACTGTGATACAATATAGAGCATTTCAAATGACCAGGAGACTCCAGTGTGGTATTTGTGCTTGAGGTAAAGAATGTAATGTGGGTCACCTCTCTCTGACATAGAGAGTAGAAGATTCAGAAAATAAAACACCATAGGTTTCCCACACTGCTTTTTAGGAAAGACTTGAAATCTCAAAAGTATATTGGAGTTAGTCCTGAGTAATTAGTACATGCAGGTATATTGAAAAGGCAGGGAGAAAGGTAGGACAACCTGTCTCCCGGAAGTGTTTGCATAGGTATTTTACACCATATTTGTAGGAGAGGCTACATTATAGATACTACTCACTAGCAAGGGTGTCTTGACAACTTGCAAGGCTAGGGGATACTGGCCTTTAGTTATCTCTTTGGATTTTTTTTGTTGGTTGCTGGGCATGAACTCTGGGCCTGGGTGCTGGCTCTGAGTTCTTCCGCTCAATATTAGTGCTCTATTACTCGAACCACAGCATCACTTCTGGTTTTCTGGTGGTTGATTGGAGATAAGAGTCTCATGGTCCTTCCTTCCCAGGCTGTCTGAACTGCCAACCTCAGAGCTCAGCCTCCTGAGCAGATTACAGGCTTGAACCACTGGCGCCCAGCTCTCCATGGATCATTATAGAAACAACTACTTGGTGAGTGCTGACAAACTGAAGGAATGGATTAAAGAAACCTTTTAATCCCAAGGCCATCAAACCAGAAATGATCAGGGAAAACCAAGAGCAAAGGTACAGAAATGTCCTATTGATGTGCAATAGTGGCTTTGTTCAAGGCACAGGTTTGTTCAGAGCAATTACAAACTCACAGAGAAGACTAATTTCTGTGGGCCAGAAATGCATCCATTTTCCTTAAATATTCATTTTTCTTACTCTGAGGCAAACTTGATTCTAAACATGAACATCAATACCTTTAATTCTGAGAACAAATGTATAAAAAGGTATCACCACTGTTTACAAGCTAATCAAGCAGAAAATGAGGCAGGGAACAGATAACTTGCCTTACCTGTAGGTTTGGCCAAAAGTGGTATTGATTCACAATCTGCAGTATGATTCTGAATTGTTGCCCTGAGCCACCATGGTAGGCTGCCTCGTGCCTATTGCCACTGGATCAGGCTCTTGTCCTTCCGGACAAGGTCAATGAGTAAAATTCTGAGATTTCTGTTTCTTTTTCTTTTTTTCTTATTCTTTTTGTTTCTGAATTTAGGTCTTAGTTATTTTCCCTCTCTTCATTTCCCTTCCTACATTCCTCTAATATTGTATCTCTACCTTAACTCCTTTAATTGTAGTATTATCTCTTTTTGCATACATAACTACT
Source organism: Dipodomys spectabilis (assembly GCF_019054845.1). NCBI lineage: Eukaryota > Metazoa > Chordata > Mammalia > Rodentia > Heteromyidae > Dipodomys > Dipodomys spectabilis. Next base: position 6,214,095 of record NW_024870825.1, on the reverse strand, counting down.
TTGTTTTTCACTTTTTAATTGTTTCTTTTTCTATTTGTTTCTGAATTTAAGTCTTAGTTATCATTCCTCTCTTCCTTTCCCTCCCTACATTCCTCTAATATTACATTTTCCTCATAATTCTCCCTATATCTCTTAATTTCTGATCCCCTGGCTTCTTTGATTTTCTACATCCTTTGATCCCTGGTTGTTTGTTGTTGAGCTAGATTCTATCTGTACTCATTGTGACTGTGTCAAAAAAAAATCTGTGCAACTACAGGGCTACGGGGTGATGCTTGCCTAGCATGGAATTGGTTTTGTGTTCATACCCAAATGGGCCAAACAAGTCATAGGAACACAAGAAAATGATAGTTCAAGGAATCTCAATTCTCACTCATTCTATAAAAGACAGCAGAACAGTTAATGAATAATCCAGAGGAGAGTTGTCAAAATGCTCTACAAACACTACTGGTAAATATGCTGAATGAGGGTCTAGGAAGGTGGCTCAAGAGGTAGAGTGCTTGCCTTGCATGCATGTAGCCCTGGGTTCAATTTCTCAAACCACATAAGCAGAAAAAGCTGGGAGTGGTGCTGTGGCTCAAGTGGTAGAGCGCTAGCCTTGAGCTGAAGAGCTGAGGGATAGTGCCCAGGCCTAGATTTCAGGCCCCAGAACCAACAAAATTTAAACAAACAAACAAAAACATGCCTAATGAAAAGACTGAAAGCCTCCATGGGCTCCGTGTGAGTGTTATAAGACAATACATGAGCATGATGAGGCTCAAAAAAGTCTAACAGAGAATTGCAGGAGTGCGACCAGGCTAACCAAAGATTAATAGAGGAATTCATGGATTCCACAAAAAGAAAGATGGAGGAATTCATTGAATCCAAGAGAAAGAAAGTGAGTCTAATGAAATTATAACCACTTAACTAAGAGATCTGAGGGTGAACACTGACAACCAAATCAAGAAAGTAAAGAAGTCCATACAAGATCTAAGAAAATTTGAAACAAAGAAATTGGAGCCATCAATTTGACAAACAGAAGGAAAGAAAAAAAAACAACAAAGTTGAAAGTCTTCACAGTAGGTTAAACCATGCAGAAGATTGAAACTCTGGGATTGAAGGTAGCCTAGAAACTACACAGAAAGAACAGACAAGTATACAAATCAAATCCAAGAAATATAATAGATCCATTCCACAGACAGGACATGCCATCAAAGGCCTAATTTAAGGTTAATGGGCATAGAGGAGGCCCTAGAGATACAAAATAAATGTCTAGGAAATTTATTTTAAAGGAATCGTATCAGAGAATTATCCAAACATACAAAAAGATAGGACCATTCAGATACAAGAAGTCTTTACAACCAAAATAGACCGGACCAAAACAGCACTTCCCACTGTCCCATTGTAATCTGCACAGGATCAATAGAAAACAAGGGAAGGATCCTTAAAGCTGTCAGGGAGAAAAAAAAATCAATAATAACAATCAATCAAGAATAGTTTACCCAGCTAAATGCTCCTTCATAATGGAGGGACAAAGAAAAACCTTCCAGAGCAAGGAAAAAGTGAAACTATATATCTCCACCAAACTAGCATTACAAAAGAAACTTAAATATATCCTACACATAGAAAACCAACAAGAGTGTGAGAAAGGCAGAGAAAAGGCCTCAAACGGAGGATCAGATGATCATAGTAGACACAGACGCTCAGAAAGTGGATAGCATGGCAGGAACTACCAGATATCTCTCAATCCTACCTCTCAATATTAATGGGCTTAACTTTCCAATTAAGCAGCATAGATTGTCAAAAAGCAAGATCCTTCATAACTATCAATATCAATAGAAAGCCCACGGATTGGGAGACGATCTTCACTAGCCATACAACAGACAAGGGTCTCATATCTAAAGTATAGTTGGAACTCAAAAAATGAAATCCACCAACAACAAATCATCAAAGAAACAACTGCCCAATAAATAAGTGGGTTAAAGACTTAAAGAGAAACTTCTCTGAAGAGGAAAGAAGGATGGTCAATAGACACATGAAGAAATGCTCAACTTCCCTAGCCATAAAAGAAATACAAATCAAAACAACATTGAGATACCACCTCACTCCAGTTAGAATGGCTATAATCAAGAACTCTAATAACAACAGATGCTCGAGGGGATGTGGACAGAAGGGAACCTTACTGCATTGTTGTTGGGAGTGTAAACTTGTTCAACCACTTTGGAAAGCAGTATGGACGTTCCTCAAAAGACTCCACATAGAGCTTCCCTATGACCCAGCAATCCCACCTTTGGGCATTTTTCCAAATGTTTGCAAACAAGACCACCCTAAAGCTACCAGCACGACTATGTTTATTGCAGCATTATTTACTATAGCTAAGATATGGAACCAACCCAGATGCCGCTCAGTAGATGAATGGATCAAGAAAATGTGGTATATGTACACAATGGAATTCTATGCCTCCATCAGAAAGAATGACATTGCCCCATTTGTTAGGAAATGGAAAGACTTGGAAAAGATTATATTAAGTGAAATAAGCCAGGCCCAAAGAAAAATAGGTCCCATGGTTTCTCTTGTTTGCAATATCTAATACATGTCTGAGTCAAGTAGTACAGGTCAGATACGTTGATATTAGGAAAATGAACCCTAAAATATATTCTCAAATGTAATTTTTCATTCATGCGATTGTTTCTAACACACTTATAAGATTTTTTTTTGTTGCTTTGTATGTCCCTCTCCCACAGTATAACCCCTGCTTTCACTGTATTTGATGTGAGTATAATTTCTGGAAGGGAATGGGAAAAACAAATCGTTTAAATAGGGATACAGGTGGACCCATTGCAACAATGAGATGTACAAGTCATTATGTCAAAAAGGAACTTTACAACTTTGGGGCGGGGGGGGAGGGGGGGGGGGTAGGAGCGAGCGAGGTGGGGGTGGGGGTGCGGGGAGAAGCTACAATGCTTGATAAGAAATGTACTCATTATCTTGCCCATGTAATTGTAACCCTTCTGCACAGTATTTTCACAATAAAAAAAGCAAGATCCTTCTATCTGCTGCCTTCAAAAACAAACATTCTGAAAGTGAAAGGCTGAAACAAAATCTACCAAGCAAATAGCCCCCATAAACAGGTGGTAGTTACAATCCTAATATCACATGAAATAGGCTTAAAAATAAATTAATATATAACATTTCTAAAAATCTATTCACCAAATACAGGAGCACCCAAATTTATCCAAGAAACACTACTTTCCTTAAATTGACACATAGATCCAAAGACATGAATTGTTGGGGGCTTTACACACCACTCTCCCCACTGGATAGATCAACTCTGCAAAAATTCAACAGAGAAACCTGAGATATAAACAACTGCATACACCAACTAGACGTAACAGACAACTACAGGATGTATCACCCAGCAGCATGAGAACACACATTCTTCTCAGCAGCACATGGACCACATTTTGGGACACAAAGCAAATCTGTCCAAATTCAGAAACATTGAAATTAGGCCCTGCATTCTCTCAGCCCTCTCTCAGATATCAAGGATGTCCATTCTCTCCACTTCTCTTCAATTTAGATTAGAATGCCTAGCTTCAGCAATAAGAAAATATGTAAACATAAAGGGGATCTAAATAGGGAAAGATGAAGTAAAACTCTCCTTCTTTGCAGATGACATGATCTTGTATTTAAAAACCCCATGGAAGGCAGGGGCCGGTGGCTCCCGCCTGTAATCCTAGCTACGCAGGAGGGTGAGATCGGAGGATGGCAGTTCAAAGCCAGCCGGGGCAGGAAAGTCCAGGAGATTCTTATCTCCAATAAACCATTAGAAAACCGGAAATGGCTCTGTGGCTCAAGCAGTAGAGTGCTCGCCTTGAGCTGAAGACACAGGGAGAGTGCCCAAGCCCAGAGTTCAATCCCCATGACCAATTAAAAAAAAAAAAAAAAAACCCCAAAACCATGGAATACACTCCCAAGTTACTTGAGTAGATCGGAAACTTAGGTAAAGTAGCAGGGTATAAAATTAACCTTCAAAAATCAATGGCTTTTCTATATGCCAACAATGAGAATAGTGCAGCAGAAAAAGGAAATTAAAGCAGAACTAAGGAGGTAGAAAACCTCCCATGCTCCTGGATTGGGAGGATTAAGATGGTGAAAATGGCAATACTGCCGAAGGCTATCTACAAATTCAATGAGATACCTATCATTATCCCAACCTCATTCTTCAATGACAGAGAAATAGCAATCCAAAAATTATTATTATTCAACATGGTTTGATAGGGTGTCACTCCTAAACGTCTGCCTTGAAGTGGCAATGTCTCAGGAACCCACCCCATCTCTGTCTGGAGATATGTCTACTGGTTCTATAGCAGAAAGCTAGTGTCACACACAGGTGAAAGCAGAAAACTTTTCCTACATGTGGACCATTAATATCTCATTTTTACAGAGAAGAAATGCGTGAAGTGTTAAACATTTCAACATTTTTATCTGGACAAAGGGCCAAAATGAAATGTCAGCTGCCTCAAAAGTGAAGTTGGAGAAAAATTCAGTTTTCTCCTTCTGGATGGCAAGAGGGAAGAAACAAAAGCAATGGAAAGGTGAAGAGCATGTTAGTTTGTGCCAAGAAAGGACTGGGGATTTAAAAAATTCACTAGAAGGAATTTCTTTCTTGATGAAGCTGGTGATCTTGTACCAGATGGCAAGCTGATAATATTTTGTGAGATGAGTGTGGTTGAAGATTTATCAAACATATCAGGACATACTAATTGAAGATTTAGCTAATCTCCAGGAAAATACAAAAATTACAGATGGCAGGCTTCATTCGTTTGGTTTTTGTCTGATGATGAGAATTTAAGTCTCATAAACCTGTGTTGAATCTGGATCACTGGTATTTAATACAATATTAAAACATGAAGAGGAAGACAGCAAAAAGAATCAAGTGGAAACAAGTGATTTAAAACCCTGAGGTTTTAAAAGAAATGATGAGATTCGTTTACATGGGAACAAAACAACCCTTGATACAAATGGTTGTCAACATGTTGGCAGACACAGATCACTATGCACTGGAATGGCTGACGGTCACCATGAAGAAGACTTGTGTAACAACCTCTCAGTAGACAATGTTGCTCATACCCTTACCTTTGCAGATTTGCCATTTAGAACAATTGAAAGCACAAGCCATAGACTTGATTCATATGTGCAGTGTATCTTGACACGATAGGTAAAAATGGGAAAAACTGCAACGCAGCTGACATAACAGAAATATCTGGGTAGAAGGCCATGATTCAGTTTCACACTTACCTAGTGGCAGAAGCCTTTCAAGCACAGGCATCTGCACAACGCTCACTGTTTGTCCTTCCATGCAAACTGCTAAAGCAGTCCTGACTCTCCCATGGACAGTAGAAATCGATACTGACTTTACTCTTCCTTTATGCAGAAGGTTTCTGATATAGACCACAAGCATGAGTAGTTACTGTTTTCTTGTTCACAGAGCTGAAGGTAAACTGTCAAATTGCTTGCCCTTCAGATGGATAATTTATGGTTTATATTTCAGCTTTATGTTAGATTCATTCATTTTAAGGCCTTAAATTTATCTTCAATGTCTTCTCTTGTACTAGAATATTTTTTTGTTATTGTGCTTTGCATTTTGACCAAGGCTATGCAGGATTGCACTAGCTCCATAAAGTATAAAGCTGTGTTCTCCTTCAAAATATTTGAAGATTATCAGAAATGTACACATTCTTTTTTCTTCTTTGGAGAAGTCTTTCTTGAAGTCTTTAGCCCTTATTAATTGGGTTATTGATTCTTTGAGAATTTGTTTTTGGGAGGTTTAATATTTTGAGCTCCAAGTATATTTTTGATATGAGGCCCTTGTCTGATGCATAGATCTTCTCCCACTCTGTGAGCTTTCTATTTATCTTGCTAGCTGTGTCCTTTGCCATGCAGAAACTGCATTTTGAAGCAGTCCCATTTTTCCAGTCTTTCTTTGATTTGTGGTGAGTATGGATCTTTACAAAGGAAGTTTCCACCTGTGTTAAGGGGCCCTAGTGTTGTCTCTATCCCTTCCTGTAATATATTCAGGTTATTTGGTCTTACACTGAGGTCTCTGATCCATTTGGAGTTGATTCTAGTGCAGGGTGGTATATAAGTATCTAGTTTCCATTTTCTACACATGTATAGCTAATTCTGCCAGCACAATTTGTTGTAGAGGGTGTTTTTTGCTCCCGTATTGAAGAATAGGTTGCTATAGGACTGTGGGTTCATTACTTTGATTTCAGTTCTATTCCATTGGTCCTCAGGTCTGTTTTTGTGTGAATACCAAGTTGTTTTCATTACTACAGCTGTGTAATAGAGTTTGACATTTGGTATTCATACTCTTCCAGTACTTTTCTTCCTGCTAAGGATTGTTTCTGCTGTTAGGGTTCATCTATTATTCAATATGAATTTTTGATTGCTTCTTCTATATCACTGAACAATGATGTTGGAATAATGATGAGTATTGTATTGAATTTGTAGATAGCCTTTGGAAGTATTGCTATTTTCACCATATTAATCCTTGCAATATGGGAACATGGCAGGGTTTTCCATTTCTTTAAATCTGCTTTAATTTTTTTCAGGTTTTGAAAGTTTTCATCAAGGAAGCCCTTTGTAGCTTTCGTTAAGTTATTTCCTAGGTATTTTTATTTGAGGCTATTACAAATGGAATTGCTTTTCTGGTTGCAGCCTAGCTCTTCTCAATATTGGCATACAGAAAACTACTGATTTTTAAGGGTTAATTTTATACCCTGCTAGTTTGCAAAAGTGTTGGATCAGCTCAAGTAACTTGGGAGAGGAATCTAAGGGTTTTTTAATATACAAAATCATGTCATCTTCAAAGACAGATAGGGTTACTTCTTCTTTCCGTATTTGGATCCCCTTTATGTTGGTGTTTGGCCTTACTGCTCTTGCTAGGAATTCCAGTACTATACCAAAGAAGAGTAGAGAACATTGACTCCTTCCTGATTTTGGAGGAAATGGCCATTAGACATATGAAGAAATGTTCAACTTCTCTGGCCATAAAAGAAATGCAACTCAAAACAACATTGAGCTCTACCTCATCCCATTTAAAATGGCCATTATGAGGAAAACTAACAATAACAGATCAAGGCGGGGTTATGGAAAAAAGGAAACACTACTACACTGTTAGTGGGAATGTAAACTTGTTTAATCACTCTGGAAAGCATTGTGGAGGTTCCTCAAAAGACTAAACAAAGAGCTTGCTTATGACCCAGCAATCCACACCTGATCATTTATCCAAATGACCCCCAAACCAAAGCCAGCAGCACGACCATATTCATTGAAGCATTGTTTATCATAGCTAAGATACATAATCAACCCAGATGACCCTCAGTGGACAAATGGATCAAGAAAATGTGACATATATACAAAATGAAATTGTCTTTGCCCCATTTGTAAGAAGATAAAAACACTTGCAAAAATTATATTAAGCAAAGTAAGCCACACACCAAGATACATAGACTGCATGAATTCCCTCATCTCTAATTAGAATGTGCCTATAAAACTTCAAGTAAACCCAATGGAGAGTAAAAGACAAAAATTACAATTGTACATGATTAAACAGCACTTTAAACAGTCACACAGTGATAACAAAGGAGGATATTCTCAGGAGAAGTTCACAAGGGCCCAATAGCTATGTGGATATGATCATATAAAATAACACTTATCAAAGTGAACTCCAAGAAATGGAAACAGAGGTTTTCTATTACATTGTTTGTGGCTTGTTTTTTCCCCTTTGGTTTATTCCCTTTTGTCACTGTTCTTGATTTCTGTACCTTTTGTTTTGTATATAAGCATATCTGATTTAGGGAGGGGAAGGGGAAGCACAGAAATGGTGGGACAAAGGGTGAACCAATTCAGCAGTGATATTCAGTAGACACTGTTGGAAATGCACTATACAACTTGGGAAGACAGGTTTGGAAGGAGATTATTTGGGAGAAAATGAGGAAGGAGGTGACACTGTTCAAAAAGAAATGACTTATGTAACTGTAACCCCCCTGAAGGTTACCTTTACAATAAAATATAAAAAATAATTGTGCATAAATATAAAGTCTTAGCAGAAGTCCTCTGCTAGGTAAAATATTAAATATATTCCTGCAAAAGGAGGTGGGTGGGTAAGTGGAATTATTTAGTGTTCCTAGATTACAAAGAGAGCACCCATGAGAGTATTTTACAAACTTTTAAAATACACACAATGTGCTCTGCTTTATTTAAGCATTCATGGGATGATATAAATTTGAGGTTCACTTGAAAAAAATATTAAGTACTTACCATATGCAAAACTTCCTCTTAACTAACAATGAAATAATTCAGTGTCTTCTTTTTTGTACTATGTATGCTTTACAATTAAAAGGGAATTCTCATACTTAAATGTTTTTCTGTTATTAAAGTTTATCATTGTGTACTGTAGTCCAGTTACTTTTGTGTTTGTTCAGCTTTAATAATGAAAATATGATTGAATTGATTCACATTATGGAAATAAAGTGGAAATAAAGTTCTGCTAAATTACTTAAATTTTAGTTCAAAGGGAAGATGACCTTCAAGATTCCAATGTATAAAAAAATAGTGAACTCTTCTACTATATATTTAATCAGTTTGTGTTAATGATGAGATACGTGCTACTTGTGTCTGATTGATGAAAACATCTTTTACAATTCACCATTGTTGACTTTAAAATGGAATTGTTTCTAAACTCAGAAAAAAACAGAGGGAGTTGATGAAGGTAGTCTTTGAAAGGCCAAAAAAGATAACGGACATGGATAAGCAATGACTTTTTTACTTTAATATTATGTGCAATAATAATCACGCGGCCACCTTCTTATAGTATTTACCAAGATATGCCTGATAAAACTATTTGATTGTTTTAACCATTTAGTACATATCTCAAACTTTCAAATATGTCAAGGTCTTCTAAGAACCAATTTTTGGTTATACATCAACTGCATTGAAACAGCCAACAAGTTATTACTGAAAGATAAAAGTTCTAACATGCTTTTACTTTGCTTACAACTGTCATCACCTCAATTTTGTATGTTTCTGATCTCCAATTGCTATTATGTTAATAAACATTGCCTTGCTTACACATTCTCAATTCTATTACCTACACTGTCATCATTTCATGAAAACTCTGCAAGCCTGTAGCATTTTCACTACAAATTGACACTTATATTTTAGTTTAGAGAAGTACCCTTAACTGAAAGATTACTTAAGGTAGAAATGGGATATTCACATGATTGTAGCACTTCCTTTGCCATTTAAATGTAGCAATTGTTTCAGCTGTGAGACAGAGATGGCCTCTCAGTGTTGGATATCTGTGACACATGAGAGAAGTTTGGAGCATTCATAGTGTCTGTCCTCAAAGGGCATGGGACAGCTCATTCAGTTGCATGTGCAAAGATGAGGGTTTTGTTTTGTTATGTTTTGTTTTGTTTTTATTTAGTTTTGGGTCCGGTCGTGGGGCTTGATCTCTGGGCCTGGGGGCTGTCCCTCAGCTCTTCAGCTCAAGGCTAGCGCTCTACCACTTGAGCCACAGTGCCACTTCTGGCTTTTTTCTTTTTGCTTATGTGGTGCTGAGGTATCGAACCCAGGGCTTCAGGCATGCAAGGCAAGTGCTCTACCACTGAGCCACCTTCCCAGCCCCAAAGATGAGGTGTTTTAAGAACTCGAAGAAGAACTAAGACAATAAATATAGATAAAACTATGCCCTATTACATGATAGCCTAAACTTTTATTCAGTCAGTTTTCTTTTTATTAGCCTCAGTTAGTTGTGTTTTAGTAGGTCTATTTATGTATACAATATGTCTTAGTCAAAGTTATGCATTCTGTTATTCTCTCTCCTCAGAATTCTTCCTTTGCAAACAAATCTTAGGAAGATTCACTGTTCCATTTTCACACCTGAACATTAAGCATTTGATCACATTCACTATTCTTCCCTCTGTGTGTTTACCTACTCACTCCTCTGCCATCTCAGACTGAACAAATTTCAACTTCCTAATATTCCTTTTGTGAAAGAGCATGGTAGTTGTTCAAAGGAGGTTCACAAATGCTGTGAGAGATATGTATAGTGATTGAAGAGTATGTATGTGTATATATAATCAGAATCTGTATCTCTATCATCATTATGTGTTTATATGTATGTTCATTTTTTAAGTCTAGTATCCAGATATGAAAGAAAACAAGTCTACTTTTGTCTTTCTTGACCAGGCCACCTTTGCTTAATATGACACTTTTCCAATCTATTCATTTCCTTACAAATGATGTAATTTTATTCTTCATTATGGCTGAATTGTGTATCACATTTTCTTAATTTATTCACAAGATAGCATCAGCCTTTCTCTACATTCATATGCCATCCAATCACACTTCCTCTACACAGTCATAGCTGGCACAGGGATCTAAGATCCCCACTGTGTGGAGGCTTTAGAATCCTTTGGTATAGTATTATATGATCTTCGAACACACATGATATGGCATCTTCTTTCCCTATTTTGATCCCTTTTTATCTCTTTCTCCTGTCTTATTCTTATGGCTTAGAATTCTTATGATATTAATTAATGTGGAGAGATAGACACTTTTGTTTCACTCTTGATTTTTTAAGAAATAGGTTAAGTACAAGACCCATCACCAACAAAAACAAAAACAACAAAGTGAGAAATAGGTTAAATTTGTCCCTATTTACTGTAATATTGTCTATAGATTTGTCATATAAAACTTTTATTATGGTAAAGAATGCTTCTATTACTAGTTACTTCTTAATTTAAATCATTGAAATTCTTTCAAAGGCCATTTTTGCATCAGTTAATGATTGTGTGATTCTTGTCATTAATGAAGTTTATGTGCTGTATTATGTTTATTGATTTATATATGGTGAACCAATCTTGCATAGCTGGATTGAAACCAAGTTGAGCATGGTGTATGATCTTTTGGATGTATTGTTAATTTTGTTCAGCAACTACTTTTTTGGTCTATGGTTGTCTTTTTTATTCTTCCAGGTACCACTGCTCATTCTCCTGAGCAGACTTTATTTTTTTATGTATAGATTTTATTTTTATTGTAAAGGTATTGTACAGAGACGTTACAGTTACATGAACAGGGTAATGAGCACATTTCATGGTTAGCTTTGTTACCTCATCCTTTATTTTTCCCCTAACATCACTTCCCTCCTTGCCTACCCAACTCGTACCACTCCTCCCCATTCCGACATTGTAACGTTAATTTTCAATATAGTGTCCTATACATCTCGTCATCACAATGGGTCAGCCTGCATCCCCATTTAAGCAATCTGCAATATCCCTTTTCCTCCCCATATTACAAAAATGCATATACAAGGTGCAGAACACCGGCATCAAAATCCAGTGATAACAGGGGTTATACCATGGGGGAAGAACATACAATAGAAACAAAAGACTCACATAGTGCATTGTAAGTACAATAAGAACACTAGCAAGAAAGAAAGAAAGAAAAACCTCTCGTGTCCCTGTCTTGGGGTACATATTGCTTAACATAATCTCATGTGGTCATATGTACATAACCTTTGACCTTCTCTGTTGTTGTAGACTTGTACTAATCACTGCAAACAAGGGAAACCATGGGACCTATGTTTCTTTGAGTCTGACTCACTTCACTTGAAATAATTTTATCCAAGTCTTTCCATTTCCTAATAAAAGAAACAATGTCATGCTTTCTGATGGTGGCATAGAATTATATACATATATATCACATTTTCTTGATCCATTCATTTACTGAGGGGCATCGGGGTTGGTTCGATATCTCAGCCATGGTAAATAATGCGGTGATAAACATGGTTGTGTTGCTAGCTTTGGTATAACCTTGTTTGTAATAGTTTGGGTTAAATGCACAAAAGTGGGATTGCTGGGTCATAGGGGAGCTCTATGCATAGTCTTTTGAGGAACCTCCATACTGCTTTCCAGAGTGGTTGAATGAGTTTACACTCCTACCAACAATGCAATAGGGTTCCCTTTTGGCCCTATCCCTTCCAGCATCTGTTGTTACTGGATTTCTTGATTATAGCCATTCTGATGGATGAGGTGGAATTTCAGCGTTGTCTTGATTTCCATTTCTTTTATGGATAGAGAGGTCAAGCATGCATCTATTGGCATTTCTTATTTCCTCTTCAGAGAAGTCTCTCTTTGAGTTTTTAGCCCATTTGTTAATCAGGCAGTTGTTTCTTTGAGGATTTGCTGTTGGGGGATTTAGTTCTTTGAGTTCCAAGTATATTTAAATATGACACCCTTGTCCATTGTATGACTAGTGAAAATCCTCTCCCAGTCTGTGGGCTTTCTCTTGATATTGCTAGCTGTGTCCTTTGCCTTGCAGAAGCTCTGCAGTTTCATGCAGTCCCATTTGTCCAACCTTTCTTTGATTTGTTCTGCTTCTGTGACTCTATTAAGAAATTCTGGGCTTGTGCCCTGGAGCCCTAGAGTTTTTCCTTTTTCTTCCTGTAATATTTTCAGGGTGTCTGCTTTGACTTGAGGCCTTTGGTCCATTTGGAGTTGATTCTGGTGCAGGGTAATATATATGGATCTAGTTTTAGTTTTCTACAAGTGTTTGACCAATTTTGCCAACACTGTTTACTGTCTTCCTTCCATTCTAATTTTTTAGCTCCCTTGTCAAAGATTAGGTGGCTATAGGTCTGTGGGTTCATTTCTGGTGCTTCCGTCCTATTCCATTGATCCTCAGGTCTGTACTTGTGCCAGTACCAAGCTGTTTGGATTACTATGGCTTTGTAGTAGAGTATGAAGTTTGGTATTGATATTCGATCAGCGCTGTTCTTTTTACTAAGCATTGTTTTTGCTATTCGGGGTCTTTTATTATTCCATATGAATTTTTGGATTGCTTCTTCTATTGCATTGAAGAATGAGGTTGGAATGTTCATGGGTATTGCATTGCATTTGTAGATAGTCTTTCACTGTATTGCCATTTTCCCAATCCAGAAGCATGGGAGGTTTTTCCACCTCCTTAATTCTGCTTTAATTTCCTTTTTCTGATTTTTAAAGTTTTCATCATAGAGGTCCTTCACCTCTTTTGTTAAGTTAACTCCTAAGTATTTTATTTTTTTTGTCGGGCTATTTCAAAAGGGGTTGCTTTCCTAATTTCAGCCGTGCTCCTCTCATTATTGACATACAGGAAAGCCATTGATTTCTGAGGGTTAATTTTATACCCTGGTAGTTTTCCAAAATTTCTGATCAGCTCAAGTAACTTGGGAGTGGAGTCCATGTGGTTCTTTAAATACAATATCATGTCATCTGAAAAGAGGGGAGTTTTACTTCATCCTTCCATATTTGGATTCTTTTTATGTTTGCACCTTGTCTTACTGCTGTAGTTAGGCATTCTAATACTAGGTTAAAGAAGAGTAGGGAGTGTGGACACCCTTGTCTCGTTCCTGAATTTAGAGGAAATGGTTTTAAATTTTTGCCATTAAGTATATTGCTGGCTATAGGTTTGTCATTTATAGCCTTTATTATATTGAGGAATGTTCCATGGATTCCTATATTTTCCAGAGCCTTCACCATAAAGGGGTGTTGGTCTTGTCAAATGTTTTTTCCTACATCTATTGAGACAAACTTGTGGTTCTTATCCTTGCTCTTGTTGATGTGATGAATCATACTAATTGTTTTTAGTATATTGAACCAGCTTTTTGTCCCTGAAATGAATCCTGTTTGATCATAGTATATGATTCTTTTGATGAGTTGTTGAAGTCGATTTACCAAGATTTTGTTGAGAAGTTTTATGTCGATATTCATCAAAGAAATGAATCTAAAATGGGAAAAGATGGGAAGGGGAAACAAAGGAAAGGGCAACAATGCTTGATAAGAAATGTACTCATTACCTTGCCCATGTGATTGTAACCCCTCTGTATGGTATTTTTACAATTTAAAAAAAATGGATCTATAATTCTCTTTCTTTGATGAGTCCCTGCCTGGAGATGGGATGAAGGTTATGCTGGTTTCATACAAAGAGTGTGGTAGTGAATTTTGGCTTTCAGTTTCATTAAAGAGATGGAGGAATACTGGTGTAAGTTCTGCTTTGAAAGCCTCTAGAGTTCAGCTGTAAATCTTGGGCTTTTCTTGGGTGGGAGGTCTTTTATTGCTGCTTCTATTTCGATGGTTGATATGGGTCTGTTAGGTTGTTTTAAATCATCTTGGTTTAGTTTGGGCATGTCAGTATTTGCTAGAAATTTGTCCTTATCTTTCAGGTTCTCAGATCCATTAGTGTAAAGATTTGAGAAGTATCCCCTTATTATATTCTGAATCTTGGCTGTTTCTGTGTTGATGTTTCCATTCTCATCTCTGAGTTTATTTGGATATGTTGTCTTTTTATTCTCATAAGATTTGCTAAGGGCCTGTCAATTTTATTAATTTTTTTGAGGAACCACCGCTTTGTTTTATTAATTCTTTCTTTAGTTTTTGGAGTCTATTTCATTTAATTTGGATTTAATTTCAATTATTTGTTTCCATCTACTGTATTGGGGTTTAGCTTGTGTTCTTTTTCAAGGAGCTTTGGATGACTCATTAAATTGTTGGTTTCAGATCTTTCCAATTTCTTGATGTAGGAACTCAAAGCTATGAACTTGCTTCTGAGTACTGCCTTTGCTGTGTCCCAGAGGAGCTGGTAATTTGTTGAATATCATGAACATTTTAATTTCCTTTCTAATCTCTTCCACCACCCACTGCTGGTTCAACAGTGTGTTGTTCAGCCTCCATGTGTTACAGGATTTTCTTTGGTGGCTTTTGGTGTTGAATTCTAATTTAACTCCCTTGTGGTCTGAGGGAATGCAGGGTATCATTTCGATGTTTCTGAATTTGGACAGATTTGCTTTGTGACCTAGAATGTGGTCTATTTTGGAGAATGTTCCACGTGCTGCTGAGAAGATGGTGTTATCTGATGCTGTTGGGTGATATATTCGGTAGATGTCCATTAAGTCTATTTGATTTATGCAGATTTTGAGATCCAAGTTTTCTCTGTTGTGTTTTTGCCGGGTTGATCTATCTAGTGAGGATAGTGGTGTATAGTGTTGTATTAAAGTCCCATACGATTAATGTCTTTGGATCAAAGTAATATTTGAGGGAAAGTAGTGTTTCTTGTTTATGTGGAGATGGTGTTGGGATTTGTCGGTTGGCCATATTACTTGTATTTCTGTGGTCAGTTCTACCCATTTGGAGAGAAGAATCACAGTGGTGCAACAGTACTACAGTGTTTTTTTTTTTTTGGGGGGGGGGTCAGAGCCAACCCGGTGTCATGTAGATGCATAGATCTTAGGGTTTCAAAATTATGTATAGGTATTTTCCTATTTAGCTCTCTTTTTCTTTTCTTGGAGAGGGATATTGTGGCTTTTGGGTCGAGATTATGTATAGTTGCAACTTTTGAGACAACCTGGGTTTGGCTGATAAGTAGTCTGCTCCTTAGAGTTAACAAGATGGGCCCCTTGTACTCAAAATAGTTAAATGGAACCAATTTTGTGGTCAACTATAGAACCAACTGTAAGTTGGTTCAGATATAAACCGTTAGGGATCAATGGGCTGAGCAGATGGGGAAATGAAGAGTTAGGAATGGAGAGATATGAATTTAAATTCAGAAGAGAACTTGGGTAAAATGATAGTAGAGGGGTAAGAACAGATTAGGGGATCAGTATATGTAGGAGGAGAATACAGACCATGTTACTGAGTATAAGTGGTGGAAATGAATTCGAAGAAAGGTTATGTAGGGAGTAGATTAGAGATCCAGATGAAGGTAAGAAAAAGACGTTATATATAAATGTATTTGGGAGACTTGCTGAGATGAGAGAAAGATTATTCAGATATTATTGGAGAATAACTGAATCTAAGTTAACTCCTGTAACTATTGTTTACACACATAGAAGGAGACCTTACTTTGTGTATAGAACTAGGCAGGGTACCTCTGATGGTATATACTATAATGTGGAGAGAATGGAGAAGTGGAGAGTGAGAGGAAAAGAAAGAAGGGAAAAAAAACTTACAAATTAGGAGATTGGAAAGTGGAAGAAAAAAACAAATAATAATGACAAATAGAAGCTTTAAGTGGAATAGCAAATCCTAAATCACAATACACATTAACAAATAGAAATAAAAACAAACAAACAGTGCTGGGAAGGTGGCTCAGTGGTAGACTGTTTGCCTCACATGCATGAGGCCCTGAGTTTGATTCCTCAGCACCACATAAGCAGAAAAAAAGCTAGAAATGGTGCTGTGGCTCAAGTGGTAGGACACAGGCCTTGAGATGAAGAGCTGAGGTACAGTGTCCAGGCCAAGTGTTCAGCCCCCACGACAGACAAAAAAAAAACTAACAAAACTAAACACAAACAAGAATAAAAAATTAAAGATTGTATTTTTTGGTTCTTTGGGGGAGTTTAGTCTTCCCGTAGTCCTCAGAGCAGATTTCTGATGGAACTTTGTTTGCCTTGCTGTAGTCCACCTTCCTTGTGGCTTGGTTGGGAGCAGATGGCCTTTTGATGGGGGAGGCTTCCCTGCTATATACAGTCCCCTCTCAAGCCTGGTGGGAGACAGTTTTGGCGGTTTCAGGTTTTTAGGCTGCTATCATATTCCTGGAGCTGTATTCCCAGGCTTTCCCTGGTAGCCACAGGAACCTTAAGAACAGAAGTTATGTCCATGTTCTGTTCTGGTATGATCCCTGCCTTTTGGAAGGGGGCTTGGGTCAGAGGGCTTTGGAATCACACAGGGAATTGCCTTCCAGGGAGTGGACCCAGTTGGGTTTCTCACAAGGCCTGTAGCTGCTGGTGTGCTGGACCCAGAGCCTGTGCTGTGGTGGGTTGGATGGAGTTGGCAGGTTCTCATTGAGAGGGTCTGGGTGTTGGCAGGTGCAGGTGGGTGGGGGGTTCTGCTGATGCTGAAGGGTTTCCTCTGTGGCAACATGGTGAGTCCTGGCACTGGGAAGAGCAGGTGGAGGTTCGTGCAGTGCACTGGTGTGGACTGCGGGAGTGGGGGAGGTGGTGGCATGCTGGTCTGCAGCAGTGGCAGCTGGAGGTGTCAGGTGGCAGGCAGCCTTGGGTGTGGCTGCCTGGGGCTGCTAGGTGCATTTGCAGAGATGACTGTAGCAGTTTTGAGGTACCTCAGCTGTGAGTGCCTGGGGTCTCTCTATGGTTGTCTCTTATGTCAAGGTCCTTTCTGGCTTTTCAGTGAGTACTTGCCTCAAAAAGTTATCTAGAATAACTAGTGTATTTGTTCTGAATAGTATCTAGTCATTAAAAATAAATGGTAATCAAGATCAAATACAGGGGATGAAGAGATAGCAGGAGAGATAGCAAGACATGTGTAGTATCATTTTTATAGTTCCAAGAAAGGATTAGTGATACCATAGTTCAAGGATCACACATGCAGTTCAAGGTTTGAAGTAAGAGAACATAAAAAGGAACATACTCTGGAAAAGACACAATTTAGATATGAAAACTGGGCTATTTATAGAAGTCGATAGACTGTGTGAAAAATCCTAGAATCCAAAACTAACATATATAACTGACACAAGTTTAGTCCATCAAAGTCCGAAGCAAAACAGCTGAGAGGGATCCAAAATCTCTGAGTTGGACCTGAAGAGAATGTTTTCTTCCAATTCACTAACTTTATACAAATGAGGTTGGAATTTCAAAACCATTTGTAGTCATCATCCCAGGCTTTATAGAGAATACGTATGGAAAGAAAGATGAGGATGCAGAAGTGTGCTTCTTCGGTTGTTGTGATAGCCACATTCTTCCTGTTGAACTGACTGGTGCCATTTTCCACAGCATTGATAGTTCATCCTGTAGGGGGATTATTTCTAGCCTGCAAATGTTTGCTACTTTTTGTTTTCTGTTCTATTCCTTATTTCTTTTTGACTAAGTAGTAAGGTCAAATCAAAACTAAATCTGATATTCCTGACTGATCTATAGTGGGCACTGGCATCTCAGAAATTTGTTTTGCACAAATTTGCAATTAAGCTTCAATTCCTTTTTACATATTTGCTCCATTATTTCAAGGTGGATGTTGTTTATAGCTCTAATTTTTAAAGTTAATAACCTTATTTTATTATCTAGTGACATAGCTGTCTAGATTTCTTTTTTGAAGGCGCTCCATAGTGTGGTTATTTGTAGACACACACACACACACACACACACACACACACACACACACACACACATATAAAGAGAGGGAGAGATTTTTATATTTGTTTTGGACAAATAAAATTTGCAATTCATTGCATAAATGATTCTACAATACTTGTACTCCTAGATTTTTTTTTACTCCTATGGAAATATTCAGAGGCTGGTGCCACTATGCTATTTATGGGTTGGACTCTAGAACATGGTTGGAGCTCTTGCTCTCTAATTGATCCATCTTTTCATTTTCTAGAATTTCCTTGGTTGCTTTGTTCATACTTTTTCTTTTTATTATTATGATTAAGTAGTTGTACAAAGGAGCAGTTTCTGAACAACATATATCTTGATCAATGTCACCCTCCTTTTTCTTATCTTTTTCTCATCCTCCTTTTTTTATCCCCCCTTCTCTTATTCTTTTTTAATTTTGTAGGTTATACATTACATTCTTGACTGCATTCTCCCTCTCTTCTCCTGTTCATTAATCTACCCCACGTCCCCTTCACTTCACCTCTTTTGAGTACATAATTCTTGGTGTTTTATCTTGCTGAACTTTGGTTTTTTCCTCTCAAGGGAATTTTAATATTGTACTATGACATATAAATATTAAAATATACTTCCTGAAAATTTGTGTTACATATTTCTTTGAATCACAGTATATCGACATATTGCCTTAGGAATCACCTACATTTTGATCCTATCAATCTAAAATTGATAGTTTAGTAATAATTTAAAGAGTTTTCTGATTTTTATTCTACAGTACTTCATGGACCTTTTTAAGAACAACTTTTTACTTAAAAAATTCTATTATCATTTATTAATTTTGATATATTACATAGATTAGTATTTTCTTTCAGTATGTTTTCTAATCAGCTTATTAGTTACACTAATATGACTGATATTAAGTTCAGGTTTTGTACAACAGGCCCTGATATATTCAAATTACTTTTTTTTCATTTCCACTGAGATAATTAATAGCCCATATATTTTTGTTTTTAATAGTTATAAACTGAATTTTTATTGTTCTTATTAAGGAACTGCACAAATGTTTCAGAATTCCATAACTCAGGTACAATGGTTCTTGGGTAATGTTCCCCCTTCTGTCACTTTCCCCATACTTTTTTCCATGGTCCCTACCCACCATTACATCATTTTTAATATAACGTATGTTAAATATAATGACAGCATTTGCTCATCATCCCTCCATTCCTGTGTCCCCTTGTTGTTTTAACCTCTTTAAAAAATAGCATGATATCAACTTGAAAGTTAACATTCCGTCAAAAGAATGGCTTTCCTTATTAATTCTTAAAAGAAATCTGGAGTCTATTTCATTGTGTAGGGTACCCCTTTCAAAAAGGCACCCACTAACTTAGCATGAAGATGTGGCGCTGATAACAGAAGCACATCACCCAGTCCATCCAATAATTTTCCACCCCATAGCTTCTCTGTCTTGGTTGTTTCAATCTCCTCTTTCAGTTGATGTATTTCTGTACAAATATCTTCATATTTATTTTTAAATCCTTCTTTAAGCATTTCTTCTTGAATCTACAAAATGAAAAAGTAAACCTTGAAAATAAAACTTACTGAATATCAAGAGTTTTCCCTTAACAACCCTAGGAGTTAAGGATGTCCCTGTCTCTCTCTTTGTCTCTATCAGTCTTTCCCCACACTCCAGGACCACAGTGTTCTTTGACACATTTGTCTAATGTTTCCTCCTGATTCATGGGTAGTAAGAACATATGTGCTCCTAGCTCCCTGCGATTCTCTCAGGAGGTGGGAGGAGCTGGCAAAGGCAGGCTCACAAGTATCCTTGTGATATATCCCAGGCCCCATCAGACTCACCTTCAGCTTGTGTTCCAGCTTCTTTTCCTGATCTCTGATCAGATTCTCTCTTTCCCTTTCCATCTTCTCCTGTAGTTGGGCCATATTTTCCTTGTAGCTTTTCTCTTGGGCCTCCATCTTTTGCTGCTGTTCCTTCTGTTCCTGTCTTAGCACCTCCTTCTCCATCTCAGATGCTTCTTTTGCAGCCCGCTCAGCTATTCCACATTGGTTTTAGAGAAGAAAAACAACAAGAATCAAGCCTTAATGCTACCCACTGGGATCAAAACCCAAACTGTCTCTGAATTTTTCCAACGATCAAACCCAGGCACATGTGAGAATGACATGGAAATGTGCTGCCACACTGGCTATGACTAGACCTGACCTCTTGTTTTTCAGATTTAGCATCTTGTACATTCCAGTGTAGAACAGGAAGCTCCTTTCATAAAGATCTTCATGTCCATCAGTTAAGGTTTTCAGGAACCAACCCCCTCTTCTGAAAGTGTTACCTTCCCCAGTACCTGTTCTGGCCTTCTCTGCATCAGTGAGAGCTTTGTCTGACTGTAGGATCGATTTTTCTATAGCATCCTGGGACTGCAGGAATGTCTGGAGAATCTCATTTGCCTAGGAGACAAATAAACAAGTGGAATATGTCAAACAACAAAAGTCTATTAACTTGTTGCAGAAATTATTTCCCTCTAAATCCTGTAAAATTTCAATTGTCTTCAAGATTCCTCTGTGTCTGTTCCTTCTTGAACCATAAAAGCAAAGCCAATCTCTCTTGTAATGCTTAGAAACACTTTTAGCAGCCTCTGCCCTACTCTCCTACTTGGACTAATGGCCTGGCTGTTCTTCCTGATCTTTGTGCTCAAGACTAGCACTCTACCATTTTTAACTACATTGCCAATTCTGGCTTCTGGTGGTTAATTGGAGATAACAGTACCACATATTTTCCTGGTGGCTATGAACTGCAATCCTCAGATCTCAGCCTGCTGAGATTATATACATACATACATACATATATATATATATGTATATATGTATGTATGTATATATGTATGTATGTGTGTGTGTATACTTGCTAGCATTATAAGCATGAGACACCAGCAACCAGATTCAATCCTTTTTTTTTCTTTTGCAACAGAGAAATCTATTGCTATTCCAGGATATCAATGAGATTTACATGTACCTAAAGTGTATACTCTCTAGTGTATACTCTCTATCTGGGCACTGGTGGCTCATGCCGACAAATCATAACTAGTGAGATATTGAGATACAGAAGATCCTCATTTGAAACAAGCCTAGACAGAAAAATCCATGAGTCACTATCTCCAAAATAACCAGCAGAGGGCTGGGAAGGTGGCTCAGTGGTAGAGTGCTTGCCTTGCATGCCTGAGGCCCTGGGTTCGATTCCTCAGCACCACATAAACAAAAAGAAAAAAGCCAGAAGTGGCGCTGTGGCTCAAGTGGTAGAGCGCTAGCCTTGAGCTAAAGAGCTGAGGGACAGCGCCCAGGCCCAGAGTTCAGGCCCCACCACCGGACCCAAAAAAAAAAAAAAAAACCAGCAGAGAGCCAAACTAAAAGCATGGGTCCAATGACAGCACACTACCTGAGCAAGTAGGAATCCCTAGGTTCAAAACATACTACCACAAAAATAAAAAATATATCCCTACATTCTATTCTTCTACCAAGATTCCTGTATTCTTTTATTTAAAATACAAGGAATCCTCTGATAATTCATCTTGACCTTCATTCTGCTCTTAGAGAAATCTTTCCTGAGCTAACTCCAGAGTTCTGTATGGCTATCCTATGAACTGTCTACCAGGTTTCCCGAGTACAGGCTCTAGGAATTTACAACTTATTAGCTTCCTTATGCCTCATATTTCTCAACTACAAAACTTGGATAACATTAGTAGTAATTTATAGGATATTTCTGAAATTTAAATTATAGGTGTCCAAGTAGCCTGAAATTACAGGTTACTGAGTATTTATGATACAAATTCAGGGGTCAAAATTGAGACGTAGTGGTGCATACTTCTAATCATAGAATTGTTAAGGCTGAAGTGGAAATGATATGAGTTGGAACCAGCCTTAACTACATGAAACACCTTGACTTAAATCAAACAAAAAGAAAAAAACCCAAAATGGAATATAAAATATGATTTTGAATATGTGTGAGCATTATTAACACTAATATTATTACCATATTAATCCCACCATTATTTTTACTTGGTGTTCATGCCAGCATGGCATACCTTATCTTGTTAAATTCAATTTACCATTTGTATCTGAGGCAAGACTATCAGTTTCTTGTGAATAGAACAAAGGGTATCTTTAATTTTCATATCTCATTAACTTAATTAAGAAATGATTGCACGGTTTCATTTAAGAAATAATCCTACTCTACTTGGAAGTTTCTGGTTTAAGAATAATTAATTGTGGATAAAGAAGGAAAAATGCAGATTTTCTTCTCACAAATGATTCTGTGTTCTTTGTTAATGAGATTCCCAAGCAGGTGCCAATGGCTCATGCCTGTAATCTTAGGTACTCAGGAGGCTGAAATCTGAGGATCACAGTTCAAAGCCAGCCAGGGCAGGAAAGTCCAGGAGACTCTTACCTCCAAACATCCACTAGAAAACTAGAAGTGGCACTGTGTCTCAAGCAGTTGAGCACTTGCCTTGAGCTGAAGAGTACCGGGACAGAGACCAAACCCAGGGTTCAAACCCCACAACTGACAATATATGAATATATAAAGAAACAAATAAATACATAAATGAGATTCTCTGACTAACTGCAATTCATCCCCTTATTCCTCACCTTTACCCCTTTCCTGGGAACTAGTTTGTAGTCCTGCTCAACCTTCTTCTTGCCTTCCAAGTAGAGATTATGTCCTCCAGGTATAGAGAAAGTGCTATTGGAAATGCTTTCCATAAAAGACTGGGAAATTTTCTTCAGCTCCCTCTGGCAGTATTTTCCAGATGCATCTTCATTCTGCAGGATGAAATCTTCCTTCTTTCTCTCTATGGTGTTCTGTTAAGATGATAGGAAGACAGTACAATAAAGGCATTAGAAAGAAATTCCATGGTGATCTTCATGGAAAAAGTAAGGTGAAGGCCTCGGAGCACATGTGGACAGGGGAAGGAGCCATTACCACTTCTGAAAACTGTCTGAGTAATATTGGTAAGTCCCTGAACATTCTGGGAGCCAGGCTCATTCTCTGTAAAATGATGGGATTTAATTACAGGCCCCACACAATTCTTTCAACAGCCCAGTGATGAACAACAATATAGCCATAAAAGAAGCTATAGCAAGTGAATGTGGCTAAAAGGAGAGTAAGCTCAGGATGTGTGTGTTGCAAGGATGAAAAAGAATGCATTGAAAATTTTGCAATATTTCTGAAGTTTCTCATATGTTCATGGTTTGGGAACCATTTGTTAATTCTTGCAGTGTGCACATAAGAGTGTGAAGTGCTTTTATCCTGACAGCAACTTGTTTGCAGTGATTGAAGTTGTGACCTCATTTGGGTGCTCTGAGCAGAGCATTTGTTGGCTTATCCAACATCCACACACTATACTTACGATAAACAGGACTGCATTTTATATAGATATATCAACTGTATGTTATAAGTATATGATTGCATATGACATACAGAACCATAGGTCATATGTATACAATGGTATGTTAAATTTATAAATGCACATGCGATTTTTTTAAATGCTGTTCCTGAGGCTTCAACTCAAGGCCTGAGCTATTCCTGAGCTTTTTGATAAAGGCTAGCACCATTTGAGTCACAGCTCCACTTCTGGACTTTGGCTGTTTAATTGAAGACAAGAGTATCATGGGCTTTCCTACCCAGACTGGCTCTAAACCATGATCTCAGATCTCAGTCTTGTGAGTAGGTAGGATTACTGCATGAGCCACTGGTGTCTGGGTTTTTTACTTGCCAACCATATTGTAATTTATTGTGCAACAATAAAAGATAAAATGTCTGGCACCCATCAGCCTGTAGGAATCCTCACACTCATAAAATTCCAGGCTCCTTAAAGTACAGATGGCAAATGATCCATAGGGTTAAAATGATGAGCATTAGCATTGTCTCAAAAGGGAAAGACTTCAGGAAAGACAGACCAGGAGCAGACATCGTACCATTAGATCCTTTTGAAACTCCCACTTGTCATCCTTGAATGATAACTCCATGAAGACTGCAATGGCTTCTCTCTCACAGGCCGCATGCACATCCAACAGCTCCTGGAGGTCCTCAGTGGGGAGCCTCAATTGCTGAGCCATGTGCTGGCTGTAGTGGTTGGCTGCCTTCTGCACAGCTGCTGAGTTCGCACGCTGGGCCAGGGTAGTCACAGCGTTTTCCAAACATGGCACTGCTCCACTGTTGATAGCACTGACATAAGTCTCCACCAGAGTCCCCAGTCCTGGATGAGCCCAATAATTTAAGGATAAACGTCAAGCTACACTTCTATTTTATTCTAAAATTAGCATTCTGAAAAACATTAAGACTTTAAACAACTTTCACACTTCTTTTTGGTGATATCATGGCTCGAACTCAGGGCCTCACGCTAACTAAGCAAATGCTATATGAATAGAACCACACCACCAACACATTTTGCTTTTTTTCCAGTCCTGTGTCTTGAACTCAGGGCCTGGGTACTGTCCCTGAGCTTCTTTTGCTCAAGGCTAGCACTCTGCCTCTTGAGCCACAGCGCTACTTCTGCCTTTTTCTGTTTATGTTGTACTGAAGAATCAAATCCAGGGCTTCATGCACGCTAGGCAAGCACTCTGCCACTATACCACATTCCTAGCCCCACTTTTGCTTCTGATATTATTTTAAGGATAGCATCCTTTGTATATATCTGTGCTATCATGAATTGTGAGCCTCCTTTTTATGCTTTCTGCATATCTGTGTTAACAGACACAAGCCACCATGCCTAGTTACTGATTGAGGTAGCTTCTTGCTAATTTTTTGCCCTAGATAACCTTACTTTATTATCTTCCCAATCACTGAGTCCTGAGTAGCTGATATGAAATTCCTTTATCGTATTTGACAAAGTCTACTTCTTCTGACACCACTGCTTTTTCCTATTAATTTTTTTCTTTCAGGCTCTTAATTCACATATTATAATTTACATCACTAATAACCACCAATATGATCAATGAATTCTGTCTAGAGAATTTCATATAAAGTTAAGAAATAGCAGATTACACAGGCAAAATGAATGAAGTTTACAAATGAAATAAATTGTCTAACTATTGGGACCCAATTCTAAATAGGAATGAAAATCTTCATGTTAATTTAAGAAGAACATCATGGCAGAACTTAATATTATGTGTGCATGTTGTCCACATCCTGAAGACACTTCTGTAATTAGAAATTAACTGAATTTTGATTTTAAACTCTTAATAATCCTATAGGTACTTGGCATCTTATATGATTCATAACTAGTTTAAATTTACAATATATTTTTCTATCCATACAGAACACTTTCCCAAGTGACTTAATATAAACACAGGAATTAATCTTAGCATCAGTTGGCTCTTATATGATCTGTGGAACAGTTTCTTAAGGTATATTCTATCTCAATAAAGCTCCATGTAGACAGACAATAATTAGAAAAGATGAAATTATATGAAGCATGAACTACTATTTTTCTATACCTTTAGCAAATGCAAAAATGTAATCAAAGCATTACTTAAGGGAATTAAGAAGAGAGGTAAATCCAGGAGCAAAGAAGACTCACGTTTCCCAGTGACAATAATTCCCTCTCTCAAGTTCTTGGGTTTTGCACTGGCAAAGATGTAAGAGCAAAAGGTTTTGGATTGCACTTGGAAATTGTAATCCAGCTGGTCTTCTGACAAGTCTTCAATATGAATTAAGAGTTCCTTTTCTTTTGTAGGTCGATCAAAGACAAAACATTTGCGTTTTGGAAAGAAATGCCTAATGCACTCCCTAGGCAAGTTGGCATTTCGAATTTTCTGATTCTTGCCTATAAAAAATAAAAGGAATACAGTGAAAGCAGGGGTTATACCATGGGGGAGGGACATACAAAGCAACAAGGAAATCATCTTATAAATATGTTTGAAACAATCACAAGAAAGAAAAAAATTGAATCCTTATCTTGGGGTTCACTTCACCTAACATCAACTTGTCTAATAGTTTCTGCTTACATCAGACATATACTAGTCATTAGGGGGGAATGTGGGGGCGGGTGGGGAGAGGGGAAAGGATGAAAAGGGGTAACAAAGGAGGAGACAACAATGCTTGAAAAGAAATGTACTCATTATCTTGCTCATGTAATTGTAACCCCTCTGTTTGGAATTTTCACAACAAAAAATAAAATAAAATGAAAAAAGGAGATAAAATGGATATAAGAAACTGTCAGTCAAAAATGCAGTCATATATGAATAATACAGAGTAGCAAGCCCTAATTGTAGCAGTTATAAATGAAAGTTGATCTCTAAGAAAAATTAAGATACTTGTCTATAGACAACACACAAATTCAATAACACATTTTGAGCATTTATAATAAAAAAATAAAAGGAAAAAATGGATCATTGTAAGGGCAGCCATCAAACAAGGGGCTGAATATTTTTATTCCAGAGATTTTACATCACTGTCTCACAATCCTTAAAATGATATTTCATTGCAAACCAACCTTGTGCACAGAGGCAAAACCCAACAAGTAATTGAAGATTAGGCATCTATCTGTCCACAAAAGGGAAAAAATTGATTAGTATCCCTAGTTCTGGCAAAACTCTCCTGAGTTAAAATTTAACTCAGTGAAGCAAAATGGTAGAAGCAGTTTTCTGATTCTAGTGTATCTTTGTCAGAAACTAAATCTAAGACATAAAATAAAATTATATCAGCAAAGGGTAAGATGCTACTGGAGAAAATGCTAGAAAGAAGATACATAATATTCAAGTCAGAACAGAAAAGCTGCTAGAAATATACAAATACATATATCTGTATATATGTATACACACTCACAAGTATAAGTACATACCACAAATTGCTTAAAGACTATTTTCACTGAAAATTTTGAACAGTAAAATTAACTTAGATGTATTATGGATATCTCTTCATTCTCTAAATTACTCTATGAGGTTTTACAGAGTCAATGTGAACAACTAGAGCATTGATCAATAAGCATTTTGTTTTTTCCCATCCCCTCCCCAAATTAGAGAAGTGTACATACAAGATGCAGAGCACAGACATCAAATACAGTGAGAACAGCGGTTATACTGTGGGTCAGGAACATGCAAAAAAACAAAAACCAAAACATCACTTGGTACATTATAAATACGTTAGAAACAATAGCAAGAAAATAAAAACCACTTTGTACAAGACAGTATATTGAAAAACAAACTTTACAATTTAGACGGGGTGGGGAAGTGGGGAGGTAGAGGAGTGTAGTTGTGGTGGTGGGAGGGAAGGGATGGTAGGGGAAAAACAAAGGAGGAGGCAACAATGCTTGATAAGAAATCTACTCGTTATCTTGCCCATGTAATTGTAACTCCTCTGTATGGTATTTTCACAATAAAAGAATAAAAAATAAATTTAAAAAAACTTAATAGGAAGTAGAGCTGTGGCTTAAGTGTTAGAGCAGTCCTCTTGAGCTGAAGAGCTCATGGACAGTGTCCAGGCCCAGCGTTCAAGCCCCATGACCAACAAAAAACAAACAAACAAAAAACCAAAACTTAATAAATGGACCTTTCAACATTATAGGATGGATTATAATAGGGATGATTTTTCATGGTGTTAATGGGCCTTAAATAATTTGATCCAGAATTTGTACCCATTTTAGTGATTTCATATTCCACTTGAAGACTTTCAAATGATAATACTAGAACAAGCATAGAAGTCTCTGTGGGTTTACTAATTGTTCAGATGAAAAACCAAAACATTTTTTAAAACATATTTTGTGAATATTTTATTTGTATATGGTTCTGTGATGAACAATTTCAGTAGAACATGTTATTTTAAATGTTCAGGTACAACATATTAGAAAGAATTGTTGGTTTTTATTTTGAAACTTCAAGTTTTATGACATATCATCTATGAGAACTGATAGAATTCTATAAATCATTGGCTTACATGTAGTATTTCATGAAATGGTCTATTGAAGTTTATTTAACTTTTTTAGATATGAGAATTGTTGTCATAAATGATACTAGAGGACTATAAAGTAGAAAAAGACACTACATTTTAAAAAAACGTACATTTTAATAGAATAAAAATGTAATTTTTTAAATGGAGTGATATTTTTTAAAAGACAACTGATCAGTTGCCTTAGTATAATTAGTATCGTACTGTAGCATAATCCAATCTCAAATAAGCATGCACATCCAATGCAGATTAAAAGGGCTTAGTATATACTATAACCCTACTGACTCCTTCCCCTTCGTGGGCCTCCCTCTGGTACCTGGAATGAGCTTTAAGGCATTCTCTAGATATTCATCCTCTGTGATGGGCTGGTCATCTAACTTCAGCTCCAGAATGAAATCCCGAACAACCCAAACAAAGTCTGGAAAAAAACTCACAAATTCATCAGAATCATCCATTTCATCAGACTTCTTAGTGGACTTTGCCTTGATTAGCTCTGTTAGTTCAGTTACATAGCTGGGATCTTAGCTAAGGAATGAAAAGGACCATACATCATAAACAAGTTTCAGATCTCACCTACAAACCCATTGATAACATTCCATTTTGTGTAATGTACCCTTTCTCAACCAGGAAAACTGAGTCGCTTAAAGAAACAGGGTTAGTTGCCATTTTCCTAAACTCAATACTAGATGACTTTTTTTTTCCAGGAAGGATACTGCAGCTGATCCAGGGCTTGCTGGTTGATGGTTCCCATGCTGTTGTAGACAAAGGTGCTGCTAAGTAGAATGGACAAGGCAAAGATCCACGAGTCATTCTTAGGATCACACTAGAAAGCACATGAGAGCAAGGAACAGAGAAGTCTACTTGTTTCATTCTTTCACTTATTGTCCACTTAGGACTTCAATTCCAATAGAGGAAACAAAGATCAATGTTTATGAAATTATCCTGTTTACACTTGCTTTTCATTAACAGTAACTTTCCTCAGGCCTTGGTTTCTTAGAGTGAATGATATTGTCAATGTGCATAAATATTCTCTACAGCAACTATATGCAGTAGGATGCCACAATATTAAAAAAATCATATATAGTATTTAAATAAATGCAACATATATGCGCCTATATGCATATATGCATCCAAGATGATCATCTCTGCCAATAATCCACTAAAATTTTGTTGTGTGAGAGAAAATTGACCATTTTAGTAAATAGGAAAAAATGCTTTGCAGCTTCACACATGTGAATGTCTCACTGGAATAATAGCTGTTGTTTCAATCTGCTTCATTTATTTTAAAGCTGATAGAATGTGTAAGAAGAGATTAAAAGATCACACACATTGTAAAACCAATAGTAGACAAATGAGAAATATTATAAAGTGTAAGTCATGTATCACATTGTCCTATCATTTGGCTGAAGCAGTGAGCCTGTGTAAAGGGCTGAAAGATAAAGCCAGAAACAAGATTAAGGATGAGATGGATCATGAAGTATAGAAAAATACAATTCTGTACTATTCAACTCCCACCAAATTACAGAGGAAGTGAGTAATTCTAGACAAAAGCAATTTATATTATGGTAATAGATTTAAAGTCGTCTTGGCCTCATAAGTTAGTGCTGAGATGTCCATACCCCTAAGAAATAGTCTCTGACCCATATACCTAAATTGTATGGCCTCTTCTGGACATCTATACCACTTGTACCGGTTATACAAAATGTGTATTGGCTCCTGAACTAGGTCCTTACCTTTTACTGGTGGATCTATAGAATATAGGATAGGGACTTAGAATTGGTATCCTTAGCGAATATTTACTACATTGGATAATATTCTCAGCTGCAGAGAAAATTTCACCATAACATGACAACAAACAAAGAACTCTCAATATCCAAAGATGGAACAAAGCAAAAACAAGGTATAGAGACCAGAGTCCAGCTCAGTGGTAAGCATATAACTAGAATGTATGCAAGGCTCTTCTTTAATCATTCCCCAATACCTTCCACAAAAGCATAAATCAAAGCATACATAGACTTTCTTTTATGCAGATATGAATGATTGAGTAAATAAGCAGCTGACAGAGTAGAGGAAAATTCTTCCTTATGGAAGATCTCCAATAGCACATGTACATGCTCCCTGTGTCTGAGGTAGAATTTAATGTCACTACCATCTCACATTAAGATGTCTAGACTAGATTAAGGTTGTAGCACATTGGTAGAACACTGTCTAGGATATACAAAATCCTGATTTAAACCAATCAAAGAACAAAGAATGGGTAGATCTAGTGACCCACTTCCAAAAATCAAAGTCAGAAAAAGGAGGAAAGTTTTTTAAAAAGAATAATAATTCATCAAAATATTAGGGTTTATCAGAGTAATGCAAAGAGACAATTTAGCCTTAATCCATAATTGGATTTGTAGTTGTAGGAATTGAATTAAGCAGTGGAAATTTAATTAAGGTGACAACTGCTAAGTTAAGAAATACAACCAAACGAATTCTCCATGATTTTGATTTACCTTCTCCACATCACCCAGACCCTCAGTGTCCAGAAGGACCAAGGTGAAATTTGGTTTCCTTGGGTGAGTCACACACCACATCCAGATGCCTTTTGTTTGAGACCTCACTGTACTTCCCAGCTGGAAACCTGCAACCAAAGAGAAAAATATTAATACAGGTGTGTCTTAAGTTCTGAGAATATCATACTGTGAGAGTCTGTCCTTTAAAATAAATGAACTAGAAGAGAAGAAATAAAATATAATGAAGGGAACCTTCATAGGCAAAGGATTGATAGAACTAGTGACAGATTTTCTGGAAACCAAGAAGGAGCAAATAAAATGACCTTATTTAAGGAAATCATTCACACTGATCAAGATGTACTGCAATCATGAACTGCTCTGTTGAATGCTGACGTCTTTGTGCAATGACTTGAAGATAATAAAATTTAAAAATAAATAAAAAATCACAAAAATCACCCTGCATTTAACAAAATAAGAAATACACATGACAGTATTGGAAACAATTTTTCTACATTATTTATATGGTTTATAGTACTTATAAAGTTAGTAAAAATTATAAATCATATTTTTTTTAGAAAATGCTATTCTTTCTGCTTTTCTTATATCTTACAATCTTCCTTTATTTCACTTTTATAAACAAAGCATACTGGGTGACATCTGCATTGTTTCTACAGTCTTAATGAAATTATGTCAATGGGAGGAAGGAAATAATCAAAGGAACTGAGTAGGTAAGATTGGATTGTACCAGAATACTCTTCTTTTAGGTCACTAAACAGAATAAGGAAAATTCCTGTTTTTTACTAGAGTAGGGTGAGATCTTATGAGTATGGATTTAAAATGATAAGCTTTCATGTCAATCTTAAAAAAGATTGAAAGATTTTCCCTTAGCAGGAGTCAGATTCTTCTTGATGGTATAACAAGCATGATTACCTTGCATTATCAAGGATCCCAGCAAATGACTCCTGTCCTAAGAAAGTACTCACCTTGGTTGTGTCCTGCCAGGCGGTTCATCAGGTAGGATTTTCCTGTACGATACATTCCTACAATGGCCACCACCACCACAGGCTGTGTAATCGCTTCAAGAATCTTGACTGCTTCGGGGTTCACCATCAACTGCTCTTTCTCATTTTCCACTAGACAAATGGGGGCCATCATAGTGGATTCTGATGCCATGTTTACCTGCACCCCCCCCAAAAAAAGAAGCAAAGAATAAAAGATTAATAGAATACAGATCTAGTGGCAACCCCAGGAGCAAGTACAATCTCACTTGTAGAATGTCTGTTAAGTTCTTTTTACAAAATTAATTTATTTTTAATACATTTTTATCTTTCAGTTGCTATACAGAGGGGTTTCAATTCAACATGTCAGTTTGTGAGGACAGTGCATCTTGATCAACATCACCCTTCCTTCATTCTTCTCCATGTCTCCCAGCCCCACTCATCCCCTCAATTTTCAACATAACAACTCCTGGCCAGAACAGCTCATTGTCATAGGTACCATCCTATCAGTAAGGGTCAGGTAGGCTACCACTTTTTCAAGGACATCTCTTAGATGATTCATCATTGCATAATAAATCTGCTCACACTCTGATTGGTAAATTTGAAACTCCAATCACAAATAAGGCTGAAACATTTAGTCTTTCTAGTAGTCTGTTAATTATCTAGTGTTTTATTACAGTGTAAAAAAAAAAGAACAGAAATTGGAAGATGAAAGGTGTTCTCAGAGTAACCCTGAGGATCACAAAATTTTACAGTATGCTGGTATAATTACACTATATACCACTATGGCAGGGTAAGAATGGAAATACCATGATGGTTACATGAACAAATTACTAGTAGAATAAAACAAGGATAAACTAAGATAGAGGATAACATGACCAATGGACTAGAATTGAAAACCCAGAAATGAACCCACAGACCTATAGCCATCTAATCTTTGATAAGGAAGCTAAAAAAAATAGAATGGAAGAACAACAGCCTCTTCAGTAAATGAAGCTGGCAAACTTGGTTAATCACTTGTAGAAAACTAAAGCTAGATCCTATATATCACCCTGTACCAGAATCTAATCCAAATGGATCAAAGACCTCAGAGTCAAAGCAGACACTCTGAAAACATTACAGGACGGAATAGAGAAACCATAGGTCTCCTTGGCACAGGCCAAAATTTTCTTTAAAGAGACCCAGAAACACAACAAATCAAAGAAAGATTGGACAAATGGGATTTCATGAAATTGCAGAGCCTCTGCATGGCAAAGGACATAGGTAACAAGATCAATAGAGAGCGCACGGATTGGGAGAAGATCTTCACTAGCCATACAACGGACAAGGGTCTCACTTATAAAATACACCTGGAACTCAAAAACATAAATCTCCCAACAACAAATAATCAACGAACAATTGCCCTATAAATAATTGGGCTAAAGACTTAAGAAGAAACTTCTCTGAAGAGGAAAGAAGAATGGCCAATAGACACATGAATAAATGCTCAACTTCCCTACCCATAAAAAAAATGCAAATCAAAACAACATTGAGATAACACCTCATCCCAGTTAGAATGGCTTGAATCAAGAATTCTAATAACAACAGATGCTGGAAGGGATGTGGACAGAAGGGAACCTTACTGCATTTTTGGTGGGAATGTAAACTTGTTCAATCACTTTGGAAAGTAGTATGGAGGTTCCTCAAAAGACTTCACATAGAGCTCCCCTATGACCCAGCAATCCCACTTTTGGGCATTTACCCAAATGATCACAAGACCATACTAAATCTTCCAGCACAACTATGTGCATTGCAGCATTATTTACCATAGCTAATATCTGGAATCAACCCAGATGCCCCTCAGTAGATGAATGGATCAAGAAAATGTGGTATATATACACAATGGAATTCTATGCCTCCATCAGAAAGAGTGATATTACCTCATTTGTTAGGAATTGGAAAGACTTGGAAAAAAACCATATGAAGTGAAGTAAGCCAGGCCCAAAGAAACATAGGTCTTATGGTTTCCCTTATTTGCAATAACTAGTATATGTCTGGGACAAGCAGAAATGGTCAGATAAGTTGATGTTAGTTGAAATGAACCCCAAGATTAGGAATCAATTTTTTTTCTTTCTTGAGATTGTTTCTAACATATAAATAAGATAATATTTTTGTTTCTTTGTATGTCTCTCCTCCACGGTGTAACCCCTGTTTTCATGGTTTTTGATGATGGTATAATTTGTGGAGGGAAAGGAAAAAAACAAATGGAGATATGGGTGGACCCATTGCAACAATGAGATATAGAAGAACTTATGTCAAAACACGAACTTTACAACTTTGGCCAGGGAGGTTGCGGCGGGGGGGGGGGGGGGGGGGGGGGGGAGGAAGGAGGGAGCGGGTGGGGAGATGGGAAGGGATGGGAAGGGGAAATAAAGGAGGAGGCAAAAATGCTTGATAAGAAATGTACTTATTACCTTGCCTATGTAATTGAAACCAATTTGTATAGTACTTTCACAATAAAAATGAATATTACATGAGTCAAAATAATTCTAATAAAATGATGACCTTTCAAATAAAATGATACAAATTGAGTACCAGTATTTCAGACAGTAAAGGATTTTATACAGTGTATCACACACATTACTCCCCCTTGTCATTTGAAATTCTACAGTTGGTTGTGAAGGATTTAAATACTACATAATATTTGTGGGATATGTCAAATCACACATATTATATAAACTTCAGTATGTACCAGGGTGAAAAGAGTGAAATTCTAAATGAATAAGGTACTGGCTTTGGGTAGATTCAGTTCCATGGCTCCCAGCCAAGAGTCAGTTTGAATATGAAGGAGACAAGGATCCATGGGAATAAGGAGGAAGAGTAGGCAGGAGAGAAGCAGTGGAAAGATGCTGCAAGCAGGACCCATGGAGGATGAATGGGGAAACAGGAATCCAGATCTAACAGAGATGTCACAGCAAAGATTCAGAAGACAGTCTTCCAGGGGTCAAACCCCAGGGTTCCCATCATTTACTCACTATCAGACCTGGAAGGAGAACCTGCCTCTGTACACCTTCATTATCTTGTCAACAGTATAAATAAAACTAGTCCTGCCTGATTCACTACGGTACAGGTTAAGGAAATCAATATTTTAAAAAATTTTGCAGTGGGATGGTCCTGTTCCCTCCAGAGAACAAATGAGACAATGAGTTAATAAGTGTCACTATGTCCTGAAAATTATAAAATACCAAGGAAACTAGGCAAAAGAAGAGAATTTCTGTCAGAAAAAGAACCCAAAAACCTGCCTTCCAAATGGCTTCTTCATACAGTTATTCTGTACAACTTCTTTTCTTCTGTAGCTGTTAGAGAACACAAAAAATTGGGTCAACCGTGACCATTCAACTACTGTGTTAGACACAAGAGAAACTCAAGATTGGTTTTCTTTAGATTTGACTTTTAAGAAATCACTGGGAAGCTGGGTGCCTGGTGGCTATAATTCTATAATTATAGAATTATAGATAGAATTATATATAGCATATATAATTCTAGCTACTCAGGAGGCTGAGATCTGAGAATCGTGGTTCAAGCCTGGGCAGGAAAGACTGTGAGACTCTTACTTCCAATTAACACCCAGAAATCTGGATGTGGTTTTATGTCTCAGAATGGGAATTAGCCTTGAGTGAAAGAGCTCAGACAGGCCCTGAGTTCAATCCCCATGACAAAAATAAAAATAAAAAGCAGTGGGCAAGGGAAGATAAAATTGTAAATTTTTGTTTCATTCTTGGTCTTCACTTTTTTCCTGCCATTCTTCCTTTATTCTTTATTGTTCTTTCTCTCTTTCCTTCTTTCCTTTTTTCCTTACTTCTTTCTTTTTTTGTTTTTCTTTCTTTCCTTCCTTCTGTTTTCTTTTTCTTTTGTTCTTTCTTCCCTTTCTTTTTCTCTCCCCTCCTTCCCCTTTTCATTTTCTTTCTCTCTACTCTCCTTCCCTTCCTATCTTTTTTCTACTCCCTCCTCTCTCTTCTCTCTGCTTCTTTTTCTCCCCATGCTCCTCTGCTTCCTCTGTCTTTTCCCTGACTGCCTCTCTCTCCCTTGTCCCTTTTTCATTGATCTCTCTCTCTGCCACTTCCCTTTTCTCCCTATCTCTGCCAGTCCTTTCCCTTCTCACCTCCCCTACTCTTTCTCCCCCTCTCTTCTCTTTTTCTCTCCTTCTTTCTCCTTCTCCTCCATGTCTGATTGCAGTGCAGGACTAAGATGGTGAGCATAAATGCTTTCAAATCCAAATGAAACAGGAGAAGAAGGTCATATACTGGATTAGTGGTTTCCAAAAGCTGTTGCCTGAGTTAGACCAAGATACAATTAAATTAAAACTATCCCAAACTGATTTTCTCTAAATAACACAAGCACACTGGGGTCTTACAATGGAGCTCACACATTTAAAAAATTATCTTTAAGAAGTTGCACAAGGGGGAGTTCCGGGAAGATGGCGGAGGACAAGCTGGAATCTGAACAAGCTCTCGCATAGAAAGCAGTTTTAGAGTTCCAGTGAACAGTCCTAAGCCAGAGAATCACACCAAGTGTGCCATCACAGGACAGAGAGTTAGAAAAGAGAGGGGAAGCCAAGACAAGGAGACACATCTGAGCGCCTGCCAGCAGCCGCCGCGGCGGCGGCAGGGTCGCAGCGGCGACCGGTGACCGCAGCCGCAACCATACCTGAGCGCTCACACAGAGAGTCCGGGATGAAGGAGCCAGACACAGCGGGCGAGAGGATTCTAAACACCAGCAAGAACCAACAAGGAGCGGACATCTTCATCCTGCACTTTGCAGACCAGAGACGACCCAGGATCCAAGACTCGGCATGAGTAGAAGCCCGACGTCCTCACTCCTTCTCCGGGAGCAGAGGAGGGAAGGCCACCCCTCCCCCCCCAGCACCGGTGATCTCCATCTTGGATACCGACAAAGCTCGGAGGAGCTGCTAGCTCCAACTCAGGCCTTGGAATAAAACGAGTCATTTAACAGGTCACAAGAACTTAATGGCAAAGTGACCTGCCAGACTCAGTTCCATCCAGGGAAAAGTCACCCAGCTCAGGCACCAGCCATTGGAGTGGCTTTCCTCACTGGGTAACCAGAGCCAGAGGCTGCCCCTCCCTCTAGCAGCCTCCACAATCAATTGAAAAACAGAAACCCTGAGAATGGCTCCAGGCTGGGCTCTGTGAATTTTTCACAAAATAGCCCCAGGGAAAAGCTACTGTTTGTTGAAAGGCCTCAACTCTACCAGAACCTAGCCTCATCACCCCTCTTTTGTGATTCTCAAAACAGATCACCCTCCCATTAAACTAACCTGGGAGGGGGATCTCAAAATCTTGGGTAAAGCAGAGCATTTTTCTGCCTGTTCGAACAAACTGACTTAAGAAACCAATCAAGCCACAGGACCTCAAGCTGACCAGAGACTCCAACAAGAGGCTGGTTACAGACAAAAGGGAGATACAGGATTCTTCCGAACCCTCCCAAAAAAAATAAAAAAAAAAATCAAAGAGCTTTTTTTTTTTTTTTCTTCTTTTCCTTTTTCTTTTCTTTTTTTTTTTTTTTTGGTACCTTATATACATAAAAAAACTTTTTTTCCTTTTCTAAAACTTTTATTAATCTTTAACTTTTGCCTTTTTTGAAAAACTAATTGTTTTCCAGTAACTTTTTTTTCCCTCTTATAATTTTTATTTTAGGAATACGTGAATGTACATTTTCCTTTCTTTTCTTGTCTTCTCTCTCTTTTTCTTTCTTTCTTAATTATCTTTTTGTTTTTCGTCTAGCTCTACTGAACTTCTGATCTTTTTTTTTCTACCTTCCTTATCCTTTTCACCTTTTCCTTTCTTTTGTTCTTCTGTATGTGACTTAACTCTTGTCCTGCACATCCTCAGATAAACCCATAGTTAACTAGTAGACCCTATCCCCCATTGTGTACACACTTAATCCACAAATTTATTAATCAATCCAAAACCTCTGAGACTTAAATTCCTTAATAGCAGGACTACCTCTTTATACCTATATAATATTTTAAGCATTTTTAAAGTTTTTCACATCTCCTCCATCTCCCTCCTGTTTTCTCATTGTATTCACATTCCTCTCTAAATAGATGGTCTTTCAATCTCCATAACTATATTAATCTTTACGTTTCTAATTTTTTTTCTGGTCTCTTTTCATTTCCCTTTCCCTTTCTTCTTTTTCTCTCCCTCTCTACTTGCATCCTACCCAACCTATTTCCAGCATTGAGATTAGGACTTAGTTAACTCTCCCTGTGCCTCCCCACACCAATCTATTCCTAATTTTTACCCACATCTCTCCCTAACCCTAAAACTTTCTGGTTTTCCAAATTCTTCTCTGCGGTTCGAAGCCCATTAACATATAGTTGTTTGATGTTGAATAGATGTATCTGTTGAACTAGATTGTATCTGTAGACTATTGACTGTATAAATGCAAACGTTGGTTGATGGTTGCCTTAAGATAGTGTTCTAGCACAAAACTGGTGCTATTTTCATCTCAAATGGGCAGAGTAAGCCGGAAAAACACAAGAAAAATGGCAAATCCGGGTATCTCAATTCCCAATCTTGATAATCAGGGGTCAGATCAGATAATGAACAATCCAGAGGAGAGTTCCCAAATAGCTCTACAAACACTGGTGACAAACATGATAAATGAGAAGTTTGACAACTTACAAAGGACTCTGTATGAGCGTGATAGGGAGAGAGAGGAGGCATCCCAAAGTTTATACAGGAATATCATAGAGCGTGAGGAAGCTACTCAAAAACTGATACAGGATTTGTGTGAACAACATGAGAATACTCAAAGAGAAAGGGAGGAATGGCGTGAGCAGGCTGAGAACACTCAAAGAGAACTGCAGGAATCCCACGAATGGGAGGAAAGAGAACTGCAGGAATCCCACAAACGGGAGGAAGCTAATCAAAGAGTAATTCAGGAATTGAGAGACTAGGTAGAGAACACACAAAGATCACTAAAGGCATTCATGGAATCCATTAACAAAGAGCTGAAGGAAGTCAGGGAGACCACAAAGGGAATGCTGAATGGAACCCAACAGAAGGAATGGGAGTCCAAAGAAACCATAGCCAATCAATTAAGTGATTTGAGAACAAACACTGAACACCAAATTAAGGAAGTAAAGAAATTCATACAAGACCTAAAACAGAGCTTCAACAAAGAACTTGAAGCCATCAAAGCTGACCAATTAGAAGGAAAAGAGATAAAAAACAAAGTAGAGAGTCTTGACAGCAGGTTAGACCATGCAGAAGATCGAATCTCAAGGATTGAAGACAGCCTAGATATTATAGAGAAAGAACATACAACCATCCAAGACAAGTCCAAGAAGTATGATAGATCTATCCAACACCTGGAACACACCATCAGGAGGCCTAATCTAAGGATAATGGTGTAGAGGAGCACCTAGAAACAGAAGTTAATGGTCTAGGAAATTTGTTTAACAGGATCCTAGCAGAGAACTTCCCAAACATACAAAAAGATAGGCCTATTCAGATACAAGAAGCTTTTAGAACCCCAAATAGACCAGACCAGAATAAGACATCCCACCGAAGCATTATAATCCACACAGGATCAACTCAGACCAAGGAAAAGATCCTTAAAGCTGTCAAGGAGAAAAGGTTAATCACCTATAAAGGGAAACCAATTAGAATCACCTCAGATTTCTCAGCAGAGACAATCAAGGCAAGAAGAGCCTGGAATGATGTATGCCATGCCCTAAAAACAAACAACTATCAACCAAGAATACTGTACCCAGCTAAACTCTCCTTCATAACTGAAGGCCAAATAAAAACCTTCCATAGCAAAGGAAAATTGAACCAATACATCTCCACCAAACCAGCCCTACAAAAGATTCTTAAAGATGTCCTACACATAGAAAACCAACAAGACCGCAACAAAGGCCAAGAAACTGCACCCAAACTGAGAATCCAAGAACCATAGGAAGAACCCAGTTTTCACAGCCCCCAAGAAGGTGGATAACATGGCAGGAACTCCCAAATACCTCTCAGTCCTATCTCTTAACGTTAACGGACTGAACTCTCCAATTAAGCGACATAGACTGTCTAGTTGGATTAAAAAACAAGACCCTTCTATCTGCTGCCTGCAGGAGTCACATCTTGCCCGTAAAAACAAACACATTTTCAATGTTAAAGGTTGGAACAAAATCTACCAAGCAAACGGCCCCCATAAACAGGCGGGAGTTGCAATCTTAATATCAGATAAAATAGACTTCAAATTAAAATTCGTGAGAAGAGATAAAGAAGGTTGCTACATACTAATTAAAGGATCTCTCCTTCAGGAGGATATTACAATTCTAAATATCTATTCGCCAAACAATGGAGCACCCAAATTTATCAAAGAAACACTACTTTCAAATCCCATATAGATCCAAAGACATTAATTGTTGGGGATTTTAACACACCACTCTCCCCACTAGATAGATCAACTCGGCAAAAACTCAACAGAGAAATCGCAGATCTAAACAGCTGCATAGATCAACTAGACTTAACAGACATCTACCGAACATTTCACCCAGCAGCATCAGAATACACGTTTTTCTCAGCAGCACATGGAACGTTTTCTAAAATAGACCACATTTTAGCCCACAAAGCAAACTTGTCTAAATTAAGAAACATTGAAGTTATACCTTGCATTCTCTCTGACCACAAGGGAATAAAATTAGAACTCAACACCAAAAGCCACCAAAGAAAGTCCGGTATCACATGGAGGCTGAACAACACTGCTGAATAAAGAGTGGGTCATGGAAGAGATTAGAAAGGAAATTCAAATGTTCATGCTATTCAACAAAAAATGAACACACAAATTACCAGCTCCTCTGGGACACAGCAAAGGCAGTACTCAGAGGCAAGTTTATAGCTCTGAGCTCCTACATCAACAAATTGGAGAGATCTGAAACTAGCAATTTAATGACACATCTAAACCTCCTTGAAAAAGAGCAGCAAGATAAACCCCAATCCAGTAGACGGAAAGAAATAATCAAAATTAAATCAGAATTAAATGAATTAGAATCCAAAAAAACTATAGAAAGAATCAACAAAACAAAGAGTTGGTTCTTCGAAAAACTTAACAAAATTGACAGACCCTTAGCAAATCTTATCAGAAAAAGAAGAGAACACACCCAAATTAATAAACTCAGAGATGAGAATGGAAACATCACCACGGAAACAACCAAGATTCAGAACACTATAAGGGAATACTTTTCAAAACTTTATGCTAATAAGTTTGAGAACCTGACAGAAATGGACCTTTTCCTAGCAAATATTGACATGTCAAAACTAAACCAAGATGAGTTAAACCAGATTAACAGGCCCATATCAAGCATTGAAATAGAAACAGCAATAAGAGACCTCCCAGCTAAGAAAAGTCCAGGACCAGATGGTTTTACAGCGGAATTTTACAAGGCCTTCAAAGCAGAGCTCACACCAATACTCCTCCAACTCTTCAATGAAATTGAAAGAGAAAGCTCACTACCGAACACATTCTATGAAGCCATCATAACCCTGATCCCAAAACCAGGCAGGGACTCATCAAAGAAAGAGAACTATAGACCCATTTCTTTGATGAACATTGATGCAAAACTTCTCAACAAAATTTTGGCCAATCGACATTAACAATTCATCCAAAAAATCATACACCACGATCAAACAGGATTCATTTCAGGGATGCAAAGCTGGTTCAATATACTCAAATCAATTAATATTATTCATCACATCAACAGGAGCAAGAATAAGAACCACATGGTTATCTCAATAGATGCAGAAAAAGCATTCGACAAGATCCAACACCCCTTTATGATGAAGGTTTTGGAAAAATTAGGAATCCATGGAACATTCCTCAATATAATAAAGGCTGTATATGACAAACCTACAGCCAGCATTATACTCAATGGTGAAAAACTAATGCCATTTCCTCTTAA
Source organism: Dipodomys spectabilis (assembly GCF_019054845.1). Taxonomy (NCBI): domain Eukaryota; kingdom Metazoa; phylum Chordata; class Mammalia; order Rodentia; family Heteromyidae; genus Dipodomys; species Dipodomys spectabilis. The sequence continues at coordinate 6,172,550 of NW_024870825.1, read as the reverse complement.
CTCAGGAACAAGACAAGGATGCCCACTCTCTCCACTTCTCTTCAATCTAGTATTAGAATGCCTAGCTACAGCAATAAGACAAGATGCAGACATAAAGGGGATCCAAATAGGGAAAGAAGAAATAAAACTCTCCCTCTTTCAGATGACATGATCTTGTATTTAAAGAATCCCATAGACTCCACTCCCAAATTAATCAAGCTGATTCAAAACTTTGGTAAAGTAGCAGGTTATAAAATTAACCCCCAAAAATCAATGGCTTTTCTGTATGCCAACAATGAGAAAAGTGTGGCTGAAATTAGGAAAGCAACTCCATTTGTAATAGCCCCACAAAAAATAAAATACCTAGGAATTAACTTAACTAAAGAAGTGAAGGACCTCTATGATGAAAACTTTAAAATCTTGAAAAAGGAAATCAACACAGAACTTAAAAAATGGCAAAACCTCCCATGCTCCTGGATTGGAAAGATTAACATCGTGAAAATGGCAATACTTCCCAAGGCTATCTACAAATTCAACGCAATACCTATCCAAATTCCAACCTCATTCTTCAAGGAAATAGAAGAGGCAATCCAAAAATTCATATGGAACAATAAAAGACCCCGAATAGCAAAAACGCTCCTGAATGGAAAGAACACTGCTGGAGGAATATCAATACCAAACTTCAAACTCTACTATAAAGCCATAGTAATCAAAACAGCTTGGTATTAGCATAAGAACAGACCTCAGGACCAATGGAATAGAATTGAACCTACAGACCTATAGCCATCTAATCTTCGATAAGGGAGCTAAAACAATAGAATGGAAGAAAGACAACCTCTTCAGTAAATAGTGCTGGCAAAATTGGTTAACCACATGTAGAAAACTTAAGCTAGATCCTTATATATCACCCTGCACCAGAATCAACTCCAAATGGATCAAAGACCTTGAACTCAAAGCAGACACTCTGAAAACATTACAGGATGGAATAGGAGAAACCCTAGGTCTCCTTGGCTCAGGCCGAAATTTTCTGAATAGAGACCCGGAAACACAACAAATCAAAGAAAGGTTGGACAAATGGGATTGCATAAAGTTGCAGAGCTTCTGCAGGGCAAATGACATAGCTAGCAAGATCAATAGAAAGCCCACGGATTGGGAGAAGATCTTTACTAGCCATACAACAGACAAGGGTCTCATATCTAAAATATACTTGGAACTCAAAAAAATAAACCCCCCAACAACAAATCCTCAAAGAAACATCTGCCCAATAAATAAGTGGGCGAAAGACTTAAAGAGAAACTTCTCTGAAGAAGAAAGAAGGATGGCCAATAGACACATGAAGAAATGTTCAACATCCCAAGCCATAAAGAAATGCAAATCAAAACAACATTGAGATATCACCTCACTCCAGTTAGAACGGCAAAAATCAAGAACTCTAACAACAACAGATGCTGGAGGGGATGTGGACAGAAAGGAACCTTACTTCATTGTTGGTGGGCATGTAAACTTGTTCAACCACTTTGGAAAGCAGTATGGAGGTTCCTCAAAAGACTTCACATAGAACTCCCCTATGACCCAGCAGTCCCACTTTTGGGCATTTACCCTAATGTTTACAAACAAGACCACACTAAAGCTACCAGCACAACTATGTTTATTGCAGCATTATTTACCATAGCTAAGATATGGAACCAACCCAGATGCCCCTCAGTAGATGAATGGATCAAGAAAATGTGGTATATATACACAATGGAATTCTATGCCTCCATCAGAAAGAATGACATTGCCCCATTTGTTAGGAAATGGAAAAACTTGGAAAAAATTATATTAAGTGAAGTAAGCCAGGCCCAAAGAAACCTAGGTCCCATGGTTTCCCTTATTTGTAATATCTAGTATATGTATGAGTCAAGAGGAAAAGGTCAGATAATGTGATGTCAGGAAAATGAACCCTTAGATGTATATTTTAATGTTTTTTATTCTTTCATGCATGTGTTTCTAACACATTTATAAGATTATCTCTTTGTGGCTTTGTATGTCCCTCCCCCACAGTATAACCCCTGCTTTCACTATATTTGATGTCAGTATAACTTGTGGAGGAGATGGGGAAAAACCAGTTGTTTAAGGATACAGGTGGAACTGTTGCAACAATAAGAAGTACAAGTTGTCATGTCCAAAACGAGCTTTACAACGTTGGTGGGGGGGGGGGGAAGGGGGAGAAGGGGGAAAGAGAAGGATTGGGATTAGGGGGGGAGGGGGGAGGCTAGGAAGGGATGTGAAGGGTAAACAAAGGAGGAGGCTGCAATTCTTGGTAAGAAATGTACGCATTATCCTGCCCATGTAACTGTAACTCCTCTGTACAGTATGTTCACAAATAAAATTAAATTATATTTTAAAAAAATTAAAAAAAAAAGAAGTTGCACAAAGGAGTTTCAATTTCACTTGCCAATTTGTGAGTACAATCATCTTGATGGAAGACACCCCTTTCATGCTTCTCCTCAACCCGCCATCTCCTCACTTTACCTGGTTTCATTTTCACCTATGAATACTGAATATTATGACTGCTTTTGCCCAACCTCCTCTCTCTGCCCACCCCGTCCCCACCATCTTGACCTGCTGTTCAGATGTTCAGCTTCAACACAGTAAATTGTTTAAGAGAATTAAACAGTTCAGAATAGATCCCAGGCTGAGACCTTACTGTTCTTTGTAACATTTGACCTTTCTTTGTGTGTAACATTCAAGAAATCTTGAAATAAAGAAATGAGAAAAGAAAGTAGTCCAAGTGGCTCAGCTGCAGGGAATCCATGAACTAGTGCACATGGACAGCATGAAGATGGGCAAGCCGTGCACTGAGGTTTCAAATGGACTAGTGAAGACTACTTTTGCTCTCAGCTTTTCCAATTCTAGGCAGCAACCATCGGGGAAACATCTGAGAACTGAGGGTAATGGTGAAGTTGGGGCAAGAGAGAGCTGGAAGGAGCAACTCTCCAGCAGTGACTCTGCTGGGGTTTGGGGCTAGGGTTTGGTCCCTCAATGCCAGGAGGGAATTAAGGTCCCTTGAAGCAGAGGAGGGTAGGTGTCCTATGCAGGGCTCTCTTCTTCATCCCCTGCTGGAAACCTGAGGGAGAGGAGCTCTTCCTGTGTATGCTTTGGTAGGGTTCACCACCCCATGGCTGCCTGGGGACTGAAGGAGCCTTAGGAGCTGAATTACCAAAGGCAGTCTGGATGGTTACACACCATGGAGCTTCCCATGTCCTCCCACTCCACTGCTGCCTTAACCTCTGTCCCCTCCCCAACATCTTACACCACCCCACCCCAGCCGGTAAAATTGCTATGGACCTAGCTCCCTGTTGCTGATCCTCAAGGAAATAGCACACCAAAGACCATGTTTCTACGCACAACTCACCTCTGTGTAGGCCCTGTAGTCAGGAGACAAGTTCTCAGCTGCCTTAGCTCTGAGTTCTTCTGTCTGGCTAGTCAGGAAAGCACTGCTCTTAAAGCTGAGCATCAAATCGCATAAGGCAGACTGCCAAGTAAGTGTTGTGCAAGAGGAACAGTGAAAATGACACTGTATTCATGTGTTGCTGAGGTAATCAGAGAGCATTAGCAGAGTTCCTAGTTAGTCAGAGAATCAACTTTGTGAGCAAAGGGAGGAAAGTTCCAATGTTCTGCAAGAACTTCTCAAGCTGAAAACTAAGCAAAGAATAAAAACAAAGCAGAAGAGTCAAAGATCACTGCTATTTACTCAGAAATAGCATGGTATCATAGTAGAAATATGCCTGCTAGTCAAAGAACTGGAGGAACAATGAGATTTAGATTTACGCCAACAAAAAGTTTTCTTTTACCCACATAAAATGGCATAAAATTTGCTGTATAATTTGAGTAACATGTAATGTTTGTTATTGGTTTAGATTCCAGTTGAAATTGAAGGGCTATTATGGTATATACTAGAAAGTGGCATTCATTACTAAGATCATCTACCAAGCTGAATAATGCTCTTTGAGGGATCCACTAATTCCTACCAGATGGGAACATGGTCATGTGCATGAAAACATGTAGAGAATAACCCTAGAAAGAATATTTATTGAAATTCTCTATGCTAAAAATATTCAAGTGTTAACACCAAATATAATGGGGCATCTTGGAAATTCCTTCAGCAGTAAAAATTAGCAACAACATCTTACTCTAAGCAACATGATCAGCATCAGGATCACAATGTAGAGTAGTATGAGCTGGACATAGTAGGATATATATTGTACACTGTTTGTATATGGCAATCTAATATCTAATATTAGAAATCAGAACTGTTGGACATCTAGGCTTCAGGCCAACATAGATAGAACTATAAGCCTAAAAACAAAACTCTTACTCAGGTTCTCACAACAGATGCTCAAATACTGAAATTACTTGTCATTGTGTCCAACAGGGGTTTGAATTCAGCTTCACCCTAAATAGAAAAACTAGAAAGGATTCATCCATTTTGCATCTCTTCTCTAGAGCTCTACCTTTCTCAGCCTGCCCGCTGATGTTTTGATAAATGCTAATGACTAGATTTATCCCATGAGTTTTCATAAAAAGCATATTTCAGGGCTTATTTCTCAACACAGATTGAGTCTCCACTTGCCTCTAACAAAAGCAACTGAAAGTAAAAGCAGAACAGAGTTTCCTGGAAATAGGAGTAATATCCAGAAGTCAGCTGCTTTCCTTCTCACTAAGAATAGCCACTGTGTACATCAACAAGCAAAACATTAATCCAAGGACAGTTGAAATCTTTTGTGAATTTTACTTACCCAAGAATGGGATTTCAACCTACCAAAGAAGCTTTTCCAAGTCAATTTATTTATTGTCTAAAGGTAAATATGGAGATACTCACTAAGAATAAATTAATTTTTAGTGTGATTACATTGATGAAAAGTGTTTATAAATCCACAATGATTAAATCATAGAGATATATACTTTAAATTTTACAATATTGCTAGCTCATTGAAGGAATTACTGATTGTTTTTATTTCACTAGTTTTGCATATTATAACTATTTTCTATGAAGTGGTTTATAGTCATAGAAATAAACCTTCATTTTCAAAAGGCAATGATTAGTTGTGTGGTGATATCTTCTGATGAATTTATCCTAAGTACCCAGGAGGCTGAGATCTAAGGATAATGGTTCAACGCTGGCCCAGGCAGAAAAGACCCTATGAGAATCTTATCTCCAATTAACCACTCAAAACCTGGAAGTGGCCCTGTGGCTCTATTGGTAGAGTGCTAGCCTTCAGTACAAAGAGGTTCAGGGACAGTGCCCAGCCCTGTGTTCAAGACACACAAATGACAAAAACAAGAGTGATGATTGATTTCAAGAAGCAATTTCTTGGTAACTTCTCTATATTGAAAAATACTGTGTATGAATGAGCGTTTATACATTTTGAGTATCAGAACTGGGAATCTTCTTTTTCCAGGAAGGCATGTATATCACAAAAGCCATGCCTCCAGCCTGATTTCTTTCTTCTTCTTTTTGACTATTTTGATTATCTTTGCATAGTTGTATGAAGGTGCTGCCCTTCACTGAAGCGGTTGATGAATACAGGGCATCTTCGTCAATGTCACCCCTTTCAACACTCTCACCCATGCCTTTCACCTCACCCCTTCCCTCACTCATCTTCAGTTTAGGTCATGTGTTGAATTTGTTACCATGTAATACAAATGTATGTGTACAATGTATCTTGATCTGGATCATCACTTCAACATCTTCATCTACTTCCACCCAACCCTTCTCTTACATTTCTCAATTCTATGGAGTCTCTAGCCCCCAGAGCCAGACTGAATAGCATTCCTACTCTTGGGTCCACTTTCAGGACCTCTAAAGACCACCAGAGACCTTAATTCTTGCAAAAGCAAAGAGTCCTTTATTGCAAGCTGGAGCTGGACCTCCCTGCACACAGTCCCAGCTGGTTAAGCAGGAAGGCCCTGGCCTCTGTTTTCCCATAGCTTGTATAATACAAAGTGAGCAAGCAAGGGGTCTTTGTTCTGCTTATCTTAGGTTCTTTGCAGCTACTCCTGTTTCCTCTAGATTGGCTGACTCTTCTGTGGTTCTCAGCAAGCTCCAGGCTTTTGGAAGACTCAAGGACTACCTTAAGATTAGAGTCACTCTGTCTGGGAGTCACTCTGTCTGGCTCTTCAATACCTAACTAAGCACCTACAAGGGACACGAGGATACAGCATATGTCACCATGCCCAGTCAATTGTTGGAGATTGAGTTTAATCATGAACTCTTTGCTCAGGCTGAAGGAGCTAGAATCTTTTCTATTAAAGTAGTTGCTTGACATAAACACTGCTTCCATCTTGCAAGAAAATACAGTCCAAGATTTGAACCTTCTGTCAGAGGATTTTTTATTTTAAATATACATTTATTGTTATTATTAATGTGTTGTACAGAGGGGTTACCATTTCATAGGTCAGGTAATGAGTACATTTCTTTCTTTTATTCTTTGGACAATGTATTCTTCCTCGTATAAAATGAGAACTACCAAGTTAAGCACAGGTCAATTCATGTCTGTAATACTAGCTACTCAGAAGGCTGAAATCTGAGGATCACAGTTTAAGGCCCATACAGACAGGAGAGTCTATGAGACTTACCTCCTCTTAACTATAAAAACTGAGAAGCAGGGATCCTTACTTCATTGTTGGTGGGAGTGTAAACTTGTTCAACCACTTTGGAAAGTAGTATGGAGGTTCCTCAAAAGACTTCACATAGAACTCCCCTATGACCCAGCAGTCCCACTTTTGGGCATTTACCCAAATGTCTACAAACAAGACCACACTAAAGCTACCAGCACAACTTTGTTTATTGCAGCATTATTTACCATAGCTAAGATATGGAACCAACCCAGATGCCCCTCAGTAGATGAATGGATCAAGAAAATGTGGCATATATACACAATGGAATTCTATGCCTCCATCAGAAAGAATGACATTGCTCCATTAGTTAGGAAATGGAAAGACTTGGAAAAAATTATATTAAGTGAAGTAAGCCAAGCCCAAAGAAACATAGGTCCCATGATTTCCCTTATTTGCAATATCTAGTATATGTATGAGTCAAGCAGAAAAGGTCGGATAAGGTGATGTTAGGAAAATGAACCCTAAGATATGTATTTTAAATGTTTTTTTCTTTCATGCATTTGTTTCTAATGCATTTATAAGATTATTTCTTTGTTGCTTTGTATGTCCCTCCCCCACAGTATAACCCCTGCTTTCACTGTATTTGATGTCGGTATAATTTGTGGAGGGGAAGGGGAAAAACAACTCATTTAAATAAGGATACAGGTGGACCTGTTGTAACAATGAGAAGTACAAGTTGTCATGTCAAAAACTAACTTTACAGCTTGGCAGGGGGAGGTATGGGGGAGGGAGGGAGGTTGGGAAGGGATGTGAAGGGTAAACAAAGGAGGAGGCTACAATGCTTGATAAGAAATGTACTCACTATCTTGCCCATGTAATTGTAACTCCTCTGTACAGTATTTTCACAATAAAAAAAACTGAGAAGCAAAGGTATGGCTTCAGTGGTAGAGTACCAATCTTGAGTGAAAAAGCTATGGGATATTAACCACTCCCTCTGTCCAAGCACACACACACACACACACACATACACACACACACACACACACACACAAATATTCTAAGCTAGGGAGGTTATCCCTGGTAGAGGCTTTAGTGCCAAAGATCAGAGTTTGAACTCAGCACAGGGGGATATAATTACTGTACATTCTACTAAAGTTTTCATATTCAAATCATAAGATAGTAAATAAAATATCAGAAAGAACATAGAGTTTAGGGACACAAGTTTTGAAAACTAATGTGTATGAAGATTTAGTTGATTGCAGTGGCTTGACCTTTTGTAAATCTGAAGTGTTCTGAGAATGTTTTCTTTCTTTTTTTGGTGTTAGGGGGTTAATACTAGAGATTGAATACAGGTTTTCTACTTGAATGGCTAGAATTCTAACATCTGAGTTATCACTGACCCCCAGCCTTGATAAAAGACGTTTTCAATACTTGAAAAACACAGGTGACAGTGGCTCATACCTGTAATCCTAGGTACTAAAGAGGCAGAGATTGGTGGGTTATGGTTTGAAACTAGCCTGGGTAGGAAAGTCCTTGAGACTTTTATCTGTAATTAACTAAGCAAAAGCCAAAAAAATTGGAGATGTTCGTAAGTAGAGCTCTAGGCTTGAGGAACAAATCCTCAAGGACAGTACCCAGGTGTGAGTTCATGCCCTGGAATTGCCACAGACACACACACACACACACACACACACACACACACACACACACACACGCACACGAAAATAAAACTTACAAATTCCACTATTATTTTATCTATCATACATATAAATATTCTGTTTTAGATCTGGACTATAGTTTTAGACTCTGATAAGATATTATCTTACTGTTTATATCATCTTTAAACTAGACGAGTCCTACTGCCTTGTAGGAGGTGCTCAGTTCAAGCATGATTTTCATCTCTGAAAATTTGGAGACTGACAACTGGCTTTACCAAGCCAGTAACATAGAAATATATGAAAATTTAAGTTTTGAACAAGCTGGCACTGATGGTTCACATTTGCAATCCTATCTACTCAAAAGTGGGAAATCTGGAAGATTGGGGTTCCAGCACAGGCAGAAAGTCTGTGAGACTTTACCTCCAATTCATCAGCAAAATGGTGACTACAAGCTTGGCTCAGTGACAAAGCACCAGCTGTGAAGATAAGAGCTGAGCAAACACAAGAATCTGTGTTCAAGCAACATTACCTTGGTGTTGGGGCATGTAAAAATGTTTAACATCATTAATTGATGTGAAACAAGACACTATGAGAGGCTCAGATAAATACTGATGGTTTTCACAAATGGAGATAAGAATGATGATTTCAAGATGCCTCTAGATCTTTGTTCTCAACCCCTTCAGGAATAGTTTTATCAGAATGCGAACTCTAAGGCAAGCTTTGAATCAACTTTATCACAACTTTATCACAACTTTATCAACTTTATCACAAACACAACACAAATCACAATGTACTCACACTGTTTCATGACAATTCTTTCTAGTTTCTAACCTGGATTCAGAGGTTCTGCCAGGATAATTAATGGAAGCAAAGTAGCTCATGGGCAGGTAATTTTAATCTGAACTGGGGGTTAACTTCAGGTCCTGTCACACTTCAGCAGCACATGCCCAGAGATATTGGAGCCCTTGTCTTTGTTTGTCAAGCAGAAACTGTCTCCTGTTTCCTTCTTTCTAATTTCCCCCACAAAGAGTTTATTGAAGAAGTAAAAGCCACTCAGGAGAGTGAGCAGGGGGACCAACAAGCTGGTTGTCCCTAAGTGTATTCTTTTTTCCCCCTGTGAACCCAGAGACCTACAGGAAGGAAAACGGGGACAAGGGAACAGGGCATTTGTGGCATCTTTTATGTTTCTGTGTTATATATTATAAATCATATTTAAAGAAAAGATTAAAAAATCAAAAAAGAATACTCCTACCACTGTAAGAACTTCAGAAAAAAACACATTCCCCAAGCAAGAACATTTCCAAGTATTTGCAGATCTCAGAGACAAATCCACTGATTAGGAAATGGTCAGTTCTCAGGGTCATGCAAAGTGGATGCTGTGAAATTCCACCTGATACTAGGAAAGCAGAACATAAGGGAGGACATTTTGTTGCTCATGATAACATTGAAGCAGCTCAACACCTCCACACTCCCACAGATTTCTGGTGCACCTTTTCAGTCCTTAAAGAAAGACAAGTGTGTGTGTGCACATGCCCAGCCTGTGATCCTCTGCCCAAGCTCTTTGGGAATAGGCAGGAAGCATTTCACTTTGGTGGGAATTTGCCAAGATATTTTTAATTTTAATGTTTGTTGACTTTTTTTTAACCAGTACTGGGGCTTGAACTCAGAAGACCTTGTAGTCTGTTTGCCTTTTTCCCTCAAGGCTGGTTCTATCACTTCAACCATTCCTCCTCTTTTAGCATTGTGCTGGTTGAGGTAAGAATCTTTACTGACTTTTCTACCTGGGCTGACTTCAAACCTCATTTCTTGAATTTTAGCCTTCTGAGTAGTTAGGATCACAGGTATGAGCCACCAGTGCCAAGTCATTATTTTGGAATATTTAAATTCTTGCTATGTATTCCAGGTTTGCTTGGAACTCATAATTCTACCTGCTGAGATTACAGGCATGTACCATCACAGGTAGCTTCCTTATATGTTTTAACTTGCTATATTCATAAACAAATGAAATTACCGCACCTATCTGGCCCCATCCCATCCCCACTTATCACGATCTACAGGCACCAGGGCCAAAGCATCCCTCCTGCATCAGGTGGTTCCTGCCACTTGCAGCTCCCACACTTCAAGCTACTTATCCAGTTAAAGGGTGGCTTCACTTGTCCATATTACAAACTGACTTGGGACAATGTATTACCTGCAGAAAGTTCATTTGGGAGGAATGACTGTCAAGAGCCCATCCCAGTGGAGGAAATGTTACCTTCAACTGTAGCCACAATGGTCTGTGGCTTCCTCATCTCTGTCCTCTGTGAGAGCCTGTCTCACAAGGGCAGGGCAACTGCTGTCAGACATTGAGGTACTTTACTGGGTCAGGGAAAGCTATAGGTGACCTGCTGAGCTAATCCTCTATTCCTTTATTTTACACGCCATTTTCACTGATCTACATGTTCAGCTCAAACCCATAAGTGAATTATAGCCTCAGCCTCAATCAGGTAGGCACCTTCTATGTTAAGACCTTGAGAGACTGTGACTAATCTCAGGAATGGTCAGGGCTGTAAGAGGGAAGTCTGAAGTTGCTTGAAAGCACATACAAGTGATAACTTAGTGGAATGAGGGGGGATGTGAAAGGCCTGCCTGGGGTATCAAAGCTGTTCATGGAGAGACTAGACCATGTGGGACAAGGTGTTCTCAGTTTCCTATAGGGAGTTTCCTTCAGATTGTTATCATTGAGCCATGTCAGAACAACATTGTGACAAATATAAGACTTTTCTGGGTTTCTTGAAGGAACACAAGCTTTTTCCAGCAGAGATAGAATCCAGCTCTCAAGAGGAAGTTGGAGAATTACTACCCAGTACCCACTGGGTCTTGGTTGATTTACAAATAAGAATGTTTTCTATCACAGAGGTTGCTTGGCATAAGCACTGTTATTTTAAGGATAGCCTCCATCTTACAAGAAGGTATTTTAATTTAGCCACATTGTATCATAAGAATTGTTTTCTTAAGGGTTGGAGGTGTGGTGCAATTCTTACTCAGCTGACTAAGAATGGTTTTTCTGAGTTTTTGCTTGTTACAGGTATCCTGGGTTTAGTTACTTTATCAGATAAAATTTCAAACACTTTCAAACTAGCTAATTACACAGATTGTAAAACTAAGTTCTGACCAATCAGAACACAGGGAAGTGACACCTTAGGAGGAAAATGCACATGGCCTTCTGGTTCAGGACACTTGCTTACTTGGCTTCCTGTCTAAGTGAATTTTGTCTTGCTGAGTTCATGTTGGTGTCTATATTCCTATGTGTGTGACACCCCAATCTCTCAACATATTTCCAACAATTTTGGGACCCATCTGGGATTTTTTGGCATTGACTAAGAGGACCAAAGAAAGCTTCTGTTTAGGAGGAGACATGTTCGACTGCCCAACCTCAGCAGTCTCCAGGTCTGGCTGACATAGGACCTGAAATTCAAGTTTAATTAGGAATGTGAGGAAGGGGACAGAATAGGGACTTCAATAACTCATGACCCCATGTATGCCAAGGCAGGAAAAATGAGACTAAAAGAACTGAGCTTTTCAGTGGTCAAGTGTATGTATGACTGAGCATATGTCCAAGGAAAGAAGGTAGACAAGACACTGTCTCATGATCTGATTCTCCAATTAGGGCAAACAAAATGTTGGAGGTTGAGGCAGCAGTCTCGTACCACATGAGAAATCTCAGTAGCAGAGGGTCTATATGAAAGGCACACACAAGAAACTTCCAATTAGGGAAATTGAATATGGACATGCTCAAAATGAGTAGAGGGGTAGACAAAGAAGAATGGGGAAGGAGAATACCTTCAAAATCATCCATGGATACCTTCTAAGCAAACAAGGATAAGGGTGGCTTGAGAGGGATGGAGAAGATAGTGAAAGGAGTGTATGGATTTGGATTCTCTAAAGAACATAAATAGATTGGACCAGGCCCTGAATGATATCCACTTTTTTTCTGCCAGTCTAGTTCAGTCCCTGAAGGCCAATAAATCAATTAGGACATGAAGGAAAACAACTTGATTGACTTAGGCTAGTACGGGATCCAAAGGGCAGCAACTCAATTGGCCAATCTATTTTAGACTCTGAAGATCAATAATTCTATTGCGCCAGAACATTCTAGGTCCTCTAGAGCAATAACTTGGTTGTACTGGCCAGGGAAGGTCAGATACTGAAAGACAACTCTATTTGCCAGTTTAGGTCATGTCAGGCCCTGAAGGATTACAACTTAATTGTGCAAGGACAGGCTGTGAAGGACAAAAACTAGATTGGAGGATGATAACTATTGAGCTCAGCCAAGTCCTGAAGGCTGAAAAATAGATTGTAAAAAGTAAAATAAGGAATAGGAAAGAAGCAAGCACCACAAAATAATAATAAAGTAGGGAATGTGGATATTTCTCAATGCCTAAGAAAAAGAAATTCATATGGAACCACAAAAGGTACTGAATAGACAAAGAAAATCTGAGTAATAACAGTGCTGAAGTTATTATAAATTCTGTCCTCACAATAACAAAACAGCTTTGTGCTTCAGCTCAATGGAATAGACTAGAATATCCAGAATTACACCCATACACTCACATCCATCTGATATTTATAAAACAAACCAGAAATATATGTTGAAAAAAAGACAGTTCCCCCCAAATTGGTGTTGAGAAAACTGGATATCCATACGTAGAAAACAGAGATAGTGATTCAAAATGGATCAAAGACCTCAATGTAAGACCTGAGACCTTAAAACTACTATAGAAAAGACTAAAAGAAACATTAAGATTTCTTGGCAGTCAGGAACTTTGGATTTTCAGGAGCACAAATTGGAAAGGAAATAGACAAATAGGATGGCTTCAAACTAAAAAGACTCTGCAAGGCAAAAGACTACAAAGACAGCCTGCAATGTGGTATGAGATCTTTACCAGCTTTGTCTTTACTGGATATTAGACAAGGACTTAATATCCAAAATATGCAAGGAGTTTAATAAATTAATCCCAAATCAATAACCTAATTAATAAATGGCCAAGGAGCTAATTACAGGCTTCTTGGAAATAAGAATGGCCAAAAAACACTTGTGGAAATTCTCAACATCCCTGGTCAAAAAGAAAACACAAATCAAAACAGCATTGAGATTCCATCTCACCCTAATAAGATTGGCCATCAGCAAGAATACAAACAATGCTGGTGGGAATGTGGGGAAAAGAAACACTATTATATTGTTGGTAGGAATGTAATGTAGTGCAACTGCTTTAGAAGGAAGTTTGGAGATTCCTTAAGCACTAAACATAGAAGTACACACTATGTTCCATCAATACCACTCTTGGGTATCCATCCAGAATATTACCCAGAATAGAACGGGTTAGGATAGCTGATTAAAGAGAGTAGCAAGTGGTATTCAGGCAAGGGAAAGGTTTAATGCAGGGGACCTCTTGTCAAATTGGAAGCCTATGCAGCAGGAATAAAAAAGGGTGGAACCACAGCCAGGTCAGACTTATCAAGGCCAGGGGTGGAAGAAGGTGTGGCCACACCAGATACAGGTGTGACCTGAGCAGGGGGGAAATGGCTGCCTCCAAGTGTGTCAGTTACCTAGGTGACACAGGTACTGGGTGGAGACTTAACCAAGAAGAGGGATGAATCTGCTCTGCCTTCCCAGGGGGGAACTTACATTCTATCATGAAATAGGGTGCAGATTATCTCTGGTTACTTCCTGCTGACAAGGGGCATCAACATTAGGGGTAAAAGGCTGAGATGTGGTCCCCTCTGGGAGAAGGCACCAGGCAGCAGCTGTCCCTTGGTGGGCATGAGTCCTTAGATAAAGTCTGGAAGAGGCAAGTCTCTTGGATGAAGTCTGGAGAAGTCTCATGAGGCATTGATGGACTGAAAAAAATACTAAAGAGCAAATAAATGGCAAGAGGAAGGACTTGGAGCTGAAAATTGTCTCCTGCATTCCAGGCTGTCCTGGAGTTGGTGGAAATGTCCCTAGCTACTTCTCACATCTGGCAAGCAGGTAGGGAGAACATCAGGTTACAAAGGCAAGAATGCAAATTCCTGTCTAATTAAAAGGTATACAGGTATGGACATTAGATGGGCAGTCTTCTTACTTCTATTGACCTCCCAGCTCTGGTTAAGAAAGGGCAGGCACAAAGTGGCTGATGAAATATCATGTCCTCTTACTCCTCTCCATGGTGCCTTGTTCCCCAGACAGGCTGAGTCTAGGTGCTTGTTGCTGAAATGGCTTGTCACAGTTGCTATTCACAGAGGTTTGAACTCAAGGCCTGGGACTGTCCCTCAGTACTTCTGCTCAAGGATAGCGCTCTACCACTTTGAGTTATAGCACCACTTCCAGTGTTTGGCTGGTTAGCGATAAGAGTCTTACGCCAACTTCAGCCTGGCTCTTTGCAGGTTAGTTGGGAGATGGATTCTTAAGGATTTTTCAGCCCGGGTTGGCTTTGAACTGCAATCTTTGCCATAAAAACTTTTATTATTTCCAATTAAAGCAACAAGGAGATCAAGTAGAATAAGTAGAGCTTACCTGGTAATTATCAAAAATTGACCAACACATATTCTGCAATGACAAAACTTGTTAGATGTGATTAGAATTTTAGCAAAGATATACTATTGATTTATTTCTGGTAACATTAACAGTGCTTAAGTTAACCAAATTTACAGAAAGAGTCTTAGCTTTTGCAAATCCAAAGCAATCTTTTACCAGGAATCAGCTGCATGTGATGGAGGCAAGCAAGACTCCAGTCTACTTTTACCATGGTGGAGGTAGTCAGGATGGTCTAGGAGTGAGGCCTGTCTTCCAGGTTGGAAGAGAGGTACTGGATCTGGACTGCATGTAGACTGCCTGGTACTGAACTCCAAATCTAAACTGAACAAACATCAGAAATCTCAGACCATTTAAGCTAAATAACTTCATTACAATGCCAGATAACAAGTTTACACAGACAGACATATACACATACACATACACACTGTGTACATTAAGTATTACAGCATCCAAAAATGAATGATGGCCGTACCGTGACAGTAGTACTATGATATTTTTTTGCCCAATCTCTAGAACCACCTGGTCAGTAGCAGAATACACAACACCAAACAAAAAGGTAAAACTCAAAACCTAAAATTTTTTACAACAATGTTTAGACATCTTTGCTAACAAAGCATATCTGATTGTTGGGCTTCAATTACCAGGGCCTGTGAAGAAGCAGCAAAAAATGTGTGGAGGCGTACTAAGCTTTTTGGAAGGTTAAGGGTCAGATGAGACTTAACCCTTAACCCACCATGTGGCCAAGATGGTGCACTCAAGAAGGCAAATTTCTGAAAAAGTGCAAAGAAAACCTGAACAAATGGAAACTCTGACAATTTTCAAACCTAGAGTGGTTAGCCTTTGAGAGGGAAACTTGAGGGGGGAACCTGGGACCAAAACTTCTTCGCCCTCTTCTGGGCACAACCCAAAATATTGTAGAAAAGAGAAAGGGAGAGCTAGGGAAAGTTGGACATGATTGACAGAGAGAGAGCAAAGAGAGCCTGAATGTCTACAGACTTCTGAGCATTTACCATTGCAGTGCCAAAAACTGTTGAAATCTGAGAATGCATAAAAGTTAGGTGCTTTGACTCTCCAGGGAGCACAGGAGGCATTTCAAAGGGGTTTCACGGCTCAGGCGTGACTCTCAGCACTCCATTAAATGTGTAGGAGAGTCATTCTGGTGAGTGAAGAAGAGCTGACCAGGGAGAAGCAGCATGCTGACTTCCCCCAGAGCTCTCTAGAGAGAAATTGCCAAGCATCCAAAACCAAACATCCTCGGCTCATGAGGTGACTGGCCTTTTGGATAAAGGCCATAGAAACTCTCTGTCATGGCACCATTCTGGACAGAGACTGAGCAACAGAGAACTGTAGAGAGTACTTTCACTCACCAGAATAGAGAAGTGGTGTGGACTCGGATGTGAAGGCCAGCAATGGTATTGGTGAAAAGTCTCACATGGTGTCTCAAGGCACTTCCGTTCACAGAAAAGGGGTGGTTAGGAAATTCTAACATTTCCAATTCAAATGCCCCATCCGAGTCATGGCACCATATGTAAGGTATATTAACTAGGTAGGTTTCATTAGGTAGCCAATGAAGAGAATACCATATGCTATTCAGGCAGGAGAAGAAGTTCATTTACCAAATTGCTTCCCCCATCATGCATGGTGGAGAGGCATGGCTGAAAAAGGAAAAAAGGGGACCACCCACCCCTGGGCCAAGACTTATCTAGGCCAGGGTCAGGAAGATTCGTGGCCAGATGGGGGAAAGATATGGACACACTGGATCTGGATGTGACCTCAGATGGCCCAGGATGTGACCTAAGAATAGGGGAAGGTGACAGCTTCCAGGTCTGCCAGTTACCTAGGTAACAGATACTGGGCAGAAACTTAGCCAAGAGGTAGGGAGGTGTCCCTGTGCAGAACTTGCTAAGGCCACTTGCACTTCAATGTTCCCTGTTGCACTAATCAATTTGCAATATTCAATAGTTGCACTATTGCCAAGTTATTGGAAATGCCCAGATGTCCTACAATGGCTGAGTTTATCAGGAAAATGTGGTTTATACATACAAGGAAAATATATTCATCTATGTGTTTCTCTCATATGTGAAAGTTAGATTTAAAATCTGGATATGTTTGGCACCGCATACAGTGCTATATGCATATATACAAACAAATTGATGAAAGGATGATATACTCAGGATAAGAATCTAATGGTGTAACTCTTTTAAATAATTAAGAAAATGAATACCAGGAAGCTGAAATATGTTTTGTTTGGAAAGGATGGAAAGTAAAGAGAGTGCTTATGAACGAAAGGTGAGCAAATACAACCATATATTCAATGTACTGTATATAAAAGATAACTACAAAAGTTGAGTATTTGCTTGGGATTGGAAGACACAAGGAAAAAAACAGAAGGGGTGACAGTGGGCATGATATACTCAGAATCTGACTTGTGGAACTGAAACCCTTTGTACTTCAAATAAGAATTAAAATATACAAAAATATGTCAATATAAAGTATATAAATAACATATACTAATTGTGCAAATGTAGCTCTATGTAAGTAAATTAAAATATAATAATACAAACATTGAAGTCAAGAGCCAGTGGCTCACCTTGTAATCCTAGATACTCAGGAAGCTGAGATCTGAGGATTGCGATTCAAAGCCAGACCGGTCAGAAAGGTCAGTGAGACTCATCTGCAATTACCACCAAGAGTGGCACTGTGGTTAAAACGCCCAGGGACAGTGGTCAAGCCCAGACTTTAAGCCCCACAACTAACCAAAAAATAAATAAATAACATAAAATAAATAAATAATAATAATATAAAGATTTTAAAATGTAAATATAAAAACATAAACATAAACCTGAAAATTGAAAGGAAAAATATAAGCTTAATAACTACTTAAAATCCTAATTACTAACTTAAGTTTGTCTCCAGCTGGAGTTGTAACAAATTTCCACAAATTCAGTGGCTCGAAACAACAGAGCACTGTTACTTTTCTATGTAAATCAAGTTTATGAAGGAGAAACTAGAAGTCTGTGAGGTGAAATCAAGTTACTGAAAGGCTTTCTTTCATCATTTACGTTCCCTGGAAAATCAGTATTCTTTATATTACATTTAAAATTTAGTCATTTAAATGGTAGGCTCTGGTGGCTCACTCCTGTAATCCTGACTACTCAGGAGGCTGAGAGCTGGCAATCAAGGTTCACAGGCAATGCCCAGCAGAAACCTCTCATGAGACCCTTATCTCTGATTACCCACCAGAAAAACAGAAGTGGCATTGAAGCTCAAAGTAGTAGAACACTAGATTTGAGCAAAAGAGCTCAAGCCAGCACTCAAGCCCTGAGTTCAAGCCCCATGACTAACAACAACAAAAATGAGTTCATTTTACAATAGTTAATACCACTGTAGGTAGAAAAAATAGTGTTCTTGTGAAGGTTTGAAAATACTGTCCAATCTCAGTATTTGCATGGGATAGGAAGAGATGGGGAGATAAATAGAAATGGTGACAGTGATCATGATGTAGTGATAATCTGACTTGTGGAACTGAAACCCCTTTGTACTTAAAATAAAAATTAAAAAATACCCCGCGGGGGCTGCCGGAGCCACAGAGACACAGGGGGCTGCTTGCAGATCACCAGGTACCGGATTGCAGAACAGCGGATCGCCAGGAACAGAGAAACCTACCAGCCGGGAGTCTCCAGGAGGATCCCACCCCACCCATCACTCTCCACCGGAGCGGAGAGGCTCCATCCCGCCAAAGCCGCCCGGCACCAGCAGCGCCACAAAGGGACCTGTCTGCAGACCACCCGCCCAATCGCAATCGCAACGACCCGGCGGGGGGCCGCCCAACCCAGCCCGCAACCACCCCAACTGAACTCGGACTGCAACAACAACTGACGGACTGCAACAACAACTGACGACCTACAGGGTGAGTACCCATCAGGGGACAGGGAATCCATCAAGGGAGACCAGAGCTGGAGGGAATCCCCAGACCCTGACCTAGACTCCCTACCCCAACACCCGGACCACAGGACCCACTAAAACTGGGAACTGTTCGAGAGCTCCACCAGCCGGTGGAGCACACTCTGCTGGCCAGGCCAGAGCAAGAGCGCCCCTGGAAGGGAGCTTAAATGCTCAAGCCAGGAACAGTGCCCCTGGGTCAAGACTACCAACAGTAGAAGAAATTTGAACTGTGTCCTCCAGGCTGCATAACCAAGGTGGTATACACATTAGCACAGGCCTAACGAGCGCGCTCCAGGCTGGGGCCGGAACCAGGCCAGGGGACCGGCGCCTGAACAAAGCAAAAAGGGTCAGAAGTGGGGCTGTGGCTCAAATGGTAGGGTGCCAGCCCTGAGCTGAAGAGCTGAGGGACAGCACCCAAACCTAGAGTTCAAGCCCACAACCAGCCCAAAACAAACAAACAAAAACACATCAGGAGCCCATAGCAGACTCCAGTATTTGGGAGAGTGCATCCAGAGCATCTGATCTTCCCAAGAGCACCCGCAGGAGCAAACACAAGCAGTCTAGGCTGCTCAACCCTTCCAAAGGCGGGAATTGCTACAGCAGAGAGCTGAGAATCCTAAGTGAATAGCAGCTGGAAATAGGCTCCCAACAGAATCCAGATCAGGCACAGACTCTCTCTACCAATACAGAATCAGCAACCAAGCAAAGACAGACACACCAAAACAAGATTGAAGAGCAGTCTCCTGAACCCCCATGCGAAAATCACAGAGAAAAATCACAAGGTTTACCACTACCCAGGACAGCAAGCTCACCTCAAAAGCCAGCAGCCACGCAGGGGAGAGCCCCAGTGGGAGCAAAGCAGGAATGGAAGACAAAAACTACATCCAAGGGTTGCTGGAGGCAATGACTCAAGAAATAAAGCGAGAAATGGATCAGAAATTGAAAGAGCACAAGGATGAACTATCAAAAGATATACAGGATATCAAACAAAAATTGGATGCAAAAATAGAAGCTGCACAAACCTCAGTAAGAAGTGAGATAAACGCCAAATTAGAGGTAATGCATACTGATCTCACCTCATTGAGAGGTGAGATCAGTACTCTGAGAACCAACATTGAATCCATAAAGGGATCCATTTCCACCATGCAAACCACAATAGAAGCCACGGTCAACAGAGTGAATGAAATGGAAGGTAGAGTGTCAGATACAGAAGACAGAATACACCAACTGGACCAAAAAGTGACAGATATGGAAAAATCACTCAAATTAAACCAAAGGGAAATTCAAGAGCAAGCAGATAATGCTAAAAAATTTAACCTTCGCATAATCGGAGTGGACGAAGGTGAGGAATTCCAGAGCAAGGGAATGCAACACCTATTTAACAAGATAGTCAATGAAAATTTTCCCCACCTCAAAAACGACCATCTTAACTACATCACAAAAGCTTATCGAACACCCAACAAGCAAGATCCCAGGAGAAACACTTCTAGGCACATAATAGTAACAATGATGGATCTGAATAATAAGGAAACAATCCTGCATGCAGCAAAAATGAAGAAGGAGCTATACTACAACGGGAAAAAAATTAGAATCACTGCAGATCTCTCCACACAAACAATGAATGCAAGAAAAGCCTGGGAAAGCACCATACGAGCCCTGAGAGCCAATAACTGCCAACCCAGACTGATATATCCGGCAAAGCTAGCATTCACATTCGATGGAGAACTGAAAACTTTTAATAGCAAAGAAAAACTAAATGAATACATAAACATTAAGCCAGCATTACAAAGAATTCTAAGAGGGGGGACACAACCTGAAGAAAGCAACCAGGAACTGGGACCTGCCCCAAACAGGCATTACTCAAAGTCTAACTGAGCAAGCACAGGAGGAAAGGAAAGAAGAAAAACTTAGGAAAACGGAATGGCAGGGACAACAATGCATCTCTCTATACTTTCTCTTAATATAAATGGGCTGAATTCGCCAATTAAAAGAAAACGAACTGAGGACTGGATCAGAAAACAAGACCCATCCATCTGTTGCCTTCAGGAGACCCACCTCTCAGCCAAACATACAAACAAACTCAGAGTGAAGGGGTGGAAAAGGATCTACCAATCAAATTCCCCCAATAAGAAAGCAGGTGTAGCTATCCTGATATCTGACAAAATAAACTTTTCATTAAAATCAGTACAGAAAGACAAGGACGGACACTACATATTAATAAAGGGAACAATCCAAGAGGAGGATATAACCATCATCAACTTATATGCCCCAAATATCGGTGCACCCAGATATGTTAAACAAATGCTCTCAAACTTACAGAATAAAATAGATCCCAATACGATAATACTAGGAGACTTTAACACGCCACTCTCACCAAAGGACAGGTCTACCAACCAGAGGATTGGCAAAGAAGCTACCGAATTAAGTGAGGCCATACTTCAAGCGGAATTAACTGACATCTACCGAGTATTTCACCCTAAAACAACACAGTACACATTCTTCTCAGCAGCTCATGGAACTTTCTCCAAAATAGACCATATCATAGTTCATGCAAGGAACTTAAGCAAATACAAAGGGATCGACATAATCCCCTGTATCCTATCTGACCACAGTGGAATCAAGCTAGCTCTCAATAACAAAGCATACCGCAGAAATTTCTCTAATACATGGAAATTGAACAGCACACTCCTTAACAAGGCCTGGGTAACAGAAGAGATCAGAGAAGAAATAAAGCATTTCCTACAACTCAATGAAAATGAAAACACCTCACAAAGAAACTTGTGGGACACAGCAAAAGCAGTCCTGAGGGGCAAATTTATTGCCCTCAGTGCCCACATCAAGAGAATGGAGACAGACCAAGTAAATAATCTCATGTTGCAACTAAAACAGCTAGAAAAACAAGAAAAAATGGGACCTAAAGCTACTAGACGAAGCCAGATAACCAAATTGAGAGCAGAGATTAACCAATTAGAAAATCAGAAAACCATAACCAAAATAAACCAAACAAAAAGCTGGTTCTTTGAAAAAATAAACAAAATTGATGGCCGTTGGCAAGATTAATTAAAAAAAGAAGAGAGGAAACCCATATTAATAGGATTAGGGATGCCACGGGAAACATCACAACACGTACCCAAGATATCCAAACAATTCTAACAGACTACTTTCAAAAGCTATACTCTCTAAAGGAAGAAAATCTGGCGGAAATGGATGCATTTTTAGAGAAATACAAGTTACCCAAACTGAGCAAAGAAGAAGTTAACCAATTAAATAAGCCAATATCCTATAATGAGATACAGGAAGCTATCAAAAGTCTTGCAACAAAAAAAAGCCCAGGACCAGATGGATTCACAGCAGAATTCTATAAGACCTTTAAAGAAGAACTAATACCCATACTCCTCAAGCTCTTCAGAGAAACAGAGAAGGAGGGAGCTATCCCAAACTCATTCTACGAAGCCAATATCACACTCATCCCCAAACCAGGCAAAGACCCAACCAAAAAGGAGAATTACAGGCCAATCTCCTTGATGAACACAGATGCAAAGATCCTTAACAAGATTCTAGCTAACAGAATCCAGAAACACATAAAAAAAATAATACACTATGATCAGGTAGGCTTCATCCCAGAGACACAGGGATGGTTTAACATACGTAAGTCAATAAATGTAATCCAGCATATCAACAGAGCCAAGGTCAAGAATCACATGATTATCGCCACAGATGCAGAAAAGGCCTTTGATAAAATTCAACATTCATTCATGCTAAAAGCTCTGGAGAAAATAGGAATAGAAGGAACATTTCTAAAAACAATAAAAGCCATTTATGACAGACCAATAGCCAATATTATACTTAATGGGGAAAAGCTACAACCAATCCTCCTAAAAACAGGAACAAGGCAAGGATGTCCACTGTCTCCACTCCTCTTCAACATAGTCCTAGAACCCTTAGCCAGGGCAATAAGGCAAGAAAAAGACATTAAAGGGATCCGCATAGGGAAAGAAGAAGTGAAACTATCCCTTTTTGCAGACGACATGATACTATACCTCCACGATCCCAAAAACTCCATCCCCAAACTTTTAGAAATCATAAGTCACTTCGGCAAAATAGCAGGATACAAAATAAACCCACAAAAATCAGTTGCCTTCCTATACACTGATAACGCACAGGAAGAGAGGGAAATAAAGGGAGCAACCCCATTCACAATAACCTCCCAAAAAATAAAATATTTAGGAATTAACCTAACCAAAGATGTAAAAGAACTATTTAATGAGAACTATAAAAAGTTAAAGAAAGAAATTGCAGAAGACACTAGGAAATGGAAAGACCTCCCATGCTCCTGGATAGGCCGACTTAATATAGTAAAGATGGTGATACTTCCAAAACTAATATACAAATTCAATGCAATTCCTATTAAAATCCCAATGACGTACATCACTGAAATACAGAAAACAGTCCAAAAATTTATATGGAACAACAAAAGACCTAGAATAGCCAAAACAATTCTAGGGGATAAAGACAATATGGGAGGGCTATCCATGCCGAACTTCAAACTCTACTACAGAGCTATAATCACAAAGACAGCATGGTACTGGCACAAAAACAGACCCAAGACCAATGGAACAGAATAGAAGATCCAGATATAAATCCACAGGCCTACAGCCAGCTGATATTCGACAAAGGAGCCAAAGACATACAATGGAAGAAACACAGCCTCTTCAACCGCTGGTGCTGGGAAAACTGGGCAGCCACATGCAGAAAACTAAAAGTGGACCCCAGCCTATCACCATGCACCAACATCAACTCAAAATGGATTAAAGACCTTAACATTAAACCTGAATCTCTGAAACTACTGCAGGACAGAGTAGGAGAGACACTTGAACTAATAGGCACAGGAAGGAACTTCCTGAACAGAGTCCCAGGGTCACAACAAGTTGGAGAGAGACTCGACAAATGGGACTACCTTAAAATAAAAAGCTTCTGCACAGCTAAATCTATCGCAACTAAGCTAGAAAGACAACCAACTAATTGGGAAAAAATATTTACCAGCAATATATCAGACAAGGGGTTAACATCCTGTATATACAGGGAACTCAAGAAACTAATCCCTCCCAAACCTAACAAACCAATTACTAAATGGGCAAGGGAACTAAAGAGGGACTTCTCAAATGAAGAAATAAAAATGGCAAAGAAACACATGAGGACATGTTCATCATCCCTGGTGGTGAAGGAAATGCAAATAAAGACAACCCTGAGATACCACCTTACCCCAGTCAGAATGTCCCACATCCACAAATCAGCCAACGACAAATGCTGGAGGGGATGTGGAGAAAGAGGAACCCTATTACACTGCTGGTGGGAATGTACACTTATACAACCACTTTGGAAAGCAGTCTGGAGGGTCCTTAGAAAGCTAAAGATTGACCTCTCTTACGACCCAGTCATACCACTTCTAGGCATCTACCCTGAACAACAGGAACCAATATACAAGGACACGTGCACCTCCATGTTTATTGCAGCACTGTTCGCAATAGCTAGGATATGGAAACAACCTAGGTGCCCCACCACAGATGAATGGATCCAAAAATTGTGGTATCTATACACAATGGAATATTATGCAGCCATTAGAAATGACAAAATAATGGCATTTGCAGGGAAATGGATGGAGCTAGAAGGAATCATGTTGAGCGAGGTAAGCCAAGAACGAAGAGACAAACGGTACATGGTCTCCCTCATAAGTGGATGCTAAATCCAAAAGGTTAGGTGGTACGACAAAACTAACAGGACTTAAGAAACAAAGAACTCCCGCTCATCTGGTTGAACCACTACTAAATATCCTCATGCTGCTGATCACAAATATGGTATATAACATGTGAACACTGTTATATATTACAGACTGTGGTAGACAATTTGCTCCAGGGAAGTTAGAATGAACTTGTGACTTTGAAATTATGTAATCATTTAATCACAATCAAAAAAAAAAAAAAAAAAAAAAGAACCTCGGGGAAGGGAGGGAGGGAGGGGATGGTAGGGGGAAAACAATGGAGGGGGTAACAATGTTCAAGAGGAAGTGTACTCATAACCTCACTCATGTAACTGTAACCCTCTGTATAGTAGCTTTACAATAAAAAAAAAAGAAAAAAAATTAAAAAATAGAAAATATGTAAATATAAAATACATAAATGTAAATAACATACATTAATCATGAAAATATAGTTATATTTAAATACCACCTTTGCCATATTAATGTCCTGTGAGAAAATTAGGGAATGAGTAGGAGCCAAGGAACCGAGCAGAAAAAATTTGGTGAATAACTAATGAATGTAGCACACACTTCTATTCATTTCTATATCTTAGAAACCAGAGACAGGATCTTATTTTTGTCAGGGAACATAGACAAAGAAGAAATATAGATAACAGTATTAGTTAGTAATATGTTCCAGGCTAATAGTACCAAGGTGTAGAAATTTTGGAAGAAAATTATGCTGGATCTCAAGGATTTAAAATTGTTTATGTTTCCACACTTGAAAATATTTGCATCAATTAATGGTACAAGAGGGTTCATTTTAATATATACCTATATATGTCCATATCACCATACATTCAATATACCTTGGATCATGCACTACCTCCATCACTATTACCCTCTCCCTTCTTCCCATGTGAATCTCACTAAACTTTCAAGTTCGTACATGTACGCAAGTATTTTGACCATATTCACTTCACATCTCCATTTGCTCTCCTTCCTCCCCATGGCAGAGAAAATCTGTTTTACATTGCTGTCATTTTTTTAAAAAAATGTATAATAATTGTTGGAAGGGATTTCAAAATTTTAAGATGAAAAACATCTTCCTTTTTAATTTTTTACTGTAAAGATACTATAGAGAGGGTTACAGTTACATGAGCAATGTAATGAGTACACTTCCTATTGAGCTTTGTTACCACCTCCATTGTTTTCCCCCTACCATCCCTTCCCTCCTTACCTTCCCTGAGGTTCTTTTTTTTTTTATTGTGATTAAGTGATTACATAATTTCCCAAATTTCACAGTATTGTGGAATAATGATGCTCATTTAAAGTCACAAGTTCATTCTAACTTTCCTGGAACAAATTGTCTATCACAGTCTGTAACATATAACAGTGTACACATATACACCATACATGTGATCAGCAGCATGGGGATATTTAGTAGTGGATCGACAATATGAGTGGAAGTTCTTTGTTTCTTAAGTCCTGTTAATTTTGTCTTATCACCTAACATTTTGGATTTAGCATCCACTTATCAGGGAGACCATGGATCATTTGTCTCTTTGCTCTTGGCTTACCTCGCTCAACATGATTCCTTCTAGCTCCATCCATTTCCCTGCAAATGCCATTATTTTGTCATTTCTAATGGCTGCATAATATTCCATTGTGTATAGATAACACAATTTTTGGATCCATTCATCTGTGGTGGGGCAGCTGGGTTGTTTCCATATCCTAGCTATTGTGAACAGTGCTGCAATAAACATGGAGGTGCACGTGTCCTTGTATATTGGTTCCTGTTGTTCAGGGTAGATTCCTAGAAGTAGTATGACGGGGTCATAAGGGAGGTCAATCTTTAGCTTTCTAAGGACCCTCCAGACTGCTTTCCAAAGTGGTTGTATAAGTGCACATTCCCACCAGCAGTGTAATAGTGTTCCTCTTTCTCCACATCCCCTCCAGCATTTGTCTTGCCTGACTTGTGGATGTGGGACATTCTGACTGGGGTAAGGTGGTATCTCAGGGTTGTCTTTATTTGCATTTCCTTCACCACCAGGGATGATGAACATTTCCTCATGTGTTTCTTTGCCATTTTTATTTCTTCATCTGAGAAGTCCCTCTTTAGTTCCCTTTCCCATTTAGTAATTGGTTTGTTAGGTTTGGGAGGGATTTGGCTCCTTTGTCGAATATCAGCTGGCTGTAGGCCTGTGGATTTATTTCTGGATCTTCTATTCTGTTCCATTGGTCTTCAGGTCTGTTTTTGTGCCAGCACCATGCTGTCTTTGTTATTATAGCTCTGTAGTAGAGTTTGAAGTTCGGCATGGATATTCCTCCCATGTTGTCTTTATTCCCTAGATTTGTTTTGGATATTCTAGGTCTTTTGTTGTTCCATATGAATTTCTGGACTGTTTTCTGTATTTCAGTGATGTACGTCATTTGGATTTTAATAGGAATTGCATTGAAGTTGTATATTAATTTTGGCAGTATTACCATCTTCACTATATTAAGTCTGCCTATCCAAGAGCATGGGAGGTCTTTCCATTTCCTAGTGTCTTCTGTAATTTCGTTCTTTAACTTTTTATAGTTTTCATTAAATAGTTCTTTTACATCTTTGGTTAGGTTAATTCCTAAATATTTTATTTTGGGGGAGGTTATTGTGAATGGGGTTGCTCCCTTTATTTCCCTTTCATCCTGTACATTGTCAGTGTACAGGAGGGAAACTGATTTTTTTTGGTTGATTCTGTATCCTGCTACTTTGCCGAAGTGATTTATGATTTCTAAGAGTTTGGGGATGGAGTGTTTGGGATCTTGAAGGTATAGTATCATGTCGTCTGCAAAAAGCGATAGTTTAACTTCTTCTTTCCCTATGCGGTTCCCTTCAATGTCTTTTTCTTGCCTTATTGCCCTGGCTAAGGTTTCCAGGACTATATTGAAGAGGAGTGGAGACAGTGGGCATCCTTGCCTTGTTCCTGATTTTAGGAGAATTGGTTGTAGCTTTTCCCCATTAAGTATAATATTGGCTATTCGTCTGTCATAAATGGCTTTTAATGTTTTAAGAAATGTTCCTTCTATTCTGATATTCTCCAGAGCTTTTAGCATGAACGAATGTTGAATTTTATCAAAGGCCTTTTCTGCATCTGTGGAGAAAATCATGTGATTCTTGACCTTAGCTCTGTTGATGTGTTGGATTACATTTATTGACTTACATATGTTAAACCATCCCTGCATCTCTGGGATGAAGCCTGCCTGGTCGTAGTGTATGATTTTTTGTATGTGTTTCTGGATTCTGTTAGCTAGAATCTTAAGGATCTTTGCATGTGTGTTCATCAAGGAAATTGGCCTGTAATTCTCCTTTTTGGTTGGGTCTTTGCCTGATTTGGGGATGAGTGTGATATTGGCTTCGTAGAATGAGTTTGGGATAGCTCCCTCCTTCTCTGTTTCTCTGAAGAACTTGAGGAGTAAGGGTATTAGTTCTTCTTTAAAGGTCTTATAAAATTCTGCTGTGAATCCATCTGGTCCTGGGCTTTTTTTTGTTGGAAAAATTTTGATAGCATCCTGTAACTCGTTGAAGGATATTGGCTTATTTAATTGGTTTACTTCTTCTTTGCTCAGTTTGGGCAACTTGTATTTCTCTAAAAATGCATCCATTTCTGCCAAGTTTTCTTCCTTTAGGGAGTGTAACTTTTGAAAGTACTCCATTAGGATTGTTTGGATATCTTGGGTATATGTTGTGATTTTTTCCGTGGCATCCCTAATCCTGTTAATATGGGTTTCCTCTCTTCTTTTTTTAATTAATCTTGCCAATGGTCCGTCAATTTTGTTTATTTTTTCAAAGAACCAGCTTTTTGTTTGGTTTATTTTGGCTATAATTTTCTTATTTTCTAATTGGTTAATCTCTGCTCTTAATTTGGTTATTTGGCTCCATCTTGTAACTTTAGGTTCCACTTTTTCTTGTATTTCTAGCTGTTTTAATTGCAACATCAGATTATTTACTTGGTCTGTCTCCATTCTCTTGATGTGGGCACTAAGGGCAATAAATTTGCCCCTCAGGACTGCTTTTGCTGTGCCCCACAAGTTTCTTTGCGAGGTGTTTTCATTTTTATTGAGTTGTAGGAAATATTTTATTTCTTTTCTGATCTCTTCCGCTACCCTGGCATTTCTAAGGAGTGTGCTGTTCAATTTCCATGTATTAGAGAAATTTCTGCAGTATGCTTTGTTATTGAGAACTAGTTTGATTCCATTGTGGTCAGATAGGATACAGGGGATTATGTCGATCACTTTGTATTTGCTTAAGGTTCTTGCATGACCTATGATTTGGTCTATTTTGGAGAAAGTTCCATGAGCTGCTGAGAAGAATGTGTACTGTGTTGTTTTAGGGTGAAATACTCAGTAGATGTCAGTTAATTGCGCTTGAAGTATCACCTCACTTAATTCGGTAGCTTCTTTGCCAATCCTCTGGTTGGTAGACCTGTCCTTTGGTGAGAGTGGTGTGTTAAAGTCTCCTAGTATTATCATATTGAAATCTTTTATTCTGTAAGTTTGAGAGTATTTGTTTAACATATCTGGGTACACCAATATTTGGGGCATATAAGTTGATGGTGGTAATATCCTCCTCTTGGATTGTTCCCTTTATTAATATGTAGTGTTGGTCCTTGTCTTTCTGTACTGATTTTAATGAAAAGTTTATTTTGTCAGATATCAGGATAGCTACACCTGCTTTCTTACTGGGGGCATTTGATTGGTAGATCATTTTCCAACCCTTTACTCTGAATTTGTTTGTATGTTGGGCTGAGAGGTGGGTCTCCTGAAAGGAACGGATGGATGGGTCATGTTTTCTGATCCACTCTGCAGTTCTTTTTCTTTTGATGGGCGAATTAAGCCCATTAATATTAAGAGAAAGTAGAGAGAGATGCATTGTTGTCCCTGTCATTCCCTGTTTTCCTCAGTTTTTCTTCTTTCCTTTCCTCCTGTGCTTGCTCAGTTAGACTTTGATTCATGCCTGTCTGGGTGCAGGTCCCAGGTCCTGGTTGCTTTCTTCAGGTTGTGTCCCCCCTCTCAGTATTCTTTGTAATGCTGGTTTAATGTTTATGTATTCATTTAGTTTTTCTTTGCTATTAAAAAGTTTCAGTTCTCCATCGAATGTGAATGCTAGCTTTGCCTGGTATATCAGTCTGGGTTGGCAGTTATTGGCTCTCAGGGCTCATATGGTACTTTCCCAGGCCTTTCTTGCATTCAGTGTTTGTGTGGAGAGATATAGTGATTCTATTTTTTTCCCATTGTAGTAGAGCTCCTTCTTCATTTTTGCAGCATGCAAGATTGTTTCCTTATTATTCATATCTATCATTTTTACTATAATCTGTCTAAAAGTGTTTCTCCTGGGATCTTGCTTGTTGGGTGTTCTATATGCTTCTGTTATGTAGGTAAGATGTTCTTTTTTGAGGTGGAGAAAATTTTCACCGATTATCTTGTTGAATAGGTGTTGCATTCCCTTGCTCTGAAATTCCTCACCTATGTCCCCTCTAATTATATGAAGGTTAAAATTCCTGGCATTACCTGCTTGCTCTTGAATTTCCCTTTGGCTTAATTTGAGAGATTTTTCCCTATCTGTCTCTTTTTGGTCCAGTTGTTGTATTCTGTCTTCTGCCCAATTCTGCCCAATTCCAGCCTAGAGTATATGGGTTGGGTTTTGGTGGGGTTTGACCCAACAACAACAGAAAGAAAAACCCAAAACCATGGACTACACTCCCAAGTTACTTGAGCAGATCGAACACTTAGGTAAAGTATCAGGGTATAATATTAACCCTCCAAAATCAATGCCTTTCATCTAATCTTCAATAAAGGAGCTAAAAATTAGAATGGAAGAAAGACAGCCTCTTCAGTAAATGGTGCTGGCAAAATTGGTTAACTACTTGTAGAAAACTAAAGTAGATCCTTACATATCACCCTGCACCAGAATCAACTCCAAATGGATCAAAGACCTCAGAGTCAAAGCAGACACTCTGAAAACATTACAGGATGGAATAGGAGAAACCCTAGGTCTCCTTGGCTCAGGCCAAATAGAGACCCGGAAACACAACAAATCAAAGAAAGGTTGGACAAATGGGATTGCATGAAGTTGCAGAGCTTCTGCATGGGAAAGGACATAGCTAGCAAGATTAATAGAAAGCCAACAGACTGGGAAAAGATCTTCACTAGCCATACAACAGACAAGGGTCTCATATCTAAAATATACATGGAACTAAAAAAAAAATTAAATCCCCCAACAACAAATCCTCAAAGAAACAACTGCCCAATAATAAGTGGGCTAAAGACTTAAAGAGAAACCTCTCTGAAGAGGAAAGAAGGATGGCCAATAGACACATGAAGAAATGCTCAACCTCCCTAGCCATAAAAGAAATGCAAATCCAAACAACATTGAGATACCACCTCACCCCAGTTAGAATGGCAAAAATCAAGAACTCTAATAACAACAGATGCTGGAGGGGATGTGGACAGAAGGGAACCTTACTTCATTTCTGGTGGGAATGTAAACAGGTTCAACCAATTTGGAAAGTAGTATGGAGGTTCCTCAAAAGACTCCACATAAGAACTCTCCTATGACCCAGCAATCCCACTTTGGGGCATTTACCCAATGTTTACAAACAAGACCACACTTAAGCTACCAGCACAACTATGTTTATTGCAGCATTATTTACCATAGCTAAGATATGGAACCAGCCCAGATGCCCCTCAGTAGATGAATGGATCAAGAAAATGTGGTATATATACACAATGGAATTCTATGCCTCCATCAGAAAGAATGACATTGCCTCAATTGTTAGGAAATGGAAAAACTTGGAAAAAATTATATTAAGTGAAGTAAGCCAGGCCCACAGAAACATAGGTCCCATGGTTTCCCTTATTTGTAATATCTAGTATATGTATGAGTCAAGCGGAAAAGGTCAGATAATGTGTCAGAAAATGAACCCTTAGATATGTATTTTAATGTTTTTTTCTTTCATGCATTTGTTTCTAACGCATTTATAAGATTATCTCTTTGTTACTTTTATGTACCTCCCCACAGTATAACCCCTGCTTTCAGTATATTTGATGTCAGTATAACTTGTGGAGGAGATGGGGAAAAACAAGTCGTTTAAGGATACAGGAGGACATTGGGTGGGGGGGGGGGGGGGAGGCTGGGAAGGGTAAACAAAGGAGGAAGCTGCAATGCTTGATAAGAAATGTACGCATTATCCTGCCCATGTAATTGTAACCCCTCTGTACAGTATGTTCACAAAAAAAATAAAATAAAATAATAAAAAAAAGAAATGAACTCATTATCTTGCCCATGTAATTGTAACCCCTTTGTACAGTATTTTCACAATAAAACAAAAAAAAAAGACCCTTAACTGAAAGATCACTTGTAAGTAGAAATGGGATGTTCACATGATTATAGCACTTACTTTGCCATTTAAACATAACAATTGTTCCAGCTGTGAGACAGAGATGGCCACTCAGTGTTGGAAATCTGTGACACGTGAGAGAAGTTTGGAGCATACATAGTGTCTGTCCCCAAAGGGCATGGGACAGCTCATTCAGTTGCATGCGCAAAGATTAGTTTTTATTCAGTCAGTTTTCCTTTTAGTAGCCTGTTAGTTGTACAAAGGGATTCTATTCTAATAGGTCTATTTATGTGTACCATATGTATTGGTCAAAGTCATGCCTTCTGTTATTCTCTCTCCTCAGCAGTCTTCCTTTGCAAACCAATCTCAGGAAGATTCACTGTTCCATTTTCACACCTGAACATTAAGCATTTGACCACATTCACTATCCTTCCCTTTCTGTGTTCACCTACTCACTCTCCCTGACATCTCAGGCTGAACAAATTTCAACTTCCTAATATTCCTTTTGTGAAATAGCATGTTAATTTTTCCAAGGAGCTTCACAAATTCTGTGAGAGATATTCATGGTGATTAAAGGGTATGTATGTGTATATATAATCAGAATTTACATTTTTATCATCTTGATGTGTTTACATGTATATTTATCTTTTGAGCCTAGCATCCTCATATAAAGAAAACATGCCTACCTTTTCCTACTTTGCTTAATATGACATTTTTCCAATCTATTCACTTCTTTACAAATTATATAATTTTATTCTTCATTATAGCTGAATTATGTATCACATTTTCTTAATTCATTCACACAATAGCATCAGCCTTTCTCTACATCCACATACCATCCAATCACACTTCTTATACCCAGTCATAGCTGACACAGGGTTCTAAGTTTCCCACCGTGTGGAGGCTTTAGAATCCTTTGGTATAGTAGTATATGATCTTCAAACACACATGATATGGCAACTTATTTCCCTATTTTGATCCCTTTTTATCTCTGTCTCTTGTTTCATTCTTCTGGCTTAGAATTCTTATTATATTAATTAATGTGGAGAGATGGACACTTTTGTTTCACTCTTGATTTTATAAGAAATAGATTAAGTTCAAGCCCCATGACCAACCAAGAAAAGGAAATGAGAAATAGGTTAATTTGTCCCTATTTACTATAACATTGGCTGTTGGTTGTCACATAAAACCTTTATTATGGTAAAGAATACTACTATTACTAGTTTCTTCTGAATTTAAATCATTAAAGGATTTCAAATTCTTTCAAAGGCCTTGTTTGCATCAATTAATGATTGTGATTCTTGTCATTAACCAGGTTTATGTTCTGTATTATGTTTATTGATTTATATATGTTGAACCAATCTTGCTTAGCTAGAACCAAGTTGAGCATGGTGTATGATGTTTTGGATGTACTGTTGAATTTGTTCAGCAAGTACTTTATTGGTCTATGGTTGTCTTTTATTGTCAAGTTCTTTTCTGGCTTTTCAGCGAGTACTTGCCTCAAAAGGTTTTCTGGAATAACTGGTGTCTATGTTCTGAATAGTATCTAGGCATTAAAAATAAATAGTGATCAAGACCAAATACATGGGATGAAGAGATAGCAGGGGAGATAGCAATACATATATAGTATCATTTTTACAGTTCCAAGAATGAATTTGTGATACCATACTTTAAGGTTCACACAAGGAGGATACCCCATCCAGTTCAAGAAGGTTTGAAATAGGAGAACATAAAGAGGAACAGACTCTGGAAAAGACACAATTTAGATATGAAAACTGGGTTATTTAAAGAAGTCGATAGACTGAGTGAAAATCCTAGAATCCAAAAATAACATATATAACTTGAGTCCTCGGTAAAATAGCTGAGAGGGATCCAAAATCTCTGAGTTGGACCTGAAGAGAATGATTTCTTCTTTTTTTGGGGGGGGGAGGCAGGGTCCTGGGCATTGTCCCTCAGTTCTTCAGCTCAAGGGTAGCACTCTACCACTTGAGCAACAGCGCTACTTTCAGGTATTTTCTTTTTGCTTATGTGGTGCTGAGGAATTGAACCCAGGGCCTCACGCATGCAAGGCAAGCGCTCTACCACTGAGCTACCTTCCCAGCCCCAAGAGAATGATTTCTTCTAATTCATTAACTTTATACATTGGGGTTGGAATTTGAAAAC
The DNA here is from genome assembly GCF_019054845.1 of Dipodomys spectabilis. NCBI lineage: Eukaryota > Metazoa > Chordata > Mammalia > Rodentia > Heteromyidae > Dipodomys > Dipodomys spectabilis. The sequence continues at coordinate 6,138,530 of NW_024870825.1, read as the reverse complement.
CATTTGTAGCCATCATCCCAGGCTTTATAGAGAATACATATGGAAAGAAAGGTCGGGATGTAGACCTGTGTTTCTTCGGTTGTTGTGATAGCCACACTCTTCCTGTTGAACTGACTGGTGCCATTTTCCACAGCATTAATAGTCCATCCTGTAGCGGGATTATTTCAATCCCGAAAATGTTTGCTAATTTTTGTTTTCTGTTCTCATCTTTATATCTTTTTGACTAATAAGTCAGTATTATATTAAACATATACATGGCAGGAGAACCGTACTAAAACCAGACAGACAGGTATATCCAATTGTCTGCTAGAAAACATATGCCTTTGTATATATTTTGGCACAGGGGCAATCTACCACATAATTATGAAATGGAGCACATGCTTCTGTGTTTAACCCTTTGATATACAAGTGGACATCACATTAACACTTTCACGGCAATGAGAAAGTAATTCCTGTTCCCCAAAATCTTTGCCAACCCAGGGTCAAATCAAAACCAAAATTTGATATTCCTGCCTTATCTATACTGGGTACTGGCATCTCAGAAATTTGTTTTGCACAACTCATTTGCAATGAAGCTTCAATTCCTTCTTACATATTTGTTCCATTATTTCAAGGTGGATGTTCTTTATAGCACTGATTTTTAAAATTACTATCTTTATTTAATTATCTAATGACATAACTCTCTAGATTTCTTTTTTGAAGCCTCTCCATAGTGTGGTTATTTACACACACACACACACACACACACACACACACACACACACACACACACCAATATAGAGAGATTTTTAAATTTGTTTTGGCCAAATAGAATTTGAAATTCATTGCATGCATGATTCTACAATACCTATACTCCTAGATTTTGTTTTTACTCCTATGGAAATGTTCAGAGGCTGGTGCCACTATGCTAGAACATGGTTGGAGCTTTTGCTCTCTAATTGATCCATCTTTCCATTTTCTAGAATTTCCTTGGTTGTTTTGTTCATACTTTTTCTTTTTATGATAATGTTTAAGTAGTTGTACAAAGAAGCAGTTTCAGAACAAATATATCTTGATCAATGTCATCTTCTTTTTCTTATCCTTTTCTCATCCTCCTTTTTTACCCCCCCTTCTCTTATTCTTTTTTAATTTTGTGGTTATACATTACATTCTTGATGGCATTCTCCCTCTCTTCTCCTGTTCATTAATATACCCCACGTCCTCTTCACCTCACCACTTTTGAGTTCACAATTCTTGGAGTTTTATTTTGCAGAATTTTGGGTTTTGGCCCTCGAGGGAATTTTAATATTTGTAATCTGACATATAAATGTTAAAATATACTTCCTGAACATTTGTGTTACATATTTCTTTGAATCACAGTATACTGACATGATAACTTAGGAATCATCTACATTTTGATCCTATCAATCTAAAATTAATATTTTAGTAATAATTAAAAGTGTTCTTCTGATTTTATTCTAGAGTACTTCATGTATCTTTTTAGGAACAATATTTTACTTAAAAATTTTTATTATCATTAATTTTGATATATTACATAGGCTAGTATTTTCTTTCAGTATGTCTTCCAATCAGCTTATTAGGTACACTAATATGACTGATATTAAGTTCAGGTTTTGTACAGCAGGCTCTGATATATTCAAGTTACGTTTTTTATTTCTATTGAGATAATTAATAGTCTATATATTATTGTTTTTAATATTTATAAACTCAATTTTTATTGTTGTTATTAAGGAGTTGTACAAATGTGTCAGAGTTCCATAACTCAGGTTATAAGTACATGGGTTTTTGGGTAATGTTCCCCCTTCCTTCACTTTCCACATATTTTTTCTTCTGGTCCCTACTGAACATTACATTGTTCATTTTTAATATAATGTATGTTAAATATAATGACTGCATTTGCTCATCATCCCTCCATTCCTGTATCCCCTTGTTGTTTTGACCTTTTTAGAAAATACCATGATATCAACTTCAAAGTTAAGATTCAGACAAAAGAATGGCTTCTTTATTAATTCTTAAAAGAAATCTGGAGTCTATTTCATTGTGTAGGGTACCCCTTTCAAAAAGGCACCAAGTAACTTAAGATAAGGATGTGACCCTGCTATGAGAAGCACATCACCCAGCCCACCCAATAATTTTCCACCCCATGGCTTCTCTTTCTTGGTTGTTTCAATCTCCTCTTTCAGTTGATGTATTTCTGTACCAATATCTTCATATTTATTTTTAAATCCTTCTTTAAGCATTTCTTCTTGAATCTACAAAATGAAAAAGTAAACCTTGAAAATAAAACTTACTGAATATCAAGAGTTTTCCCTTAACAACCCTAGGAGTTAAGGATGTCCCTGTCTCTCTCTTTGTCTCTATCTCTCTTTCCCCACACTCCAGGACCACAGTGTTCTTTGACACAATTGTCTAATGTCTCCTCCTGATTCATGGGTAGTAAGAACATATGTGCTCCTAGCTCCCTGCGATTCTCTCAGGAAGGTGGGAGGAGCTGGCAAAGGCAGGCTCACAAGTATCCTTGTGATATATCCCAGGCCCCATCCAGACTCACCTTCAGCTTGTGTTCCAGCTTCTTTTCCTGATCTCTGATCAGATTCTCTCTTTCCCTTTCCATCTTCTCCTGTAGTTGGGCCATATTTTCCTTGTAGCTTTTCTCTTGGGCCTCCATCTTTTGCTGCTGCTCCTACTGTTCCTGTCTTAGCATCTCCTGCTCCTTCTCAGCTACTTCCTGATCAGTCCACTCAGATATTCCACATTGGTTTTAGAGAAGAAAACAACAAGAATCAAGCCTTAACCCTAACTCACTGGGATCAGAACCCAAACTGTCTCTGAATTTTTCCAGCGATCAAACTCAGGCACATGTGAGAATGACATGGAAATGTGCTGCCACACTGGCTTTGACAAGACCTGACCTTTTATTTTTCAGATTTAGCATCTTGTACATTCCAGTGTAGTACAGGAAGCTCCTTTCATAAAGATCTTCATGTCCATCAGTTGAGGTTTTCAGGAACCAACCCCCTCCTCTGAATGCGTTACCTTCCCCAGTACCTGCTATAGACTTCATTCCATCAGTGAGAGCTTTGTCTGACTGTAGGATCAATTTTTCTATAGCATCCTGGGACTGCAGGAAGGTCCGGAAAACCTCGTTTGCCTAGGAAACCAATAAACAAGTGGAATATGTCAAACAACAAAAGTCTATTCTCTTGTTGCAGAAATTATTTCCTTCAAATCCTGTAAAGTTTCAATTGTCTTCAAGATTCCTCTGTGTCTGTTCTTTCTTGAACCATAATAGCTAAGCCAATTTCTCTTGTAGTGCTTAGAAACATTTTATAGCAGCCTCTGCCCTAGCTCTCCAGCCTGTTTTCATTCATTGTGGGGTTTGAACTAACAGCCTGGCTGTTGTTCCTCATCTTTGTGCTCAAAACTAGCACTCTACCATTTTGAACCACAGTGCTACTTCTATTCTTCTGGTGGTTAATTGGAGATAACAGTACCACATATTTTCTTGGTGGCTATGAATTGCAATCCTCAGATCTCAGCTTGCTGGAATTATACATATATATGTGTATATATATATATATATATATATACACATATATATGTATGTATGTATGTGTGTATACTTGCTAGGATTATAGGCATGAGACAAAAGCACCCAGATTCAAGCCTTTTTTTCTTTTGCAACAGGATTTCTATTCCAGGATATCAATGAGATTTACATGTACCTAAAGTGTATACTCTTTATCTGGGCACTGGTGGCTCATGCCTACAAATCATAACTAGTCAGATACTGAGATACAGGAGATCCTCATTTGAAACAAGCCCAGACAGAAAAATTCATGAGTCACTATCTCCAAAATAACCAGCAGAGAGCCTAACTAAAAGCGTGGGTCCAATGACAGCATACTACCTGAGCAAGTAGGAATCCCTAGGTTCAAAACCCAGTACCACAAAAATAAACACTATATGCCTACATTCTATTGTTCTACCAAGATACTTCTATTCTTTTATTTAAAATACAAAGAATCCTCTGATAATTCACCTTGACCTTCGTTCTACTCTTAGAGAAATCTTTCCTGAGCTAACTCCAGAGTTCTGTATGGCTATCCTATGAACTGCATACCAGTTTTCCCGAGAACAGGCTCTAGGAATTTACAACTTATTAGCTTCCCTATGCCTCATCTTTCTCAACTACAAAACTTGGATAACATTAGTAGTAATTTATAGGATATTTCTGAAATTTAAATTATACGTGTCCCAGTAGTCTGAAATACAGGTTATTGAGTATTTATGATACAACATAGGGTGTCGAAATTGAGACATAGTGATGCATACTTCTAATCATAGCATTGTGGAGGCTGAAGTGGAAATGATACGAGTTGGAACCAGCTTAAGCTACATGAAACACCTTGAGTTAAATCAAACAAAAAGAATAAACCCAAAATGAAACATAGAATATGATTTTGCATATGTGTGAGCATTATTAACACTAATATTATTAGCATATTAATCACACCATTATTTTTTACTTGGTGTGCATGCCAGCATGACATACCTTATCTTGTTAAATTCAAGTTACTATTTGTATCTGAGGCAAGACTATCAGTTTCTTGTGAATAGAACAAAGGGTATATTTAATTTTTAAATCTCATCAACTTAATTAAGAAACAATTGCACAACTTAATCTATGAAAAAGTCCTATTCTATCTGGAAGTTCTGGAAGTATCTGGAAGAATAATTAATTGTGAATATAGAAGGAAAAATGCAGATTTTCTTCTCACAAATGATTTTGTGTCCTTTAACAATGAGATTCCCATGCAAATGCCTATGGTTCACGCCTCTAATCCTAGGTATTCAGGAGGCTGAAATCTGAGAATCATGGTTCAAAGCCTGCCAGGGCAGAAAAGTCCATGAAACACTTATCTCCAAACGTCCACTAGGAATCTAGAAGTGGTGTTGTGGCTCAAGCGGTAGAGCACTTGCCTTGAGCGGAAGAGGGCAGGGACAAAGACCAAACCTAGAGTTCAAGCCCCACATCTAACAAAATATAAATAAATAAAGAAACATATAAGTACATAAATGAGATTCTCTGACTAACTGCAATTCATCCCCTTATTTCTCACCTTTACCCCTTTCCTGGGCACTAGCATATAGTCCTGTTCAACCTTCTTCTTGGCTTCCAAGTAGTACTTATGCTCTCCAGGTATAGAGAAAGTGCTATTGGAAATGCTTTCCATGGAAGACTGGGAAATTTTCTTCAGCTCCTTCTGGCAGTATTTGCCAGATGCATCTTCATTCTGCAGGATGAAATCTTCCTTCTTTCTCTCTATGGTATTCTGTTAAGGTGATAGGAAGACAGTGCAATGAAGGCATTAGAAAGAAATTCTAGGTGATCTTCATGGAAGACGTAAGGTGAAGGCATCGGAGCACATGGGGAAAAGGGAAGGAGCCATTACCACTTCTGAAAACAGTCTGAGTAATATTGGTAAGCCCCAGAACGTTCTGAGAGCCAGGCTCATTCTCTGTAAAATGATGGGATTTAATTACAGGCCCCACACAGTTCTTCCAACAGCCCAGTGATGAACAACAATAAAGCCATGAAAGAAGCTATAGCAAGTGAATGTGGCTAAAAGGAGAGTAAGCTCAGGATGTGCGTTGCAAGGATGAAAAGGAATGCCTAAAAAGGTTGCAATATTTCTGAAGTTTCTCATATGTTCAAGGTTTTGGAACCATTTGTTAATTCTTGCAATGTTTACATAAGAGTGTGAAGTGATTTTATCCTGACAGAAAATTGATGGCAGAGTCAGAAGTTTTGACCTCATTTGAGTGCCCTGAGCAGAGCACTTGTTGGCTTATCCAACATCCACACACTATACTTATGATAAACAGACTGTACGGCATATATAGAGAGAGATATATTAACTGTATGTTTTAAGTATATGATTGCATATGACATACAGAACCATAGGTCATATGTATACAATGGTATGGAAAATTTATAAATGCACATGTGGTTTTTTTAATGCTGTTCCTGGGGCTTGAACTCAGGGCCTGAGCTATTCCTGAGTTTTTTGATCAAGGCTAGCACCATTTGAGTCACAGCTCCACTTCTGGACTTTAGCTGTTTAACTGAAGATAAGAGTATCATGGGCTTTCCTACCCAGATTGGCTTTGAACCATGATCTCAGATCTCAGTCTTCGGAGTAGGTAGGATTACTATATGAGCCATTGGTGCCTGGGTTTTTTACTTGCCAACCATATTGTAATTTATTATGCACCAATAAAAGATAAATGTCTGGCACCCATCAGCCTGAAAATCCTCACATTCATAAAATTCCAGGCTCCTAATGTACAGATAGGAAATGATCCATTGGGTTAAAATGATGAGCAGAAGCATTGTCTCAAAAGAGGAAGACTTCAGGAAAGACAGACCAGGAGCAGACATTGTACCATTAGATCCTTTTGAAACTCCCTCTTGTCATCCTTGAATGATAACTCCATGAAGACTGAGATGGCTTCTCTCTCACAGGCCACATGCACATCCAACAGCTCCTGGAGGTCCTCAGCGGGGAGCCTCAATTGCTGAGCCATGTGCTGGCTGTAGTGGTTGGCTGCCTTCTGCACAGCTGCTGAGTTCGCACGCTGGGCCATGGTAGTCACAGCGTTTTCCAAACATGGCACTGCTCCACTGTTGATAGCACTGACATAAGTCTCCACCAGAGTCCCCAGGCCTGGATGAGCCCAATAATTTAAGGAGAAACGTCAAGCTACACCCCTATTTTATTCTAAAATTAGCATTGTGAAAAACATTAAGACTTTAAACAACTTTCACACTTTTTTTGTTGATATCATTGCTTGAACTCAGGGCCTTGAGCTTACTAAGCAAATGCTATATGAACAGAACCACACCAACAACACTTTTTGCTTTTTATCCAGTCCTGTGACTTTAACTCTGGGCCTGGGCACTGTCCCTGAGCTTCTTTTGCTCAAGGCTAGCACTCTGCCTCTTGAGCCACAGCGCTATTTCTGCCTTTTTCTGTTTATGTTGTACTGAAGAACCAAATCCAGGGCTTCATGCATGCTAGGCAAGCACTCTACCACTACACCACATTCCTAGCCCCACTTTTGCTTCCGATATTATTTTAAGGATAGCATCCTTTGTATATACCTGTGCTATCATGAATTTTGAGCCTCCTTTTCATGCTTTCTGCATATCTGTGTTAACAGACACAAGCCACCATGCCTAGTTACTGATTGAGGTAACTTTTTGCTAATTTTTTGCCCTGGATAACCCTAATTTATTATCTTCCTAATCACTGACTCCTGAGTAGCTGATATGAAATTCCTTTATCCTATTTGACAAAATCTACTTCTTGTGGCAGCACTGCTTTTTCCTATTCATTTTTTCTTTCAGGCTCTTAATTCACACATTATAATTTAAATCACTAATAATCACCAATATGATCAATGTGTCTTGTCTAGAGAATTCTATATAAAGTTTTTTTAAAAAGCAGACTACACAGGCAACATGAATGAAGTTTACAAATGAAATAAATTGTCTAACTTTTGGGACTCAAGTCTAAATATGAATGAAAAACTGCATGTTAATTTAAGAAGAACATCATGACAGAACTTAACATTATGTGTGCATGTTGTCCACATCCTGAAGCCACTTCTGTAGCTAGAATTAAACTGAATTTTGATTTTAAACTCCCAATGAACCTTTAGGAACTTGGCATCTTATATGGTTCATAACTAGTTTAAATTCACAAAATATTTTTCTATCCATACAGAATACTTTCCAAAGTGACTTAATCTAAAACACAGGAATTAATCTTTAGCATCAGTTGGCTCTTATATGATCAGTGAAATAGATTTTAAGGTATATTCTATCTCAATAAAGCTCCATCAACACAAAAAATAATTAGGAAAGATGAAATTATATGAAGCATGAACAACTATTTTTCTATATGCTTAACAAATGCAAAAATGTAATCAAAGCATTACTTAAGAGAATTAAGATGAGAGGTAAATCCAGGAGCAAAGAAGACTCACGATTCCCAGTGACAATAATTCCCTCTCTCAAGTTCTTGGGTTTTGCATTGGCAAAGATGTAGGAGCAAAAGTTTTTAGATTGCACTTGGAAATTGCAATCCAGCTGGTCTTCTGGCAAGTCTTCAATATGAATTAAGAGTTCTTTTTCTTTTGTAGGTCGATCAAAGACAAAACATTTGAGTTTTGGAAAGAAATGCCTAATGCACTCCCTAGGCAAGTTGGCATTTCGAATTTTTGGATTCATGCCTATAAAAAACAAAAGGAATACAGTGAAATCAGGGGTTATACCATGGTGGAGGGACATAAAAAGGAACAAAGAAATCATCTTATAAGTATGTTAGAAAAAATCTCAAGAGAGAAAAAAATTGAATCCTTATCTTGAGGTTCATTTCACCTAACATCAACTTGTCTGACAGTTTCTGCTTGTCTCAGTCATATACTAGTTATTGGGGGTGGTGTGGGGCTGTGGGGGAGGGGGGGAAGGGGAGGGGTTAGGAAGCGGAAACAAAGGAGAAGGCAACAATGCTTGATTAGAAATGTACTCATTCCCTTGCTCATGTAATTGTAACCCCTCTGTACTTGAACAATAAATTTGCACAATAAAAAATAAAATAAAAGGAAAGGAAAAAAGGAGATAATGGATATAACAAACTGGCATTTAAAAATTCAGTCATATATTAATAATTTAGAGTAGCGAGCCCTAATTGTAACAGTTACAAATGAAAGTTGATCTCTAAGAAAAATTAAGATACTTGTCTATAGACAACACACAAATTCAATAACACATTTTGAACATTTACAATAAAAACATAAAATGGAAAAATTGATCATTGGAAGGGCAGCCATCAGGCAAGGGGCTGAGTATTTTCAACCAACCCTGGCGATCAACGCGGTGACAGATGTCACAGCCAAATCGCCCTCACATCCGAAGGGCTGAGTATTTTCATTGCCAGAGATTTTTACATCACTGTCTTAAAATCTCCTTAAAAATGATACTTCATTGCAAACCAACCGTGTTCACAGAGGCAAAAGGCAACAAGTAATTGAAGATTAGGTATCTATCTGTCCACAAAAGGAGAAAATTGATTAGTATCCCTAGTTCTGGCAAAACTCTCCTGAGTTAAGAATTTAACTAGTGAGTAGTGAAGCAAAATCGTTAGAAGCAGTTTTATGATTCTATTGTATCTTTGACAGAAATGAAATCTATGACATAAAATAAAATTATATCAGCAAAGGGTAAGATGCTACTGGAGAAAATGCTAGAAAGAAGATACATAATATTCAAGTCAGAACAGAAAAGCTGTTAGAAATATACAAATACATATATCTGTATATATGTATACACACTCACAAGTATAAGTTCATACCACAAATTGCTTAAAGACTACTTTCACCGAAAATTTTGAAGAGTAAAATTAACTTAGATGTATTATGGATATCTCTTCATTTTCTAAATTAATCTATGAGGCTTTACAGAGACAATGTGAACAACTAGAGCAATGATCAATAAGCATTTTGTTTTTTCCCATCCCCTCCCCAAATTAGAGAAGTGTACATACAAGATGCAGAGCACAGACATCAAATACAGTGAGAACAGTGGTTATACTGTGGGGCAGGAACATGCAAAAAAAAAACTCACATGGTACATTATAAATACGTTAGAAACAATAGCAAGAAAATAAAAACCACTTTGTATAAGACACTATGTTGACAAACAAACTTTACAATTTAGGCAGGGTGGGGGGAGTTGGTAGGTAGAGGAGTGTAGTTGTGGAGGTGAGAGGGAAGGGATTATAGGGGGGGAAAGGAGGAGGCAACAATGCTTGATAGGAAATGTACTTATTACCTTACTCATGTAACTGTAACTGTTCTATAGAGTATTTGTACAATATAAAACGTATAAAAATAAAAAAGAATTGGTCAATAAATGTTGAAAGACTGAATAAAATAATATCTAAAAATATTGATAGTCTTTTCAAGTGCCCCAAATAGTCTACTTTGATAATATGTTCATTTAACAATTGTGAAATATATAATTCATTAAGTATGAGGGTGACAAATGAACAGAGTGATATTATAGGGAATGTAACTAAAAGATTGACAGCCTTATTCAAAAGAAATATCAGGGCTTTTTCTTAATTATTCACTGTACAATATTCTTCCATTGAGGAACATCAAGGAGCCAGATACTAGTAAAATACAATGTGGAAAATATTTTGATTTAAAAATTGACCCATTTTATTACATGTAATTCTATACTAACCAAATTTAAATTTTTCACATGAAGAACTTACTTTAAAAACTTACTAGGAAGTGGCACTGTGGCTTAAGTGGTAGAGCACTCAGCTTGAGCTGAAGAACTCAGGGACAGTGCCCAGGCCGAGTTCATGCCCCATGACCAACAAAAAACAAACAAAAAACCAAAATTAATAAATGGACCTTTCAACATTATAGGATGGATTATAATAGGGATAATTTTTCATGATGTTAATGGGCCTAAAATAATTTGATCCAGTATTTGTGCCCATTCTAGTGATTTTATATTCCACTTGAAAATTTCAAACGATAATACCAGAACAAGCATAGAAGTGTCTGGGGATTTACTAATTGTTCAGATGAAAACCCAAAACATCACAAAAAATAAAAATTTTTTAAAAAGTATTTGTAAAGACAGAAAAAAAAGAAAACCCAAAACTTTTTCTACAACATATTTTGTTAATATTTTATTTGTATATGGTTCTGTTGATGAACTATTTCACTAGATAATGTTATTTTAATGTTCAGGTACAACATATTAGAAAGAATTGTTGGTTTTTATTTTGAAACTTCAGATTTTATGACATATCATCTATGAGAATTGATAGAATTCTGTAAAACATTGGCTTACATGTAGTATTTCATAAAATGGTCTATTGAAATATATTTAACTTTTTTAGATATGAGAATTGTTGTCATAAATGATACGAGAGGACTATAAAGTGGAAATAGACATTACATTTTTTAAGATGTAATTTTTAATAGAGTAAAAATGTAATTTTTTAAATAGAGTCGTATTTCTTAAAAACTAATCAGTTGCCTTTCAAAAATTAGTGTTTCATATTGTAGCACAATCCAATCTAAAATAAGCATGCACATCCAATGCAGATTAAAAGGGCTTAGTATATACCATAACCCTACTGAAACCTTCCCCTTCCCGAGACTCCCTCTGATACATGGAATAAGCTTTAAGGCATTCTCTAGATATTCATCCTCTGTGATGGGCTGGTCATCTAACTTCAGCTCCAGAATGAAATCCCGAACAACCCAAACAAAGTCTGGAAAAAAACTCACAAATTCATCAGAGTCATCCATTTCATCAGACTTCTTAGTGGACTTTGCCTTGATTAGCTCTGTTAGTTCAGTTACATAGCTGGGATCTTAGCTAAGGAATGAAAGGCACCATACATCATAAACAAGTTTCAGATCTCACCTACAAACCCATTGATAACATTCCTTTTGGTGTAATGTACCCTTTCTCAACCAGGAAAACTGAGTCACTTGTAGAAACAGGGTTAGTTGCCATTTTCCTAAACTCAATACAGCATGACTATTCTTTTCCAGGAAGGATACTGCAGCTGCTCCAGTGCTTGCTGGTTGATGGTTCCCATGCTGTTGTAAACAAAGGTGCTGCTGAGTAGAATGGACAAGGCAAAGATCCACGAGTCATTCTTAGGATCACACTAGAAAGCACATGAGAGCAAGGAACAGAGAAGTCTACTTGTTTCATTCTTTCATTTATTGTTTATTTAGGACTACAGTTGAAATAGAGAATAAAAGAAGACAAAGTTTATGAAAATATCCTAAGTTTATACTTGCTTTTCATTAACAGTGACATTCCTCAGGCCTTGGGTTCTTAGCGTGAATGATATTGTCAATGTGCATAAAATATTCTCTACAGCAACTATATACGATCATATATATTATATATAAACAAATGCAACATATATGCATCTATATGCATATATGTATCCCAGATGATCATCTTTGCCAATAAAACACTGAAATTTTATTGTGTGAGATAAAATTGACCATTTTAGTAAATAGGAAAAAACGCTTTGCAGCTTCACACATATGAATGTCTCAGTGGAATAATAGCTGTTGTTTCAATCTGCTTTGTTTATTTAAAAAGCTGATAGAATGTTTAAGTAGAGATTAAAAGATAACACACATTGTAAAACCAATAGTAGACAAATGAGAAATATTATAAAGTATAAGTCATACATATGTATCACATAGTCATATGATTTGGCTGAAGCAGTGAGCATGTGTAAAGGGCTGAAAGATAAAGCAGAAACAAGATTAAGGATGAGATGAATCATGAAGTATAGAAAAATAGAACTATGTACTACTCAACTCCCACCAAACTACAAAGTAAATGAGTAATTCTAGACAAAAGCAATTTATACTATGGTAATAGATTTAAAGTACTCTTGGCCTCATAAATGAGTCCTGAGAGTCCATACCTCTAGGAAATAGTCTCTGAGTTATATAACTGGGTTATATGGACACTTCTGGACATCTATAGCACCTGTACTGGTTATACAAAATGGGTGTTGGCTCCTGAACTAGGTCCTTACCTTTTACTGATGGATCTATAGAATATAGGATAGGGACTTAGAATTGGTATCTTTAGTGAATATTTACTACATTGTAACATACTCTCAGCTGCAGAGAAAATTTCACCATAATATGGACAACAAACTGAAAGAACTCTCAATATCCAAAGATGCAACAAAGCAAAAACAAGGTATAGAGACCAGAGTCCAGCTCAGTGGTAAGCATATAACTAGTATGTATGTAAGGCTCTATTTTGTCCAATCCCCAATACCTTCCAGAAAAGCATAAATAGACTTTCTTTTCTACTGATATGAATGACTAAATAAATGAGCAGCTGACAGAGTAGAGGAAAATTCTTCCTTATGGAAGATCTCCGATTGCACATGTACATGCTCCCTTTGTCTGAGGTAGAATTTAATGTCACTACCATCTCACATTAAGATGTCTATACTAGATTAGGGTTGTAGCACATTGGTAGAACACTATATAGGATGTACAAAATCCTGATTTTGATGCCCAGGACTAATAAAAGAACAAAGAATGGGTAGACCTAGTGACCCACTTCCAAAAAACAGAGTTAGAAAAAGGGGGAAAGTTTTTAAAAAGAATAATAATACATCAAAATATTAGAGTTTATCAGAGTAATGCAAAGAGACAATTTAGCCTTAATTCATAACTGGATTTGTAGTTGTAGGAGTTGAATTAAGCAATGGAAATTGAATTAAGATGACATATGGTAAGTTAAGAAATACAACCAAAGGAGAATTCTCCATGATTTTGATTTACCTTCTCCACATCACCCAGACCCTCAGTGTCCAGAAGGACCAACGTGAAATTTGGTTTCGTTGGGTGAGTCACACACCACATCCAGATACCTTTTGTTTGAGGCCTCACTGTACTGCCCAGCTGGAAACCTGCAACCAAAGAGAAAAATATTAATATAGGTGTGCTTTAAGTTCTGAGAATATACTGAGTCTGTCTTTCAAAATAATGAGCTAGAAGGGCAGATATAAAATATAATGAAGGGAGCCTTCATAGGCAAAGGATTGATAGAACTAGCAACAGATTTTCTGGAAATCAAGAAGGAGCAAATAAAATGACCTTATTTAAGGAAATCACCCACACTGATCAAGATGCACTGCAATCATGAACTGCTCTGTGCAATTGTGCAATGACTTGCAGATAATAAAATGAAAAAATAAATAAAAATATCACAAAAATCACCCTGCATTTAAAAAAATAATGAATACACATAACAGTATGGGAAACAGTTTTACTACATTATTTATATGGGTTATAAAGTTAGTAAAAATTATAAAGCATCTTTTTTTTCTAGAAAATGCAATTCTTACTGCTTTCCTTATATCTCAAAATATTCCTTTATTTTGAAAGATTAAAAATTAGAGTTACAGGGGGCTGGGAAGGTGGCTCAGTGGTAGAGCGCTTGCCTTGCATGCTCAAGGCCCTGGGTTCGATTCCTCAGCACCACATAAGCAAAAAGAAAAAAGCCGGAAGTGGCGCTGTGACTCAAGTGGTAGAGCGCTAGCCTTGAGCTGAAGAGCTGAGGGACAGTGCCTAGGCCCAGAGTTCAGACCCCACAACCGGACCCAAAAAAAAAAAAAAATTAGAGTTACATTTTACAATTGCTAACTGCTGATTTTGCTTCTGTAAACTTGCTTACGCACTGACCCTTCCCCTCCCGAAAAATAAGTAAAAAGTTTCAGAGTCCAGATGCGGCCCCGGGACAAGGTCTGTGGTTAAAGATAAAGAACAAAAAAGTATGTTTTTCTAAGTTCTTGTTTGAAAATTCCCCAAATGGGACCCAAGATAAGGACCATCTGGCGAGTCCAGCAAACCACCCCCCTAGATTTGCCCTGAGCCAACCATTTTACGAAGAGTGTTACAAAGTTTCCCGCATAGCAAAATGATTGCTGGAGTACACAGTGACTTATAAATGGACCAATCCTGGGACACCTGGTATCATATGCTAATCCTGTGGTTTTTGTCTTTAAAAATGCCTGTAACCACTGCTCGGGGCTCTCTCCCTAGCCGAGGCAGAGAGTCCATTTGCATAAACGCTGAATAAACTCCTCTTGCTTGTTGCATCTACTGGTGTGGAGTCTTGGTTTCTGGGGCGCCCTCCCGTAGACAAAAGTATCCCAGAGAGTCTGGGGTCTTTCAATTTCACTTTTATAACCAAAACATACTAGGTGACATCTGCATTGATTCTGCAGTCTTAACGAAATTATGTCAGTGGGAGGAAGGAAATAATCAAAGGAACTGAGTAGGTAAGATTAGATTGCACCAGAATATTATTCTTGTAGGTCATTAAGGAGAATAAGGAAAATTCCTGTTGTTTACAGAAGTGTGATATCTTATGAGTATGGATTTAAAATGATAAGCTTTCATGTCAATCTTAATAAAGATTGAAAGTTTTTCCCTTAGCAGGACTCAGATTCTTCTTGATGGTATAACAAGCATGATTACCTTGCATTATCAATGATCCCAGCAAATGGCTCCTGTCCTAAGAAAGCACTCACTTTGGTTGTGTCCTGCCAGGTGGTTCATCAGGTAGGATTTTCCTGTACGATACATTCCTACAATGGCCACCACCACCACAGGCTTTGTAATCGCTTCAAGAACCTTGACTGCTTCGGGGTTCACCATCAGCTGCTCTTTCTCATTTTCCACTAGACAAATGGGGGCCATCACCATGGATTCTGATGCCATGTTAAACTGCACCCCCCAAAAAAAAGAAGTAGAAGAAAGAATAAAAGATTAATAGAATACAGATCTAGTGGCAACCTCAAGAGCAAGTACAATCTCACTTGTGTGTTTAGTTGTTTTTACAAAATTAATTTAATTTTATACATTTTTATTATCTTTCAATTGCTATACACAGGGGTTTCAAGTCAACATGTGAGTTGTGAGGACAATGCATCTTGGTCAACATCACCCTTCCTTCATTCTTCTCCATGTCTCCCAATCCCACTCATCCCCTCAATTTTGAACATAACTCCTGGCCAGAACAGCTCATTGTCATAGGTACCATCCTATCAGTAAGGGAAAGGCAAGGCTACATTTTTTTTCAAGAACATCTCTTAGATGATTCATCATTGTATAATAACTGTGCTCACACACATTTGTTCTTTCTTCCTTGATTTTTTCCTTCTTCCCTTTCTTTTTCTCTCCCCTCCTCCCCTCTTTCATTTTCTTTTTCTCTTCTCTCCTTCCCTTCCTATCTTTTTCAACTCCCTTCTGTCTGTTCCCTCCTCATGTTTTTCTCCCCATGCTCCTCTGCTTCCTGCCTTTTCCCTATCTTTCCCCTGACTTCCTCTCTCTCCCTTGTCCCTTTTTCATCAATCTCTCTCTCTCTGCAACTTCCCTTTTCTCCCTATCTCTGCCTGTCCTTCCCCTTCTCACCTCCCCTACTCTTTCTCCCCCTCTCTTCTCTTTTTCTCTCCTTCTTTCTCCTTCTCCCCCATGTCTGATTGCAGTACAGGACTAAGATGGTGAGCATAGATGCTTTCAAATCCAAATTAAACAGGAGAAGAAGGTCATATACTGGATTAGTGGTTTCCAAAAGCTGTTGCCTGGGTTAGACCAAGATACAATTAAATTAAAACTATCCCAAACTGATTTTCTCTAAATAACACAAGCACACTGGGGTCTTACTATGGAGCTAACACATTTAAAAAAATTATCTTTAAGAAGTTGCACAAAAGAGTTTCAATTTCACATGTCAATTTGTGAGTACAATCATATTGATCGAAGACACTCCTTTCATGCTTCTCCTCAAACCGCCCATCTCCTTAGTTTACATGGTTCCATTTTCAGCTATGAATACTGAATATTATAACTGCATTTGCCCACCCTCCTCTCTCCGCCCACCCCGCCCCAACATCTTGACCTCATGTTCACATGTTCAGCTTCAACACAGTAAATTGTTTAAGGGAATTAAACAGTTCAGAAGAGATCCCAGGCTGAGACCTTACTGTTGTTTGTTACAATTGACCTATCTTTGTTTGTAATATTAAAGAAATGTTGAAATAAAGAAATGAGAAAAGAAAGTAGTCCAAGCGGCTCAGCTTCAAGGAATCCATGAACTACTGCACATGGACAGCATGAAGATGGGCAAGCCGTGCACTGAGGTTGCAAATGGACTAGTGAAGACTACTTTTGTTCTCAGCTTTTCCAATTCCAGGCAGCTACTCTCAGGGAAACATCTGAGAACTGAGGGTAATGTTGAAGTTGGGGCAAGAGAGAGATGGAAGGAGCAACCCTCCAGCAGTGACTCTGCTGGGGTTTGGAGTTAGGGTTTGGTCCCTCAGTGCCAGGAGGGAATTAAGGTCCCTTGAGGCAGAGGAGGGTAGGTGTCCCATGCAGGGCTCTCTGCTGCAGTCCCTGCTGGACACCTGAGGAAGAGCAGCTCCTCCTGTGTATGCTTCGGTAAGGTCCACCACCCCATGGCTGCCTGGGGACTGAAGGAGCCTTAGGAGCTGAACTACCAGAAGCACTCTGGATGGTTACACACCATGGAGCTTCCCATGTCCTCCCACTCCACTGCTGCTTAGCCTCTGACCCCTCCCCAACCCCCTACCCCACCCCCTACCCCCCCACTAGTAAAATTGCTATGGACCTAGCTCCCTGTTGCTAATCCTCAAGGAATAGCACACCAAAGACCATGTTTCTCCACACAACTCACCTTTGTGTGGGCTCTGTAGTCAGGAGACAAGTTCTCAGCTGCCTTAGCTCTGAGTTCTTCTGTCTGGCTAGTCAGGAAAGCACTGCTCTTAAAGCTGAGCAGCAAATCGCATAAGGCAGCCTGCCAAGTAAATGTTGGACAAGAACAGTGAAAATGAAACTGTATTCATGTGCTGAGGTAATCAGAGAGCTTTAGCACAGTTTTTAGTTAGTCAGAGGATCAACTTTCTGAGCAAGGGGAGGAAAGTTCCAGTGTTCTGCATCAGCTTCTCAAGCTGAAAACTTAGCAAAGAATAAAAACAAAACAGAATAGTCAAAGAACACTAATATTTATTCAGAAATAGCATGGTATCATAATAGAAATATGCCTGCTATGTAAATCATAGAAGTAGTCAAAGAACTCGAGGAACAATGAGATTTGGTTTTAAGCCAACAAACAAATTTCTTTTACCCACATAAAATGGCAGAAAATTTGCTGTATAATTTCAGTAACATGTAATGTGTGTTATTGGTTTAGAATCCAAATGAAACTAAAAGGCTATTATGGTATACACTAGAAAGTGGCATTCATTACTAAGATCATCTACCAAGCTCAATATTGCTCTTTGAGGAGTCCATTAATTCCTACCAGATGGGAACATGGTCATGTGCATGCAAACATGTAGAGAATAACCCTAGAAAGAATATTTATTGAAATTCTCTATGCTAAAAATATTCAAGTGTTAACAGCAAATATAATGGGGCATTTTGGAAATTCCTTCAGCAGTAAAAATTAGCAACAACATCTTACTCTAAGCAACATGATCAACATCATGATCACAATGTACAGGAGTATGAACTGGACATAGTAGGATACATATTATATGCTGTTTGTATATGACAATCTAATATCTAATATTAGAAGCCAGAACTGTTGGACATCTAGGCGTCAGACCAACATCGATAGAACTATAAGCCTAAAAACAAGACTCTTACTCAGGTTCTCACAACAGATGCTCAGATCCTGAAATTGCTTGTCATTGTGTCCAACAGGGGTTAAAACTCAGTTTAACCCTAAATAGAAAAACTAGAAAGGACTCATCCATTTTGCATCTCTATTCTAGGGTCCTACCTTTCTCAGCCTGCCAGCTTATGTTTTGATAAATGATAATGATTAGGTTTATCCCATGAGTTCAGGGCTTATTTCTCAACACAGATTGAGTCTCCACTTGCCTCTAACAAAAGCAACTGAAAGTAAAAGCAGAACAGAGTTTCCTGGAAATAGGAGTAATATCCAGAAGTCAGCTGCTTTCCTTCTCACTAAGAATAGCCACTGTGTACATCAACAAGCAAAAAATTATTCCAAGGACAGTTGAAATCTTTTGTGAATTTTACTGACACAAGAATGAGATTTCTACCTACTCAAGAAGCTTTCCCAAGTCAATTTATTTATTGTCTAAAGGTAAATATGGAGATATTCACTAAGAATGAATTAATTTTTAGTGTGATTTCATTGATGAAAAATGTTTATAAATCCACAATGATTAAATCATAGAGACATATACTTTAAATTTTAAAATATTGCTACTTCATTAAAGGAATTAATGATTGTTTTTATTTCACTTGCTTTGCATATTATAACTATTTTCTATGAAGTTATTTATAGTCATAGAAATAAACCTTCATTTCCAAAAGGCAATGATTAGCTGGGTGGTGATATCTTATGATAAATATATCCTAAGTACTGAGGAGGCTGAGATCTAAGAATCATGGTTCAAAGCTGGCCCAGGCAGAAAAGTCCCTATGAGACTCCTATCTCCAATTAACCACTCAAAACCTGAAGTGGCCCTGTGGCTCTATTGGTAGAGTGCTAGCCTTCAGTACGAACAGGCTCAGGGACAGTGCTCAACCCTGAGTTCAAGTCCCACAAATGACCCAAAAAAGAGTAATGATTGATATCAAGAAGCAATTTCTTGGTAACTTCTATGTATTGAAAAATACTGTGTATGAAAGTGTGTGTATATATTTTGAGTGTCAGACTGGGAATATTCTCTTTCCAGGAAGGCATGTATACCACAAAAGCCATGCCTCCAGCCTGATTTCTTTCTTCTTCTTTTGACTATTTTGATTATCTTTGCATAGTTGTATAAAGGTGCTGCCCTTCACTGAAGCGGTTGATGAATACTGGTCATCTTCATCAATGTCACCCCTTTCAAGACTCTCACCCATGCCTTTCACCTCAGCCCTTCCCTCACTCACCTTCAGTTTAGGTCATGTGTTGAATTTGTTGCCATGTAAAACAAATGTATGTGTACAATGTATCTTGATCTGGGTCATCACTTCAACATCTTCATCCTCTTTCAACCCCACTTTTCTTACATTTCTGAATTCTATGGAGTCTCTGGCCCCCAGAGCTAGCCTGAATAGAAATCCTATTGTTGGGTCCACTTTCAGGACCCCCAAAGACCACCAGAGACCTTAATCCTTTGCAAAAGCAAAAGAGTCCTTTATTGCAAGCTGGAGCTGGACCTCCCTGCACACAGTCCCAGCTGGTTAAGCAGGAAGGCCCTGACCTCTGTTTTCTCATAGCTTTTATAATACAAAGTGAGCAAGCAAGGGGTCTTTCTTCTGCTTATCTTAGGTTCTTTGCAACTATTTCTGTTTCCCTTGGGATTGGCTGACTCATACTGTGGTTCTCAGCAAGCTCCAGGATTTTCAAAGACTCAAGGAGTACCTTAAGATTAGAGTCACTCTGGCTGGCTCTTCACCGCCTAACTGAACACCTACCAGGGACACAGGGACACAGCATATGTCACCCTTCCCAGTTTATTGTTGGAGATGGAGTTTAACCATGAACTCTTTGCTCAGGTTGAAGGAGCTAGAATCTTTTCTACCAAAGTACTTCCTTCACATAAACACTGTCTCCATCTTACAAGACAATACAGTCCAAGGTTTGAACCTATTGTCAGAGGATTTTTTTTATTTTGAATATAATTTTATTGTTATTATTAAGGCTGTAAAGAGGGGTCACCACTCCATTGGTTAGGTAATGAGTATATTTCTTTCTTTCTTTCATATTTTGGACAATGTATTCTTCCTCTTAGAAAATGAGAGCTACCAAGTTAGGTACAGGTGATTCATGTCTGTAATACTAGCTACTCAGAAGGCTGAAATCTGAGGTTCACAGTTTGAAGCCAGCCCAGGCAGGAGAGTCTATGAGACTTATCTAAATTAACTATAAAAATTGGGAAGCAAAGGTATGGCTTCAGTGGTAGAGTGCCAATCTTGAGTGAAAAAGCTATGTGATATTAACCAGTCCCTAGGTCCAAGCACACACACACACACACACACACACACACACACACACACACAACCCAAATATTCTAAGCTAGGGAGGTTATCAGTGGTAGAGGCTTGCCTGGCATATGCAAAGATCAGAGGTTGAACTCAGCACAGAGGGAAATAATTACTGTACTTTCTACTAAAGTTTTCATATTCAAATAATGAAAGTAAATAAAATATCAGAAAGAACATAGACAGTTTAGGGACACAAGTTTTGAAAACTAATGTGTATGAAGATTTAGTTGATCACAGTGGCTTGAGCTTTTGTAAATCTGAAGTGTTCTGAGAATGTTTCCTTTCTTTTTTTGGTGTGTGTGTGGGGGGGGGGGGTGTTAGTACTAGAGATTAAATACAGAGTCTCTACTTGAATAGCTAGAATTCTACCATCTGAGTTATCACTGTCCCCCAGCATTGATAAAAGATATTTTCAATACTTGAAAAAAGCAAGTAACAGTGGCTCATACCTGTAATCCTATGTACTAAATAGGCAGAAAATGGTGGGTTATAATTTGAAGCTAGCCTTGGTAGGAAAGTCCTTAAGACTTTTATCTCTAATTAACTAAGCAAAAGCCAAAAAACTTGGAGATCTTCATCAAGTAGAGCTCTAGGCTTGAGGAACAAATCCTCAAGGACAGTACCCAGGCTTGAGTTCATGCCCTGGAATTGCCACACACACACACACACACACACACACACACACACACACACGTGCGCACGCGCAAAAATAAAACTTACAAATTCCACTATTATTTTATCTATCATACACGTAAATATTCTGTTTTAGATCTGGACTATAGTTCTAGACTCTGATAAGATATTATCTTACTGTTTATATCATCTTTAAACTAGATGAGTTCCTTCTGCCTTGTAGGAGGTTCTCAGTTCAAGCATGATTTTCATCTCTGAAGATTTGGAGGCTGATAACTGGCTTTTACGAAGCCAGTAACAGTAGAGAAAATGTGAAAATTTAAGGCTTGAACAAGCTGGCACTGATGGCTCACAATTGCAATCCTAGCTACTTAAAACTCTGAAATCTGGAAGATTGGGGTTCCAGCCCAGGCAAAAAGTCTGTGAGACTTTACCTCCAATTCATCAGCAAAATGGTGACTACAGGCTTAGCTCAGTGGTAAAGCACCAGCTGTGAGGATAAGAGCTGAGCAAACACAAGGATCTGTGTTCAAGCAACATTACCTTGGGGTTGGGACATGTGAAAATGTTTAACATCATTTGTTGATGAGAAACAAGACACTACAAGAGGCTCAGAGAAATATTGATGGTTTTCACAAATGGAGATGAGAATGATTATTTCAAGATGCCACTTGATCTTTGATCTCAATCCCTTCAGAAACAGTTTTATCAGAATGCCAACTCTAAGGTGAGCTTTGAATCAAATTTATCACAAACCCACAGCACAATACAAAATATAATGTACTCACACAGTTCTATGACAATTCTTTCTAGTTTCTAACCTGGATTCAGATGTTCTTCCTGGCAAATTAATGGAAGCAAAAGTAGCTCATGGGCAGGTAATTTTAATCTGAACTGGGGGTTAACTTCAGGTCCTGTCACACTTCAGCAGCACAGGCCCAGAGATATTGGAGCCCTTGTCTTTGCTAGGCAAGCAGGAACCATCTCCTGTTCCCTTCTGTCTAAATCCCCCCGCCCCCCCGCAAAGAGTTTATTGAACAAGCAAAAGCCACTCAGGAGAGTGAGCAGTGGGACCAACAAACTGGTTGTCCATAAATGTTTTATGATTTCCCCCTGTGAACCCTGTGACCTACAGGAAGAAAAACTGGGACAGGGGAACAGGGCATGTGTGGCATCTTTTATGTTTCTGTGTTATATATTATAAATCATATTTAAAGAAAAGGTAAATAATCAAAAAAGAATACTCCTACCACTGTAAGAAGTTCAGAAAAAAACACATTTCCCAAGCAAGAACATTTCCAAGTATTTGCAGATCTCAGAGACAAATCCACTAACTAGGCAATGGTCAGTTCTCAGGGCCATCCTAAGTGAATGCTGTGAATTTCCACCTGATACTAAGAAAGCAGAACACAATGGAGGACATTTTGTTGCTCATGACAACATTGAAGCAGCTCAACACCTCCACACTCCCACAGATTTCTGGTGCACCTTTTCTGTCCTTAAAGGAAAGAAAGTGTGTTCATGCACATGCCCAGACTGTGATCCTCTGCCCAAGCTCTTTGGGAATAGGCAGGAAGGAAGCAGCCTGCAGAGGGGATGACCATGTAGGGGATGAGACAGAGGTATCAACAAATAATTCTAGCCTGATCAATGACTAAAGCTAGGATTGGAACAACCAAGTGAACTTTCCAGAACACCTTTCTTTGCCTTTCTGAGAGTCCTCTTTATTGGGCTTCAAGCTTGCTGCAAGCAAGTATGCATCCTGTTGCCATGCTTTTGGCTGAAGCTTGAAGCTTGTACAACTTGAGGGGTGGGTGGTACTCAATAAATGAAGAATGTCTCCCAGGGATTTAATCTGAGTTAAACCCAACAATATGTCAGTTGTTTAGCACAGCACCTGGGCCTTATTGAACAGAAACAATGTTGCCTTTTGCTGTAACCAGCATTTCACTTTGGTGGGAATTTGCCGAGATAGTTTTAATTTTAATTTTTGCTGACTTTTTTTTTAAACCAGTACTGGGTTTTGAACTCAGAGGACCTTGTAGTCTGTTTGCATTTTTCCCTCAAGGCTGGTTCTATCACTTGAACCATTCCTCCACTTTTAGCATTGTGCTGGCTGAGATAAGAATCTTTACTGACTTTTCTACCTGGGCTGACTTCAAACCTCATTTCTTGAATTTTAGCCTTCTGAGTTGCTAGGATCACAGGTATAAGCCACCAGTGCCAAGTCATTACTTTGGAATTTTTAAATTCTTGCTATGTATTCCAGGTTTGCTTGGAACTCATAATTCTACCTGCTGAGATTACAGGCATGTACCACCACAGGTAGCTTCCTTATATGTTTTAACTTGCTATATTCATAAACAAATGAAATTACCGCACCTATCTGGGCCCACCCTATCCCCACTTATCACTATCTACAGGCACCAGGGCCAAAGCCTCCCTCCTGCTACAGGTGGTTCCTGCCATGGCAGCTCACACACCTCAAGCTACTTATCAAGTTAAAGGGTGGCTTCACTTGTCCACATTACAAACTGACTTGGGACAATGTATTACCTGCAGAAAGTTCACTTGGGAGGAATGACTGTCGAGAGCCCATCCCAGTGGAGGAAAAGTTACCTTCAACTGTAGCCACAATGGTCAGTGGCTTCCTCATTTCTGTCCTCAGTGAGAGCCTCACAAGGGCAGGGCAACTGCTGTCAGACATTGAGGTACTTTACTGGGTCAGGGAAAGCTATAGGTGATCTGCTGAGCTAATTCTTTATTCCTTTACTTTACAACCCATTTTCACTGATCCACATGTTCAGCTCAAAGCCATAAGTGAATTATAGCCTCAGCCTCAATCAGGTAGGCATCTCCTATGTTAAGACCTTGAGAGACTGTGACTAATCTCAGGGATGGTCAGGGCTGTAATAGGGAAGTCTGAAGTCACTTGAAAGCATATACAAGTGATAACTTAGTGGAATGAGGGGGGATGTGGAAGGCCTGCCTGGGGTATCAAAGCTGTTCATGATGAGACTAAATCATGTGTGACAAGGTGTTCTCAGTTCCTATAGGGAGTTTCCTTCTGACTGGTATCATTTAGCTATGTCTGAACAACATTGTGACAAATACAAGATTTTTCTGGATTTCTTGAAGGAACACTGGCTTTGCCCAGCAGACAATAGAATCCAGCTCTCAAGAAGAAGCTGGGCAATTACTACCCAATACCCACTGGGCCTTGCTTGATTTAGGCTTGATTTTTTGGCATTGACGAAGAGGATCAAAGAAAGCTTCTGTTTAGGAGGAGACATGTTCTACTGCCCAAACTCAGCAACCTCCAGGTCTGGCTGACATTGGACCTGCAATTCAAGGCTAATCAGGAATTTGAGGAAGGAACCACAACAGGGACCTCAATAACTCATAACCCCATGTATGCCAAGGCAGGAAAAATGCTACCAGAAGAACTGAGCTTTTCAGTGGTCCAGTGTATGTATGACTGAGCATATGTCCAAGGAAAGAAGCTACACAAGACACTATCTCATGATCTGATTCTCCAATTAGGGAAAACAAAATGTTGGAGGTTGAGGCAGCAGTCTCATACAGATGAGAAATCTCAGTAGCAGAGGGTCTGTATGAAAGGGGCACATAAATAAGGGAAACCATGGGACCTATGTTTCTTTGGGCTTGACTTACTTCACGTAATATAATTTTTCCAAGTCTTTCCATTTCTTAACAAATGGGGCAATGTCATTCTTTCTGATGGAGGCATAGAATCCCATTGTGTATATATACCACATGAGTCAAGCAGAAAAGGTCAGATAAGGTGATGTTAAGAAAATGAACCCTTAGATATGTATTTAAATGTTTTTTTCTATCATGCATTTCTTTCTAACGCATTTATAAGATTATTTCTTTGTTGCTTTGTATGTCCCTCCCCCACAGTATAACCCCTACTTTCACTGTATTTGATGTCGGTATAATTTGTGGAGGGGAAGGGGAAAAACAGTCGTTTAAATAAGGATACAGGTGGACCTGTTGCAACAATGAGAAGTACAAGTTGTCATGCCGAAAATTAACTTTACAACTTTGGTGGGGGGGGTAGGATTGGGTGGGGAGTGGGGGGAGGCTAGGAAGGGATGTGAAGGGTAAACAAAGGAGGAGGCTACAATGCTTGAAAAGAAATGTACTCATTATCTTGCCCATGTAATTGTAAGCCCTCAGTAAGTATGTTCACAATAAAAATAAGAGATATATATATAAAAAAGAAAGGGGCACACAAGAAATTTCCAATTAGGAAAGTTGAATATGGACCTGCTCAAAATGAGTAGACGGTAGACAAAGAAGAATGGAGAAGGAGAATACCCTTCATAGTCGTCCATGGATATCTTCTAAGTAAACAAGGATAAGGGTGGCTTGGGAGGGATGGAGGAGATAGTGAAAGGAGTGATATGGATTTGGATGCTGTGAAGAACATCAATTGATTTGACCAGGTCCTGAATGATATCCACTTTTTTTCTGCCAGTCTAGTTCAGTTCCTGAAGGTCAATAAATCAATTAGGACATGAAGGAAAACAACTTGATTGGGTTAGGCTAGGACAGAATAGGACAGGCCCCAAAGGGCAGCAACTCAATTGGGCCAGTCCATTTTAGACTTTGAAGATCAACAACTATTGGGCCAGACTATTCTAGGTCCTGAAGAGCAATAACTTGGTTGTACTAGCCAGGAAAAGTCAGATACTGAAAGATAACCATATTTGGCCAGTTTAGGCCAGGTTAGGATCTGAAGGGTAACAACTTAATTGGGCAAGGACAGGAAACACATAGTTAACATATAGAAAATGAAAAGAAAAATTGTATAGCACTATAAAAAATAACAAAACAGCAAAAAGAAAATGGAAAACAAATTCAAAATAATAAATGTACAAAAATTAACAACAGACTACTGTAAAACTTTCTCTTTCAATGATGACATTCAGGGTAACAAGTTTAGTTCCCCTAGTAAAGACATAGTCAGGTTGATAGAGGGTTTTTTTTAACCCAGTTTTATACTCTCTACAAGTCACTGTAGATATAAGAAGATGAATTAAATATGAAAGAAAATATGGTAAAACTCTCCCTATTTGCAGATGATATGATCTTGTATTTAAAGAACCACATGAACTCCACTCTCAAGTTGCTTGAGCTGATCAGAAACCTTGGCAAACTAGCAGGATATAAAATTAACCCTCAGAGGGACTGGGAAGGTGGCTCAGTGGTAGAGCACTTGCCTTGCATGCGTGAGGCCCTGGGTTCGATTCATCAGCACCACATAAGCAAAAAGAAAAAAGCCTGAAGTGGCACTATGGCTCAAGTGGTAGAGCACTAGCCTTGAGTTGAAAAGCTGAGGGACAGCGTCCAGGCCCAGAGTTCAGGCCCCACGACCGGACCCCCCCCCCAAAAAAAAACCCTCAGAAATCATTAGCTTTCCTGTATGCCAAGAGCACAGCTGAAATTATGAAAACAAACTCTTTTGTAATAGCCCCACAAAAAATAAAATACTTAGGAGTTAACCGAACAAAAGAGGTGAAGGACCTCTATGACAAAAACTTTAAAAATATGAAAAAGGAAATTAAAAGAGAAATAAGGAAGTGGAAAAACCTCCATGCTCCTGGATTGGGAGGATTAACATCGTGAAAATGGCAATACTGCCAAAGGCTATCTACAAATTTAATGCAATACCTATAAACATTCCAAACTCATTCCTCAATGAAATAGAAGAAGCAATCCAAAAATTCATATGGAACAATAAAAGACCCCGAATAGCAGAAACAATCCTTAGTAGAAAGAACAGTGATGGAGGAATATCAATTCCAAATTTCAAACTCTACTACAAAGCCATAGTAATCAAAACAGCTTGGTACTGGCACAAGAACAGACATCAGGACCAATGGAATAGGACTGAAGCCCCAGAAATGAACCCACAGACATATAGTCACCTAATCTTTGACGAGGGAGCTAAAGAAGTGGAATGGAAGAAAGACTGCCTTTTCAGTAAATGGTGCTGGCAAAATTGGTTGAAAACTTGTAGAAAACTAAAGCTAGATCTATATATATCACCCAGCACCAGAATCAACTCCAAATGGATCAAGACCTCAAAATAAAAGCAGATACCTGAAGACATTACAGGAAGGAATAGGAGAAACTCTAGGGCTCCTTGGCAAAGGTCCAGATTTTCTTAATAGAGACTCAGAAACACAGAAAATCAAAGAAAGATTGGACAAATGGGATTGCATGAAACTACAGTTTCTGCAAGGCAAAGGACATAGCTGGCAAGATCAACAGAAAGCCCATGGACTGGGAGAACTTCACAAGCCATACAATGGACAGGGTCTCATATCTAAAATATACTTGCAACTCAAATAAGCTAAATTCCCCAACAACAAATTCTCAAAGAAACAACTGCCCATTAATAAGTGGACTAAAGAAAAGAGAGACTTCTCTGAAGAAGAAATAAGAATGGCCAATAGATACATGAAGAAATGCCCAACTTCTCTACCCATAAAAAAATGTGAATCAAGACAACATTGAGGTTC
This sequence comes from Dipodomys spectabilis, assembly GCF_019054845.1. NCBI lineage: Eukaryota > Metazoa > Chordata > Mammalia > Rodentia > Heteromyidae > Dipodomys > Dipodomys spectabilis. The sequence goes on along the minus strand of NW_024870825.1, from coordinate 6,110,652 downwards.
CACCTCACCCCAGCTAGAATGGCTATAATCAAGATATCTAGTAATACCAAGCAAACGGCCCCCATAAACAGGCGGGAGTTGCAATCTTAATATAAGATAAAATAGACTTCAAATTAAAATTCATGAGAAGAGATAAAGAAGGTCGCTACATACTAATTAAGGGATCTCTCCTTGAGGAGAATATTACAATTCTAAATATTTATTCGCCAAACAAAGGAGGACCCAAATTATTCAAGAAACCCTACTTTCCCTCAAATCCCATATAGATCCAAAGACATTAATTATTGGGGATTTTAACACACCACTCTCCCCACTAGATAGATCAACTTTGCAAAAACTCAGCAGAGAAACCGCAGATATAAACAGCTGCATAGATCAACTAGATTTTACAGACATCTACCGAACATTTCACCCAGCAGCATCAGAATACACGTTTTTCTCAGCAGCACATGGAACATTTTCTAAAATAGACCACATTTTAGGCCACAAAGCAAACTTGTCTAAATTCAGAAACATTGAAGTTATACCTTGCATTCTCTCTGACCACAAGGGAATAAAATTAGAACTCAACACCAAAAGCCACCAAAGAAAGTCCGGTAACACATGGAGGCTAAACAACACACTGCTGAATAAATAGTGGGCCATGGAAGAGATTAGAAAGGAAACTCAAATGTTCATGCTACTCAACAAAAATGAACACACAAATTAGCAACTCCTCTGGGACACAGCAAAGGCAGTACTCAGAGGCAAATTTATAGCTCTGAGCTCCTACATCAACAAATTGGAGAGATCTGAAACCAACAATTTAATGACACAGCTAAACCTCCTTGAAAAAGAGCAGCAAGATAAACCCCAATCCAGTAGATGGAAAGAAATAATTAAAATTAAATCAGAATTAAATGAATTAGAATAAAAAAAAACTATAAAAAGAATCAACAAAACAAAGAGTTGGTTCTTCAAAAAAATTAACAAAATTGACAGACTCTTAGCAAATCTTATCAGAAAAAGAAGAGAACACACCCAAATAAATAAACTCAGAGATGAGAATGGAAACATCACCACGGAAACAACCAGCATTCAGAACATTATAAGGGAATACTTCTCAAAACTTTATGGTAGTAAGTTTGAGAACTTGACAGAAATGGACCTTTTCCTAGCAAATATTGACATGCCAAAACTAAACCAAGATGAGTTAAACCATCTTAACAGGACCATATGAAGCATTGAAATAGAAACAGCAATAAGAGACCTCCCAGCTAAGAAAAGTCCAGGACCAGATGGTTTTACAGTGGAATTTTACAAGGCCTTCAAAGCAGAGCTCACACCAATACTCCTCCAACTCTTCAATGAAATTGAAAGAGAAAGTTCACTACCGAACACATTCTATGAAGCCAGCATAACCCTCATCCCAAAACCAGGCAGGGACTCATCAAAGAAAGAAAACTATAGACCCATTTCTTTAATGAACATTGATGCAAAACTTCTCAACAAAATTTTGGCCAATCGAGTTCAACAATTCATCCAAAAAATCATACACCACGATCAAACAGAATTCATTTCAGGGATGCAAAGCTGGTTCAATATATGCAAATCAATTAATATTATTCATCACATCAACAGGAGCAAGAATAAGGACCACATGGTTAACTCAATAGATGCAGAAAAAGCATTCGACAAGATCCAACACCCCTTTATGATGAAGGTTTTGGAAAAATTAGGAATCCATGGAACATTCCTCAATATAATAAAGGCTGTATATGACAAACCTACAGCCAGCATTATACTTAATGGTGAAAAACTAAAGCCATTTCCTCTTAACTCAGGAACAAGACAAGGATGTCCACTCTCTCCACTTCTCTTCAATCTAGTATTAGAATGCCTAGCAACAACAATAAGACAAGATGCAAACATAAAGGGGATCCAAATAGGGAAAGAAGAAATAAAACTCTCCCTCTTTGCAGATGACATGATCTTATATTTAAAGAATCCCATAGACTCCAATCCCAAATTACTCAAGCTGATTCAAAACTTTGGAAAAGTAGCAGGGTATAAAATTAACCCCCAAAAATCAATGGCTTTTCTGTATGACAACAATGAGAAAAGTGTGGCTGAAATTAGGAAAGCAACTCCATTTGTAATAGCCCCACAAAAAATAAAATACTTAGGAATTAACTTAGCCAAAGAAGTAAAGGACCTCTATGATGAAAACTTTAAAATCTTGAAAAAGGAAATCAAAACGGAACTTAGAAAATGGCAAAATGTCCCATGCTCCTGTATTGGAAAGATTAACATCATGAAAATGGCAATACTTCCCAAGGCTATCTACAAATTCAATGCGATACCTATCAAAATTCCAACCTCATTCTTCAAGGAAATAGAAGAGGCAATCCAAAAATTCATATGGAACAATAAAAGACACCGAATAGCAAAATCGCTCCTCAACAGAAAGAACACTGCTGGAGGAATATCAATACCAAATTTCAAACTCTACTATAAAGCTATAGTAATCAAAACAGCTTGGTATTGGCATAAGAACAGACCTCAGAACCAATGGAATAGAATTGAAAATCCAGAAATGAACCCACAGACCTATAGCCATCTAATCTTTGATAAAGGAGCTAAAGCAATAGAATGGAAGAAAGACAGCCTCTTCAGTAAATGGTGCTGGCAAAATTGGTTAACTACTTGTAGAAAACTAAAGTAGATCCTTACATATCACCCTGCACCAGAATCAACTCCAAATGGATCAAAGACCTCGAAGTCAAAGCAGACACTCTGAAAACATTATAGGATGGAATAGGAGAAACCCTAGGTCTCCTTGGCTCAGGCCGAAATTTTCTGAATAGAGACCTGGAAACACAACAAATCAAAGAAACGTTGGAAAAATGGGATTGCATGAAGTTGCAGAGCTTCTGCATGGCAAAGGACATAGCTAGCAAGGTCAATAGAAAGCCCACGGATTGGGAGAAGATCTTCACTAGCCATACAACAGACAAGGGTCTCATATCTAAAATATACTTGGAACTCAAAAAATCAAATCCCCCAACAACAAATCCTCAAAGAAACAACTGCCCAATAAATAAGTGGGCTAAAGACTTAAAGAGAAACTTCTCTGAAGAAGAAAGAAGGATGGCCAATAGACACATGAAGAAAGGCTCAACATCCCTAGCCATAAAAGAAATGCAAATCAAAACAACATTGAGATACCACCTCACTCCAGTTAGAATGGCAAAAATCAAGAACTCTAACAACAACAGATGCTGGAGGGGATGTGGACAGAAGGGAACCTTACTGCATTGTTGGTGGGAATGTAAGCTTGTTCAACCACTTTGGAAAGCAGTATGGAGGTTCCTCAAAAGACTTCACATAGAACTCCCCTATGACCCAGCAGTCCCACTTTTGGGCATTTACCCAAATGTCTACAAACAAGACCACACTTAAGCTACCATCACAACTATGTTTATTGCAGCATTATTTACCATAGCTAAGATCTGGAACCAACCCAGATGCCCCTCAGTAGATGAATGGATCAAGAAAATGTGGTATATATACACAATGGAATTCTATGCCTCCATCAGAAAGAATGACATTGCCCATTTGTTAGGAAATGGAAAGACTTGGAAAAAATTATATTAAGTGAAGTAAGCCAGGCCCAAAGAAACATAGGTCCCATTGTTTCCCTTAGTTGCACTATTTAGTATATGTATGAGTCAAGCGGAAAAGGTCAGATAATGTGATGTTAGGAAAATGAACCCTTAGATATGTATTTAAATGCTTTTTTCTTTCATGCATTTGTTTCTAACGCATTTATAAGATTATCTCTTTGTTGCTTTGTATGTCCCTCCCCCACAGTATAACCCCTGCTTTCACTATATTTGATGTTAGTATAACTTGTGGAGGAGATGGGGAAAAACAAGTCGTTTAAGGATACAGGTGGACCTGTTGCAACAATGAGAAGTACAAGTTGTCATGTCCAAAACGAGCTTTACAACGTTGGTGCGGGAGGGGGGGGGAAGGGGGGGGGATTGGGTGGGGGGGGAGGCTGGGAAGGGATGTGAAGGGTAAACAAAGTAGGAGGCTGCAATGCTTGATAAGAAATGTACACATTATCCTGCCCATGTAATTGTAACTCCTCTGTACAGTATGTTCACAAAAAAAAAATTTAAATTAAATTTAAAAAAAAAGAAATCTAGTAAGAACAGATGCTGGAGGGGATGTAGCTGTTGGTGGGAGTGTAAACTTGTTCAACCACTTTGGAAAGCAGTATGGAGGTTCCTCAAAACACTCCACACAGAGTTCCCTTGTTACCCAGCAATCCCACTTTTGGGCATTTACCCATAAGATCACAAAAAAAGTCAAACCAAAGCTATCAGCACCACCATGTTTATTGCAGCATTATTTACCATAGCTAAGATATGGAACCAACCCAAATGCCCCTCAGTAGATGAATGGATCAAGAAAATGTGATATATATATATATATATATATATATATATATATATATATATATATGCATACATACACACACACTATGGAATTCTATGCCTCCATCAGAAAGAGGACATTGCCCCATTTTTTAGGAAATGGGAAGACGTGGAAGAAGTAAGCCAGGCCAAAGAAACATAGGTCCCATGATTTCCCTCGTAATTCCCTTCCCAATGACTAGTACATGTCTAGGACAAGCAGAGAAGATCAAAGGCTATGTACATACGACCACATGAGATAATGTTAAGCAAAATGTACCCCAAGACAGGAACACAAGTGATTTTTTTCTTTCTTGATATTGTTTTTAATGTACTTATAATGCACTATGTGATTCTTTTGTTTCTTTTGTATGTTCTTCCCCCACAGTATAACCCCTGTTTTTACTATATTTGATGCCGGTGTTCTGCATCTTATATATACATTTTTGTAATTTAGGGAGTTGGAGGGTATAGCAGAATGCTTAAATGGGGATTCAGGTTGACCCATTGTGATGACGAGATGTACAGGACCCTATGTTGAAAACGAACTTTACAATGTTGGGGGTAGGGGGAGGCGGGAGTTGTGGAGGCAGGGAGGGAAGTGATGGTGTTCCCCACCATCACAATGCTCGCTACAAAATGTACTCATTACCCTGCTCATGTAACTGTAATCCATCTGTACAATATTTTTACAATAAAAATATATAAAAAACAAAAAAAAAATATGGTAAACATTTGTCAATCAAAACCAAAAGAGAGGAATAATGGACACTCCATAAGGCATAATCAACACTAAGCCAAAAACTGCTACAATAGAAAACTCACCAGGAAGGCATAATAAATTAGAATTGCATTTGACCTTAACATCAGATCTCCAAATATGGAAAGCAAGCACTGATAAGATTGAAGGAAGAAATAGCAATAAAACAAAGGGTGATTGAATATTTCACCTCCAGCCAGGTGTAAATACCACAGATAAACAAGGAATCAGAGCAGTCAAACAATGCTATAAATCTTATGAGCCTAATAGATTATTACTGGAACTCATGCCAAATACAGTAGAATGAATACTTTTCTCAAGTGCATGTAAAATGTTCTCCAGTAGCAACCTATATTTTTGCCAGAGTCTCAACAAATTTAAAAAGATTGGTAGCATATAAGCTATCTTTTATGACCACAATGGAATAAAGCTTAAAAAACAATTGTATAAGAAAAACTGAAAAACAGCACAATAACATATGGCAAATAAACAATTCTCTCTTCAGAAAGTTTTATGTCAAGGGAGAAATCATGGGAAAAATCATAAAATAGTCTGAGAAAATTTTGAACATGCTAAAAATTGGGGGATGCAGGCAAATAATATGAAGAGAATCTGGTAATGCTCTCAATAAGAACAAAAATACTAAATTAATTGTAACATGAAGGAACTACAAAGAGAAGCACAACATAAATCCAAAATTCATAGGAAAGAGTAAAACATAGAGATTAAGGCAGAGATAAAAATAAAGACAATGAACAATTAAAAAATCAATGTATCAAGCTGGGAAGGTGGCTTAGCATGGTTGTCTACCATGCATGAAGCCTGGGGTTCAATTCCTGAGTACCACATACACAGAAAAAGCCACAAGTGGCAATGTGGCTTAAGTGATAAGAGTGCTAGATTTGAGCCAAAGAAGCCCAGGCACAGTGTACAGGCCCTGAGTTCAAGCTCCAGGACTGGCAAACAAACAAACAAAAACAATGTATCTAGTGGTAGGAATTGTTGAAAGCTTGACAGAATTACACACTCAAGTTCAGATTTACTAAGAAAAAATAAATATTTGAAATTGATAAAGTTATGATACCACTGAAGACACAAGACATAACAGAATACTACAAATAATTTATGCTACCTATCAGGCAATCTTTAAAAATGGATAAATACCTAAAAGTATGCAATCTACAATGACTGGGTCAGAGAGACATGAAAAAGAATTCCTGTAATGTTTTCAGAGTGTCTACTTTGACTCTGAGGTCTTTGATCCATTTGGAGTTGATTCTGGTGCAGGGTGATATATAAGGATCTAGCTTTAGTTTTCTACAGGTGATTAACCAATATTGCCAGCACCATTTACTGAAAAGGCTGTCTTCCATTCTGTTTTTTTAGCTCCCTTATCGAAGATTAGGTGGCTATAGGTCTGTAGGTTCATTTCTGGGTTTTCAATTCTATTCCATTGGTCCTGAAGTCTGTTCTTGTGCTAGTACCAAGCTGTTTTGATTACTATGGCTTTGTTGTAGAGTTTGAAATTTGGTATTGATATTCCTCCTGCACTGTTCTTTCTGTTAAGGATCGTTTTGGCTATTTGGGGTCTTTTATTGTTCCATATGAATTTTTAGATTGCTTCTTCTATTTCCTTGAAGAATGAAGTTGGAATATTGATAGATATCGCATTGAATTTGTAGATAGCCTTGGGAAGTATTGCCATTTTCACCATGTTGACCCTTCCAATCCAGAAGCATGGGAGATTTTTCTGCTTTGATTTCCTTTTACAGGTTTTTAAAGTTTTCATCATAAAGGTCCTTTACAGCCAGGCGTCGATGGCTCACGCCTGTAATCCTAGCCACTCAGGAGGCTGAGATCTGAGGATCGCGGTTCAAAGCCAGCCTGGGGAAGCAAAGTCCATGAGACTCTTATCTCCAATAAACCACTAGAAAACTAGAAGTGGCGCTGTGGCTCAAGTGGTAGAGTGCTCACCTTGAGCTGAAGAGCACAAGGACAGCGCCCAAGCCCAGAGTTCAAGACCCACGACCAACCACAGAAAAAAAAGGTCCTTCACTTCTTTAGGGAAGTTAATTCCCAGGTATTTTATTTTTTGTGAGGCTATTATAAAAGGAGTTGCTTTCCTAATTTCAGCCATGCTTTTCTTATTATTGGCATACAGAAAAGCCATTGATTTTTAAGTGTTAATTTTATACCCTGCTACTTTGCCAAAGTTTCAAATCAGCTCGAGTAATTTGGGAGTGGAGTCCATGGGATTCTTTAAATACAAGATCATGTCATCTGCAAAGAGATAGAACCAACCCAGATGCCCCTCAGTAGATGAATGGATCAAGAAAATGTGGTATATATACACAATGGAATTCTAGATGAATTAGATGAAAACTTCCTTCTTTTTGCCCGAGGTACCCATTCTAGGGCTTGAACTCAGAGCGTGGGCACTGTCCCTGAGCTTCTTTAGCTCAAGGCTAATATTCTACAATTTGAGCCACAGTGCCACTTCTGGCCTTTTCTGGGTAGCTTATTGGAGATCAGAGTCTCATAGCCTTTCCTGCCCTGGCTGTAGATGAATATTTTCTATCTCCATGCATATCTAGTCTTTTGTTGAAGAGATGATCCTTTTATCATAAATGATCTTGGTACCATTATAAATATTAGGTCACATAAGTGACAGTTTATATTTTAGTTCTCCAATTAGGACCACTGGTTTGTATGTCAATCCATTATACCAGTATCACACTGGTTTGATTCCCACAATTTAAAAATATGTTTCAGAAGTCAGAAAGTATGATATACAGAACTTTGTTCTTTCTTTTTGAGACTATTTGGCTATTTTATAATCTCTTGGAACTTCAAATAAAAATTTGGGTGGACTTAGTTTTACTCCTATTAGCATAACCCACCATTGGAATGTTGGTAGAGCTTGCATTGATCCCTCTATCATTTTAAGGTATACTAATATTTAAGATAATGAAGTCTTCCTAGACATAAAAGTGTCTTTTCATGCACTATTTTTCTGTATCTACTTTCCAGACACAAAAGTTATCAAGTTTAACTGCTGTTAAAACTCCACTTTGAATATCTCCTCTTTGTATTACAGGCTTCTCTATGTGTTCCACGGTCCAGTCTCACACAAAAGGAATCTGGATGTGGTGTGTGACAACCCTAAAACAACCCTACTTCTGCTTGACACCAAGGGCCTGAGAGATGTTGAGAAAGTAAGGATGGAGGATTCAATTTTAGATTAAGCCCCTTTTGCTTTAGGTACTTGCAATTTGCATTTTAGCTTACTTAGTAGGAGACTAAATTTAGCAACCAGGGTTAAGGAGATTAATAAGACAAAAATCCTTGTGTCAGTGTATCATAGTTTAACTGTTGCTATTGTGATATTAAGTATGTTACTGAAATTTCTTTGAACTCAGCTTTTCCATCTGTCAAATGAATAAAAGAGTTTTATATTTGCTTCCCAATAGTGTTTTGTATAATTGATAAGTTAAATTAATTTCAGGTACATAATAACTGCTCAACCAAACAGGTACAATAGGCTGAGATGCTCTTCAGTGGTAGAACACTTGCCTCAGATGTACAAGGTCCTGTGTTCTATCCAAGGACTGTCAAAAAGTTGTTGTTTTTGGTCAGTCGTGGGGCTTGAACTCTGGGCCTGTGTGCTATCCCTGAGCTCTTCAGCTCAAGGCTAGCACTCTACCACTTTAAAGAGCAAGAACAATACTGTATGTAATATGTAATTTAAAGTTGCTATAAAAATGAAAAATTTGTTTTAATCTTAATGGTATTTAAGACCATAGAATAACTACCAACCTTCATGGTTATTTTGTTATCATTTGTCAATAATTGTAAGAAAGCATCATGACAAACAGTGTAAATTAAAATTAAGAATCAAAATATATTAAACGCCTGTAAAAATACTGTATCGACAATATTTTTATTGCATTTGAGTCCATTCTGTAGATTCTAAAGATAACATAGGTTTTTCTAATTAATGTAGAAAACCCTGAGGTAGATGAGCCTAGTTTTACCATTGGTGACCTGGAAAAAGGCATAAGAATGAACTAAGCCTAATCCTGATCTCAAACTGATCTGATTTCCAGGGTGACAATCAGAATCACTGATGGATCTTTGTCCTGGCCATAGTTCTGAGCAGCACCTTCATGTACATGGAAACCATCAACCAGCAGGCCATAGACCAACTTCAGTATCCTTTTTGTGGTCCAGAGTAGCACAAAGTCAGAAGGGAGACCTGGATGAACAAACCATGACTCTAGATCCCAGCCCAAAAAAGAGAAAACCTAAAAATATAAAAGTAACTAGCGCAGAGGGAACAGTTAAGTGCCTACTAAATGATTTACACTTAGGTTAAACCAAAATTAAGTGTAGGAATATATGGATTCAAAATAAGGTGGAAGACTGCTATTTTTCCTCATTTTTGTGTGTGTGTGTGTGTGAGAGAGAGAGAGAGAAAGAAAGAAACCATGCGCACACACCAATACTAGTACTGAACTTAGAGCCTGAACACTGTCCTAAGATTTTGTGCTCAAGGCTAGCATTCTTATCACTTGAGTCATAGCTCCACTTCAGGCCTTCTGTGGTTAATCGGAGATGAGAGTCTCTCAGACTTTTCTTCCCTGGGCTGGCTTTGAGCCACGATCCTTAGACCTCAGCCACCTGAGCAACTAGGATTACAAGCCAGGTGAGCAAATCACCAATATCCAACTATTCCTCTCTTTCTCTCTCTCTCTCTCTCTCTCTCTCTCTCTCCTCCCCCCACCCCAGTCCTGAGCCTGAACTCTGGGCCTGGGCGCTATCCCTCAGCTCTTCAGCTCAAGGCTAGCACTCTACCACTTGAGCCACAATGTCACTTCCACCTTTTTCTGCTTAAGTGGTACTGAGGAATCAAATTCAGGGCCTCTTGCATGCAAGACAAACACTCTACCACTGAGCCACCTTCCCAGCTGCTCATTTTCTCTCTTTTAAAGAAAAAGTATTTTACTTTATTTTATTGTAAGGATGATGTCAGAGGGGTTACAGTTACATAATGAATACATTTCTTGTTGAACATTGTTATACTCCCCCTTGTTTTCTCCCACTTTCCCTCCCTCCCTCCATCCTTCCCCACCAAGTTGTAATGTTTACTTCCAACATAGTGTCTTATCAGTATTGCTGTTGCACTGGTTCACCCTTCATCCTTTGTCTTACCATTTTGTTATTCCCCTTCCTTCCCCAAATCAGATAAACATATATACAAGACACAGGGTACCGGAAGTGGTGCTGTGGCTCAAGTGGTAGAGCACTTGCCTTGAGCTGAAGAGCGCAGGGACAGTGCCAGGCCCAGAGTTCAAGCCCCACGACCGTCGGAAAAAAAAAAAAAAAAGATTGAATCTAAGACACAGGGTACCAAAATCAAGGAAATGGAAGTAAGCCAGACCCAAAAAACAGGCCCCATGGTTTCCTTCATTTGTAATAATTAGTCTATGCCTAGGATAGTCCTAGCAGAGGAACACAATAGCTCAATAGCTATGTACATATAACCATATAAAATGATGCTCAATAGCTATGTACATATAACCATATAAAATGATGCTAATCAAAATGAACTCTAAGATATGCAAACAAGATAATTTTATTGTTATTTCTTTGTTTTTGTTTTTAATGTACTGTGAAGTTATTTTTTTTCTTTAAGTTTTTTTTTCCTTTTGGCTTATCCCTTGTTGTTACTGTTTTTTATTTTGATACCCTGTGCCTTGTATATACATTTATCCTCATTTTCTTTAATTAGCTACTCAGCTATGTGACAGAACTCACTGAGCAAATCAGATCAGTCTTCAATTGATGAGAATAAAGTAGAAGACTCAGCTGAGTTCGTGAGCTTCTTTCCAGACTTTGTGTGGAGTTTGCGAGATATGACTCTGAAGCTAGCAGTAAATGGACAATCCATCACAGCAGATGAGTACTTGGAGAATTTCCTGAAGCTAAAGCAAGGTAAAGGGACTGCTGATTGGAAAACAGAAAGAAAATAAAGAAAAATCATGTTCTTGTGTGTGTACTTACACTCAATTTTCTATTTTTATGATCTATTCCTAAGAAGTGATTCTTGATTATTATATGTTCATCTACTCAATTTTAACTACAATAAGTAACAAGCTTCTTTTGCTTCCCTTTATCCTATTAGATTGCCTCGCCTCCATCTCTCTACTTAGGTTTTATGAAGCTATACATAGCCAACCATAAGTGTTGAAAGGAATCTTTATTTGAAGACATTTTAATGGCACATTTTTAAATGGCACATTTTAAGTGGCACCCTGAAACATTTTTTAAAACGCCCTACTAGCTACTTCTACTCATTTTTAAACATATTTCTCCAGGTACTAATGAAGAAGCTGAAAAATTCAACTTGCCCTGACTCTGTATCCCGAAATTCTTTCCAAGGAAGAAATGCTTTATCTTCTATCCACCCACTGAATGGAAGAAACTTAAAAACTTGGAGAACCTGCATGATAATGAGCTAGATTCTGATTTTGTGCATCAGGTAACAGAATTCTGTTTATAGATCTTCAACTAGTCAAAAATTAAAACTCTTCCAGGAGTCATCAAGGTCATCTCATTGTTCTTTGGGCAATACTAATCATGAATAAACCAAAGCAAAAATTGCTTTTGGTTAAAATATCTTACTATTTTACAAATATTGATAAAGATTAATAAGGCATGGTAACAATGGACTAAAACAGATGTAAAAAGGGAAGATCTTATGCTTGGGGTGCTTGAGTATAAATTAGATTCAATAAATTATGCCATATGTAGATCTTTACCTGAGTGTCTCTCTGTTTCATTGTGTCTGACTTAAAACCTGATGTTTCTATCTTTGTGTGTGCTACTTTAAAAATAATTTATTGTCAAGGTGATGTACAGAGGGGTTACAGTTACATAAGTCAGGTAGTGATTACATTTCTTGTCTAACGAATTACCCCTTCCTTCATCTTCTCCCACTTTTCCTCCCCCACAAGCCCATTTCCAACATATTATCTTGTATCACTGTTGCATAGGTTACCACTTTGTCCTTTGTCTCACCATTTTGTTGTTCCCCTTCCCTTCCCTAGTTTAGATAAACATATATACAATTCCCATGGTACCAAAATCAAATACAGTGACAACACGGGATAAACCCCATAGTGGGGGACAAACACAAAAGAAAAAAGAAATCACGTAGTATATTGAGAACAACAACAAAGAAAAAAAACCTCTTGTGCCCATTTCTTAGAGTTCATTTCACTAAGCATCATCTTATATGGTCATCTTGGATGAGCTCTTCTGCTCATCTGCTTAGATTATCATAGATGTATACTAATTGCAAATAAGGGAGACCATGGAATCCATGTTTCTTTGGGTCTGGCTTACTTCATTTAATATGATTTTTTTCCAAGTCCCTCCATTTCCTTACAAATGGGGCAGTGTCCTTCTTTCTGATAAAAGTATAGAACACACAAAGATAGAAGCAGAAATTAATGCCCATGTAATTGTAACCCCTCTGTACAGTATGTTCACAATAAAAAATAAAAATTAAAAAAGAAGCAGAAATTAATAATTTAGAAAACAAAAAAACTTACCAGGCATGAGTGGCTCACACCTATAATCCTAGCTACTCAGGAGGCTGAGATCTGAGGATCGTGGTGCAAAGCCAGCCTGGGCAGCACAGTCCATGAGACTCTAATCTCCAATAAACCACTCAGAAAACTGGAAGTAGCGCTGTGGCTCAAGTGGTAGAGTATTAGAGTTGAGCTAAAGAGCTGAGGGACCACTCCCAGGCCCAGAGTTCAAGTGAAAGAAAGAAGAAAGAAAAAACTTAAAATACAACTGCAAGAACAGATTGTTTGAAAAAAAAATTATATAAAGCCAGGTGCTGGTGGCTCACACCTGTAATCCTAATTACTCAGGAAGAGATCTGAGGATCATGGTTCAAAGCCAGCCCAGGCAGGGAAGTCTGTGAGACTCTTATTTCCAAATAGCCACCAGAAAAAATATGGAAATGGTACTGTGGCTTAAGTGGTAAAGCACTTGCCTTGAACTAAAGGGCTCAGGGACAGTGTCCAGGCCTAGAGTTCAAGACCCACAACCAATAAAAACAAAAACAAAATAAAATATAAACTGAAAACTACTAGATAATACAATAAAAATTTAGAGAATATAGAAGCACAGAAAGTTGAATGAGATGTTTGCAATTAATTATAGATTCAAATAATAGATAAGAAGAATATACAGACATTTTATGGCAAGCACAGAATGGAATGATCTTCTGTAAGTACATATAAAATTCGTTGTCACTCTATTTGATTTTGGTACCCTGGGTATTACATATACATTTATCTGAACTAAGGAAGGGAAGGGAAACAACAAAATGGTGAGACAAAGGACAAAATGGGAATCTATACAACAGCAATACTCACAAGACAGTATGTTGGAAATGATCTGTACAGCTTGGGGATGGGGGATTGGGAGGGAGAGAAAGAGGAAGAAAAATGCGAGAGAGGGTAACAAGTTAGACAAGAAATGTCGGCTGGGAAGGTTACTCAGTGGTAGAGTGCTTGCCTTGCATGCATGAGGCCCTGGGTTCCATTCCTCAGCACCACATAAGCAGAAAAGGCTGGAAATGGCACTGTGACTCAAGTGGTAGAATGCTAGCCTTGAGCTGAAGAGCCAAGGGACAGCACCCAGGCCCAGAGTTCAAGCCCTGCAACACACCAAAAAAAATGTACTCATTACCTTAATTGTGTACCTGTAACCTCTCTGTACCTCATCTTGACAATAAAATTAAAATAAAAAAATTTAAGAAACCTAATAATCTGCCTTTGTTCCAGGCTTTTTGAGTATGTTTAAAGCTATTGATGAGGGAAGTAAATGGTCACAGACATGCTCTGAATATCAAAGAATGAAGAATGTTTTTCAGTCTGACAGAAGTAAACATTTTTTTCTTTCTATTTTCAGGTCTAGTGGGCCTGGTGCAGAGCTATGTCCATGCTGCCCTGCATTGAGAATGCAGTCCTTGCTTTGGCCCGAATAGAGAACTCAGCTGCAATGCAAAAGCCCATGGTAGCTCACTATGACCAGCAGATGAACCAGAGGGTGCAGCTCCCCACAGACACCCTACAGGAGCTGCTGGACCTGAACAAGGCCTGTAAGAGAGAGGCCAGGATATGGACCATCCATTTCAAAAGGAATTGGTGGTAATTTTCTCTCAAGTTTATATGGCTTAGTGTTACAGAAGATGGAAAAGTACTAGCATTTATTTTGAAGAAAGCAATTCATAAAAGGACCTTTTGTGATCAAAATGCTAATCATTTGTAAGCTAATTTTGTGAATTACTTTTGTAAGACACTAAGGCAATTTTCTAATAGATACTCTTTAAATTAAACACATATAAATGATGACTGATTATCAATGCTCACAATCAAGTTACATACCCACTGTTATCAGACTGACTTGTTATCATACTAAACAAAAGAAATGAAATTTGTACTCTCAATTCTCTTCAATGGGCTTATCCTTGACTCCATTTATCCCATTTAGTCCAATCATCAATTTGAAAAGCAAAATTTAACTATATATGTTTAACATACATTTTAAAATCTCTGCTCTGAGCATCAGCTCCACAACAAAGGGACTTCCAAGAAAAAAATGATAACCCATATCAGTACCCATGTCAGAAAGATTAAAGTTTAAAGTCAGCTGGGGGAGGGGGAGCAGGGTAAAGAAAAAGAAAAAAGAAATTAACAGGCATCATTTCAACAAGCCAGCCATGTTAGTACATGACTAAATTCCAAGCTATATGTGAATCATGGATAGGAGAATTATGGTCCTAAACTACTCAGGAAAAAATATGGGAGACCTGAAATGAAAAATAATCTAAGGTTGAAAGGGTAGCAATGGTGGCTCAAGTGGCTTAGAGAAAGCCCTAATACTGCTGAACAGAAAAAAAAAAAAGATGAACATAGTTCTTATTTATGTTTAGATTTCTGGGGTACATTACATTTTTTCAGACATTTCTAAAAGTTCTGAAGCCTTACTAACATTTTACATGGTCATAACCTTACTCCTTTTTTTAAAATTGAAGCCTCAACTAGAAAAAAGGTGGGATGAATTTTATAAACACAATATGGATGCTTCATCAGATCGGTGCAGGGCATTACTTCAAGATCTTTTCTGTCTTCTAGAAGATCTGAAATGAGGAGTTTTTCTAGGCCAAGAGCTTACAAACTTCATTGAAAACATAGAAATGTTGATAGAAAAGTACCTTAAAGAACCAAGGAAGGGGATCCAAGTAAGCCAGATTCTCACTTGTGTGTTCTGGGAAAGTGCTGAGCACTTTGAAACCTATGTGCCCACAGCCGCAATGCAGCTGCAGAGAGTTTGGCTTCCTATTCACACAGCATTCTCTCCTATTGGCTAAAGGGTTATAGGACTCCTGTTGTAATAGAGATATCAAAAAGAATATGCTCAATTAAAGTTGAATTATAATTAAATTTTGAGATTAAACATTATGCTAGAATATTATTACAGCATTGACATTTCAATGATGTAATCCACAGATAGTCATTTAGGTGAATGTAGTAGTATTTAGTGAATGTAGTAAATGTAGCTATAAAACTGGCTTTTAAAGAGAGCCAGCTCCAAACATTCAAATAACATCATCTTTTCCTTCTCTGTCTGATACTTTTACTACCATACTTCTTTCTCCCTTCCCCATTTCTCCAATTTGCTTTTTCTATGAATACTTCATACTCTAGTATATTAAATACATATAGGACTATGACACCAATAACTCCAGACTTAGAGACCTGACTCAAAATGAACAATCTCTTTGTTCGTTTCTGAGGATTAACCTCCTATAATAGATTATACATAGTAGGTTAATATTACTGGACAGTTGAAAGAAGTTGTCCATTCTTGTGGCAGAGAATTATGGGGAGAAGAGAAGCTAAGCTTCTCTTAAGCTTCACTAAAGGAAACATTCCCTCCTGCTAATGTCTTATTCTCTGGACTCTAAGGCTGACGAGGTCCTGCAGAAATACTTGAAGTCCAAGGAAGTGATATCTAACACAACGCTACAAACAGACCAGGCTCTCACAACCAAAGAAAAGGATATTGAAGATGAGATAACCCAGAACACTACTCACATAGTTTCTTCAAAGTTTAAGTGTTTGTCTAGGTTAAAACTGAGATTATTAACCACAACAAGAATAATAAAGAGAGCATAGCTCATTTTCCAGTGCAGCATAAGTAATCACTGACATAAATAGTTACACCTAAGGAAAAAATGGTCCCAGGAATTTTTTTGTCTTCAAAGAGTAACAAAAAGCAAAGAATTATGGAAGGAAAAGAGGCCATACTATGTCTCTTTCCCCATGAACTGCTGTAACAGAATGTCCCAGACATAAGGCACAGGCAACAAAAGTGTACTCTTCACAGTTATTTTTTTAATACTTTTATTGTAAAAATACTGGACAGAGGGGTTACAGTTACATGAGCAGGGTAACTGTACATTTTCTATTGTGCATTGTTACCTCCTTTGTTTTTCCCCTACCATCCCTTCCCTCCCACCTCCACAACTACACTACCCCCAACCCACCACCTAAATTGTAAAGTTTGTTTTTCAACATAGTGTTGAACATTGTTACAATGGGTCAACTTGTATCCCGATTTAAACATTTTGTTTTTTCCCTTCCCCTCCCCAAATTAAAGAAGTGTATATACAAGATGCAGGGCACCGACATCAAATACAGTGTAAACAGGGGTTATACCATGAGAGAGGAACATACAAAGAAAAAAATCACATGGTACATTATAAATACATTACAAACAATAGCAAGAAAGAAAAAAACGACTTGTGTCCCTATCTTGAGGTTCATTTCGCTTAACATCATCTTATCTGGTCATATGTACATAGCTTTTGACCATTTTTACTTGTCCCAGACATTTACTAGTTATTACAAATAAGGGATACCATGGGACCTATGTTTCTTTGGGCCTGGCTTACTTCACTTAATATAATTTTTTCCAAATCTTTCCATTTCCTAACAAATGGGGCAATGCCATTCTTTCTGATGGAGGCATAGAATTCCATTAGATAGATAGATAGATACATAGATACATAGATAGAGAGATGATAGATAGATAGATAGATAGATAGATAGATAGATAGATAGATAGATAGATAGATAGATAGATAGATAGATAGATAGATAGATAGATACAGAGATATCACATTTTCTTGATCTATTCATCTACTGAGGGGCATCTGGGTTGGTTCCATATCTTAGCTATGGTAAATAATGCTGCAATAAACATAGTTGTGCTAGTAGCTTTAGTATGGTCTTGTGATCATTTGGGTAAATGCCCAAAAGTGGGATTGCTGGGTCACAGGAGAGCTCTATGTGGAGACTTTTAGGGAACCTCCATACTGTTTTCCAAAGTGGTTGAACAAGTTTACACTCCCACCAACAATGCAGTAAGGTTCCCTTCTGTCCACATCCCCTCCAGCATCTGTTGTTATTAGAGTTCTTGATTTTTGCCATTCTAACTGGGGTGAGGTGGTATCTCAATTTTGTTTTGATTTGCATTTCTTTTATGGCTAGGGAGGTTGAGCATTTCTTCATGTGTCTATTGGCCATCCTTCTTTCCTCTTCAGAGAGGTTTTTCTTTAAGTCTTTAGCCCACTTATTTATCGAGCAGTTGTTTCTTTGAAGATTTGTTGTTGGGAGATTTCATTTTTTGTGTTCAAGGTATGTTTCAGGAACCTCCACATACTGCTTTCCAAAGTGGTTGAACAAGTTTACACTCCCACCAACAATGCAGTAAGGGTCCCTTTTGGTCACATCCCCTCCAGCATCTGTTGTTATTAGAGTTCTTGATTATAGCCATTCTAACTGTACTCCTCACAGTTCTAGAGACTGTGTTCAAAGTCAAGGCACCATCATGGCCAAGTTCTTGTTGATGGATGCCTTTTTACTGTATCCTCAGATATGTGTGTGTGTGTGTGTGTGTGAGAGAGAGAGAGAGAGAGAGAGAGAGAGAGAGAGAGAAAGAAAGCTTTAGTGCCTTCATCTTCTCTCTTTTTTCTCTTTCTCACCTGTTTATCTCTCTTACTATTATATAGTAATATATATTAATTGAACAGAGGAGTTTCATGCTAATATTTACATATATACAATGTACTTTGATAAAATCTACCTCTTCTATTATCATTTCTTATGCTTTCCCTCATTTTTAAAACACATTTGATGAATTTTGTTACTCTTTTTTTTTTGAATACCAATAAGTATTTATTTATTTATTTATTCATTGTATTTTCCCGGGAAAAGAAAGGGAAGGGAAGAGTAAGCGTGTGTTACAAAAAAAATGATTAGAAAAGGGAAAAGGAAGTACTCGGGTACAGCAAAAATCAATCAGGAAATAAAACACCCCAGGACTGGGATCATCAAAGCCTAAGGGAGCTTTAGTCTGCAGGGATCAGAGAAAGGATAGACAGGTAAGCACTTTCCCACCCTCCCTCCCCATAAATTCAAGATTTCTCACAAAGCTTTGGTTTCTAGCAGTAAACATGGCGTTACATTCGTCCATCTCCTATTAAACAATCTTGTGGCCACTTTGACATAACTTTTCTTGCACCTGTGTACAAGTTCCTGAGTGACTTGAACATACATTCATATTCCCTTTCCTGGTCTCCTGACCCCACTTTCTACATGAAAAGCCCCAATTGATTTTCTCTAGTATTACAGAACAAGCAGGTTTGGTCACAAATGTCATATTTGATGAGAATTACGTTTTAAAAACATGGACTCAGGTTTGGAACAAGGTGTGTGGGGGGGGGAAGGTTGGAGCCCTAGCGTCTTCAGAATCTTTGCATAGGTCACATAAAAGTTGAAGAGACATTCCAAGAATCATCTGTGTATGGGCTTGTAGGTTTTCTTTTAAGGGAGAAAAGGGTAGGGGATAGGGACTTTTTTTTTTTTACCAACGAAGATCTAGTCCAAAATGGGAAATAGGGGAAGTGAGGGAACAAAAGAAAAACTGGTTCAAGATCCTCACTTTAGAAGGTCCCCCAACTTAGCTTCAGATCCTTTTGTCTAGTGCAGAACCTTCTGTCAAAGATGCTTTGGCTATTTTTCTCAATTCTAAAAGAAGTTTGTAAACAATACAATCCCAAAAAGAGCATGGAGAAAAGACCCACCCATTATTATTTACACAAACTAGGCCACCTAGCAAATGACCAACTCAGAAACCCAGTAAAGTCCTACAGAGCCTAGACAAATACAATTAACTAGAGGGGGGCAGCATTTGTGGGAAGACAAGAAACCAGGATCAGACACACATCACCCAATACATTCTATTGCATTTGTCCCATTTCAACACAGTGAGGTAGGTTTGCGGTGATCTCACAGCGTGTAAACGAAACCCCCTTTTTCTCCTTTAGCTAACACAACACTATGAACCATTATGCAGCAGGGCAGGACATAGGCTCCAGATGCCACAGAGAGGCCTTCACTTATGGGTTTCCCTAGAAGCCAAGACTGAGGATTTTGGTCCTTGCTTTTTATAGATCCATTCCTGCGTGGCTAGTACAAGGTGGACACAAATCTGTGGTCTTAAAATCCAACCATATCAATTCCCATTCCTTAGATGAAAAAAAATACATATACAGTTACGTGCACAGTAATCCCAGGCTAACCTAGTGAAAGATTGAAATTGGGGCTATGTTCATTTTACAATATGCTAACTGCTAATTCTGCTTCTGTAAACCTGCTTGCGCTAACACTGACTCTTCCCCTCCCAGAAATAAGTAAAAAGTTACAAAGTCCAGATGCAGGCCGGCCCAGGGACAAGGTCTGCAAACATAGATAAAGAACAAAAGAGTATGTTCTCCTGAATTCCTGTGTAAAAACTCACAGCAGGGGGCTCAAGACAAGGACCATCTGGAGAGCCCAGCAAACTAGGTCAAATGTCAACCAATCACGAGCCTGTAACTATGTGGACTCCCCCCCCCCCCAGGGAAGCCTCCCCCTAGAGAGCCAACCAGTTTATGACTGGTGTTACAAGACTTCCCACACAACAAAATGATTGCTGGAGTATATGATAATTTTTAACCTGAGCCAATCCTGGGGAGCCTGGGGTCTTATGCTAATCCTGTGGTTTTTGTCTTTAAAAGTGCCTGTAACCGCTGCTCGGGGCTTCCAGTCTGCCTTGGACAGGGAGCCCATTTGCCCAAACGCCTAATAAACTCCTCTTGCTTATTGCATCTGCTGGTTTGGAGTCTTGGTTCTTGGGGTGCCCTCCCGTTGAAGAAAGCATCCCAATGAGTCTGGGGTCTTTCAGTTGGGGGCTCATCCGGGATCCAGGCACCCCCAGACTCCAAATTCCAGGACCGGTAGGAGGTAAGATAGAGCTCTTGTGTCTGGTGTCTTGTGTGTTTGTCACTTTCGTTTTGCATTCTGGGATCCAAATCTGTATTTGGACTAGAGGGAAAAGCAGACGTGCCCAGTACCCTAGTCCCGCCCTGGAGCCCTGCTCCAAGGTTGTCTGAATCTGTATTTGGGCCAGAGGGAAAAGCAGACGTGCCCAGTACCCTGGTCCCACCCTGGAGTCCTGCTCCAGGGTGGTCTGGAGGAAGGAGGAGATCCGAGTGTCTCTGTTCTGGGGAGTTAAGGCAAGGCTGGCCACTCCCATCTGTAATTCCTTCCTCATCTGCACTCGGTTGCCGCGCGGTGTCTGGTTTTGTCTGTCTCTGTTTAGTGTTACTTGTTTTTAGTGTGTGTTTTGTATTCTCTATAGAGATGGGACAACAAGTGAGTCCACTCCTAGGACACCTGAGACCTTGTCCTAGTTTGTTTGAAAACTGCTGGTTCCGCTTTTGTAACTTGCTTGTTTGTCAATTATGAAATTGCCACTGACCACCTGCGAGTGGCCCCAGTTAGATCTCAGCCTCGGGCCTTGGCTAGGGGGTCTGAGCGTGGGGGAGAACCTGTCAGTCTGAGGGGACGGCCGCTAGGGATTTTTCTTTTCCCTTGCCCCAAGATGACTGGGAATTCTCCTCCACCTTGGAAGGCCCCTGGGTCAACGTCTGCAGGAATCTAAGAGAAAAATCCTCCGGAGTTGAGTAGGGGGGGTTGAGCCCCCTGGTAAGTAAATGGTGGTGAGATGTCGCCCCATTCACTGAGACTTGATTTTGTCTTTGTGGCCACTTATTTGTCTTGTTAACTTTAGTGTGTGTTTGTTTTATGTTTTCTGGGGTAGGGAAGTTCTGGGTGAGTGTGGCAGGCTCACTCAGCAGACTCTGGATTCAGCTTGCTGAGTGGGAGCAGCACAGAGTTCCGGTAGGGATAAATTGGGGCCCATTAGTCCCCAACTCAGCCTTCAGTCCTTGTCTAGTTCTGTTTTAGAATTGGTACCAGTTTTAAATGTGGATTCTTGGTTTTTGTGTTTATCTGTGTTTTTGTTATTTTTTTAAACATCTCTGGGGGAATAAAAGTTCCAGCTGGGCTTGGTCACAGACCTGCTGTGCCTCCCTCCCTGTGAGGCATGGAAGGTTACTGGGCTAGTTCGGTTCCCTTCAAGCCTCAGGCTGCATTTTCTCCTTGTGGAGGCTGCCAGCAGGGAGGGTGTAGAAGGCTGTGTACCTAGTTTGGACTTTTTCAGCTAGTCCTGACAATGTAACAATTTGTAAAGTGCTCTTGTCTGAAATTGGATAAAAAAAATCTGGCCAGTTTAAAGTGGCCCCCTCCCCCAGCCCTCCTCCAACAGAAGGGATTAAAAAGACTAATTAGTGAATTGCCTTGCTAGACAAACAAGCTCTGGGAAAATAAAGCCCAACAAAGGTACCTAGTTTAAAAGAAATACTGTCTTAAATTTTTGTTTAAAAACTTTAGAAGGTGTACGTACGACTGATTTTGATTTTTGCGTGCTTTAAGATCCGTGTGAGTGTTTTGTGTATGTCTGTGATAAGAATTGTCAGCATGCTGTAACAATTGGGTGAGTTAAAATTTAAATGTAAAGGTTAGTTTAACACTGTCAAAGATGTTACCTGTTCTGTCTGTCTAAAACTGTGTATTTCATTCGAGAACCAAGAGAAGAGACGGGGGAAAACTTAAAAGCCAACAGAAGACCTATCTTTAGGGGTGAGGGGTGAACGAGCAGAAGTGCAGTTCAGCTGGTCATGCATGGTGGGACAGGTCCTGGGAGGAGTCCACACATGGTGAAAGAGGGCAAGCTGGCACAAACGCAGTTCATCTAACCCTAAAGAGTCAGATTGGATGTGTGCCCATTCCATAGAAGGGGCTGAGTGGCCCATCTTTGTTCTCTCTCTCTTTTCCCTGCAGATACAGACTGAAAACATGATGGTTAAAATGAGTGATGTGATGATCTGATTAGTATTGCTAAACTTCCCCTTGGATGTGTTAACATTAAAATTAGGAAGGCCTTAAAAAAAATTAGAAATGGATTTCTGGATATAAAGTTTAAAAATAAAATTGTTCTTAACATTGGCCTCAATGTGCACAGAGGAAAAATTAGGATTATCAAAATAATTGCCATTCCAGTTTGCTCTTATATGTTGTTTTTTTTAAGTTTCCAGCAAAGTCCAGAGCAAACCACAGAGGATTCTTAAAAGTTTGTCAGATGTAACTTTGACTCTCAATAAGTTTTAGGTAAGAGCATGCTTAAAAGCTACTTCTATGTTGACCACCTTGTTGCTTTTAATTGGAGTAAAGTGGCCTTTTGTAGGACTCATTGATCTGCAAACTGGTTCAAAGCCAACCCAGGCACAAAAAGGTCCCTGTGAGACTGTCACCTCTACTCAACCAGCAGAGTGCTGAAAGAGCAAGCAGAGTTGCTTTGGGACTCAAAGTGGCAGAGTGCTAGCCTTGAGCTGTAGAGCTGAGGGACAGTGCTCAGGCCTGAGTTCAAGTCCAGCGACCAGCTAAAGGGAAATGCCAATGAGGCATTTATCCCAAAGTGAAAAAGACACTCCTGGGACAAAAGCAATGGAGGAGCATCCAGAGGCAGTAAGCCACTGCTTGGATGGCAGAAATGTCAGATCCTAGAGTCATTTGTGCGTGGCCCTTCAAAACTGGTCAGAGCCGGGAAGTCATAAAAAGAGTTTGTAAGCATGCCTAATGTTCATGACTACCTTGTAAGGAACAGGAACTTGCCACTTGCCAGTCCTCTGTGATAGTAAAAAGCTAATGTTATGAAATGTGGGGGATATTTTAAATCTCAACCCCTTTATGTGCCAAAAGCTTTAATTGGCAGTAACTATTGAGCTGACATCAGCTACATGAAATTCATCTGCTCAGGAAAAAGTTTGTAAACCAGAGAGTCCATTGATATCTGTCTAAAGGCCTGCAAAGGTAACTTAGGCATTGTTAGGGTCACTAGAGATCACGTTCCTAAGTCATCCAAAAGGATGTTTTTGCAAACCAGAGTGCTAAACAAGCTACACTGCTGTAGCTGGAGAAAAGGTCTGTGCAGTTGTCAAAATATTGTTCTTAATGACATCTAACCCTGATGGCCTCTTTGTAAAATAGGCTAAGGTTATAGGTTCCTGGCTAGGTAAGATAGATCAATGCCCCTGAAGTCAGCTTGAAAAAGTTACAGAAGATGGACCTTCGCTCTTCTACCCCCATTTTAAGATCAAGGGTCCAGAGTCAGTTTTGGAGAAATGAGGCAAAATAGATAAAATAATTTTTAAAAAAAGGCATAAAAAATAGTGTTAACAGTTGTCGGTGTGCAAGGTGTGGAGACTGCATCTGTCAGAGATGGTTACAAGACTGAGCCTTCTGTGTCTATTTACAAAAATATCTGGTTAGTAAAAAAGTTGTGATTTTGGTAAATTGTCCTGGGCTATTGTTTAAAGATCTTAAAAACCAGCAGGATCAAAACCTGCCAAGCCTATGCAATGTATCTTTAACCAGTCTGTGTAGGAATTTACAGCCCAGCATGAGGTGTGACAGTCCCTCGGAGCCACTTAGAGACCCTGCTGCTGCTGCTGCTGCTGCTGCTGCTGCTGCTGCTGCTGCTGCTGCTGCTGCATACCCTAATGGGTAAAGTTCAACGACGGCCTGACAGTCACCTGGAGAAACTCCTGCCTGATTCCATCACCTGAGTCTGCTTCCTGTTTGACTGCTGCTAAATCCAAGATCTTGTGGGACATTCTTTTAGGTGATATCCAGAAACCCTCTCTTCCCACAGTGGATATTGGGGACAAGGATATCACTGGCTTGCTTGCCTTAGGCAATTCAGTGCATAGTGACTGGAAATCCACTCTATGGTCACAGCCTAGTTTGGCTCTGGTATGGTAATAACCTGAGTGTGTTATCAATGGAAGTAATAAACTGAAAAGGAGAGGGGGTTAGTAAAGAAAGCCTTGGGAAAGGAATTGGGGAAAAATTGATATCCCCTTTGGATAAGAAAGGATTTGAAAAGTAAGGATTGTCTTTAAGACAAACCTCAGAAAGTTTAAGTATGTCGCAGATGGAATGAGTATGTCTTAAAATTGGAGCTTACAAGTACAGCTGGTATAAAATTAAGTTAACTGTGATACACGTAGTCAGGACTGGTGGAAAAAAAAATGTGTAAGGGGCCCTGGTACTATTACTTTCATTACAATCGGACCTTGTATACTCAACAGACTTGTAAAAGAAAAAGATCAGCTCAGTCCGTCCATTAGTTCTGAGATCCAAATACCAAGCATTGAGAACAACTGACACCCCACAACATAATATAGAGACACCCCAAATTTTAAGATTAAAATTAGTCCAAAGACAAGAGGAGGGAATGAAAGATTGAAATTGGGGCTATGTTCATTTTACAATATGCTAACTGCTAATTCTGCTTCTGTAAACCTGCTTGCGCTAACACTGACTCTTCCCCTCCCAGAAATAAGTAAAAAGTTACAAAGTCCAGATGCAGGCCGGCCCAGGGACAAGGTCTGCAAACATAGATAAAGAACAAAAGAGTATGTTCTCCTGAATTCCTGTGTAAAAACTCACAGCAGGGGGCTCAAGACAAGGACCATCTGGAGAGCCCAGCAAACTAGGTCAAATGTCAACCAATCACGAGCCTGTAACTATGTGGACTCCCCCCCCCCCCCAGGGAAGCCTCCCCCTAGAGAGCCAACCAGTTTATGACTGGTGTTACAAGACTTCCCACACAACAAAATGATTGCTGGAGTATATGATAATTTTTAACCTGAGCCAATCCTGGGGAGCCTGGGGTCTTATGCTAATCCTGTGGTTTTTGTCTTTAAAAGTGCCTGTAACTGCTGCTCGGGGCTTCCAGTCTGCCTTGGACAGGGAGCCCATTTGCCCAAACACCTAATAAACTCCTCTTGCTTATTGCATCTGCTGGTTTGGAGTCTTGGTTCTTGGAGTGCCCTCCCGTTGAAGAAAGCATCCCAGTGAGTCTGGGGTCTTTCAGACACATCCTTCTTTAAAGGAATAACTTGCCAATCTAGGTCATTTTTAGATGCTGGAGGCTTGAGGGTGGGGGGAGCAAGTGGGGTGGGCGAAGCTTATCGTATAAAGTATGCAGGTTTCAAAGGTGGTTCCTCCAAAGCCCCTCACTTGAATTGGGATAGATCATGATAGGAGTTCCTATCATCAAAAGAGAAGATGGGGTGATGCTGGGACATCCCGGCTTGAGATGTATGGCAGTGCCAGCTACTCTCCAACCCACCCCATATCCCCACTTTCTCCACTTTGCCAATTGATGCCTGCTCCTTGAAACTTCCTGCTAGCAAGAGTAGCCCCCCTGACTCTGGTGGCTCAATTTTGGGCCTCGGGGAGCAGGGCAGGGCTGTGGATCTCTTCTTCCCCCTGAAGTAGGTAGGCTTTCCCTGGGAACTGGGGACCTGCTGGGCCTTCAGTGGACAGGAGGCCTCCATGTGGTTGATGCTTTGGCAGAAGTGGCACTTCTTGGGCTGTGGTGGCAGCATGCATTCCTTGGCATGATGGTCTAAACCAATTGTAGCACCTGGCTTCTTTGGATCTGCGGCTCTGTATGGTCTTCCCCTTTGGCAGCCTCACTCCCAATACAGAACACCCCAGCGGCCCCAGGGACTCGGTGGATTCTAGGCCTTTGACAGACTTCTTCAAGGTGAACTCCACAGCCTCTCCCTCCGTCAGGCTTAGGAAGCCTTCCATGTGCAGCTTACTCCGGTGCACAAAGACGTCCAGGAAGCCGAACCCCATGCGCACGTTGAACCACTTACAGATGCCGGCCTCGTGCAGCAGCTGCGGCTCCTCGGCTGCCAGAGCGGTGTCCCCAGGCGCCTCCTAGGGCGCCTTCTCCGCTGCCTTGGCGCAGCCACCTGCAAACTGCTGGTTGGACACCGAGCCCATGGTCCTCGGCTGAGCCCGCGGCCCCGGGCCCCTGGTCGGGCAGCTGCTGGCTCCAGAGAAGTCCGGAGGCAAAGGGTTGTTACTCTTTTTTTAAATAAGTTTTTTTTCTATTGTGAAAATACTGTACAGAGAGGTTACAATAACATGAGCAAGGTAATGAGTCCATTTCTGAGTTTTGTTATTCTCTTTTATACATCTGTATGAAGTGTTTTAAGCATATTAAAACTTTCTCACTGTTTCCATTCACCCTCCTATAAATGACCAATAGATGCAAAAAGGAAGAAATGGCCTACATCTTTAACCAGAGATGAAATGTAACTAAAAACTACACTGAGATTCAGTCTCACCATACTCAGCAACAAGAATGCAAGGGGAGAAAAAGGAACCCTCATACACAATTGGCTAGAATTTAAGTTAGTGCAGTCACTCTGAGAATTATTATAGACATTCCTTATGAAAGAAATAGAACAACTATATGATCTTGCTGTATCACAATTTGGACATATATTCAAAGGAGTATTCATCTTTGTTTTCTTAAAACATAATAACTTCATTACAGAGACTTTGATCTCTGTATACAGATCTATATAATATAGATATAAATCTATAATCATCATATAAATCAAAAAAATACAAGTCTCCATTGACCAAGATGCATTGCATTTATAAAGTGATTTGCTGAATGGTAACTTCTTTGTACAACTACTTAAATATAATAAAAATATAATTTAAGAAGGTTTCTAAATAGAGTTTGGATGGAACACTACTATCCAGCCTGTAGAACATTGCAATCGTGCATAACATTTCTCTGCCTTTCCTTTTCAGTGGTGTGTAAAAGGCTGAAGCTATACAGGTGACTGCAAAACTGCTGGGGAAAGAAAAAAGAAGAATGAGCAGATTATGGAACAGAAAGCTGTTATCAGGAACATATAAAACAGCTGACTCAGAAAATGGAGAGGGAAAGGGAAGAGTTATTAGCAATTCAAGAGAAGACTATTGCTCTTAAACTCCGGGTATTTCATTATATCCTTAGCACTCACAATCTGAATTAAAACCACAGTAGAAAGGTTACAGAATCATACAGAATAAAAAATGCTCATGCCCATATGTTCTAACACCACTTTTATTGCATTCCTATTTCAACTCTCTATTACAAGCCATTTGCATGTAGAATATAATCCTGCACAAACCATTTTGTTGCTTTCTAATAAAACATTTAGATTGCAATGAATTCCATTCATATTCAAAGATTCCAGAATTGTTTTACAGCAAAAGTATTTAAAAAAAAAACTTAACAGAAAAACAGAAAATTGTAACAAGTATAGAAGACTTCAGAGAGAAAGATGGATAATGAAACCGATGGAGGACAGAATTTAAGGTCAAATGTTAAAGTTCTTCAGCAAATATTGGAAGCAATATGGAATGTATTAATAAGTTTTATAATCTTTAATATTCCTTTTCCCTCTTTGGAACAGAAACAACTACTTGAGGAGGGATTCAAAGAAGAGAACAGAAGACTTCAGGTGGACATCCACTATATGGAGAGGAGATATAGAGACAAATGTCTTAACACATACATAATTGTCACAAAATGTTTAGAGCATGGATTTAGTTTCCATTTCTATAACCTCACATCCAAGTCCAAATGTAATGAAGACACTGAAAGACACTGAAAACTCATATGATTGCTACACATCTACACTGGAAATTCACACTTGTACATTTGTTAAGCCACAAAATTTGCAAAGATAAAATAGAGAAAGCAATCTGTTATCATCTAACATTATCTATTTAATTCTTACCTACATTTTGGGGGGGGGGGGGTCCAGTCGTAGGGCCAGAACTCTGGGCCTGGGCGCTGTCCCTCAGCTCTTCAGCTCAAGGCTAGCACTCTACCACTTGAGCCACAGTACCAGTTCCGGCTTTTTTCCTTTTGCTTATGTGGTTCTGAGGAATCGAACCCAGGGACTCATGAATGCAAGGCAAGCGCTCTACCACTGAGCCACCTTCCCAGCCCCTATTCTTACCTACATTTTAATTGATTGATATACACTTTCCTGGATCCTATATTTAAAATCATCAGCATTTTATACTATAGGATATAATAAATTATTTAAGTGAAGTACATTTATAATGGAGAGCTATTGGGTTCCTCCTGATAGTAGATTACATTTTCATCCATATCGTACTTCTAGATTCCTCAACCCCATGCTCTTACTAAAGGAAATATGTATGCCATAAGTAGTTAACAAACTTTTGGGGCACAGTAGGGTAGTACTACTGCCAGTGGCCAATAGATCACAGGTATTGAATTTAATAAGAAGTCTATATTAACCATCAATGCCAAAGCATATTAATTTTAGTTTGTAGACTATGTACAGTTAATAACTGAATAGTCATGTCTGAGATGTAGGTCAATGGTAAAGTGCTTGCCTAGCAAGTGCAATATCCTGGGTTCAATCTCTAGAAACACAAAAAGAAACGACATAAATAAATAAATAGCTCATGTTCAGTGGGGAAAATGTACCACATGGACCCTGAATGAAGAAAGATCTGGCATCTGTGGAAGTACCTATATCAGAGAAGGTTTTTTCATATCTCTATATTAGTATTTGGAGTTATTAGTGCTCATTCTCAGATTTAAGTCACGTTGGACCTTTGAACTAGAGCAGAGCAAGAAACAGGTAGTCTTCACTTCTCATGCTATGTCTCATGTGAAATAATACATCAGAGGCATTATGATCACCCCAAAAGGAACAGTTCTCCTGGTGAAATTCTTCTATATAATAGCGAAATACTCAATAAGTGTTTGAAGAAGGAGGAAACAACATTATTAATTCTGTATACT
The DNA here is from genome assembly GCF_019054845.1 of Dipodomys spectabilis. Taxonomy (NCBI): domain Eukaryota; kingdom Metazoa; phylum Chordata; class Mammalia; order Rodentia; family Heteromyidae; genus Dipodomys; species Dipodomys spectabilis. Next base: position 6,081,186 of record NW_024870825.1, on the reverse strand, counting down.
TCATTTCTTTGTGTTTATTTTTCCTCAATGGATCAGAAAAAGCCGAATCTGCACAAGCAAGGGGAAAACCGTTGGAGAAAGTACAAATGAAGTATGAGGAGATAATGGAAACTAAAGAAAAGAATTATCAGGAACTTGTCCAGTTGTTGAATTGGAAAGCAGAACAGGAAAGATTTCAGTTAATAGCATAAGAAGACAGGAATCTTGCCCTTAAACTGTAGGTATTTCATGTGTTTGCCTAATTTTCTTTACTCTAATGGTTGCAATACACAAATCAGAGATTAAAGATCTAGAACCAAATAAAGTTCATAAACAGCCAGACATTTTCCTATAGATTTGATTCTCTTTACATATCTATCCCTGCCAGTCTATGCATGTTCATTAAATGTCTTCTACAAACAAGTTTTCCTCATGAAGTTTGAGTCATGACATCACCCCACTTAAGTAACCATCAATTGAAAAGATCCAGGAAAACAAGCTCTGCATATGCTACAGATTTGTATTCTTGACTAATGGATCAGAAACTATTGTATGATCACACTTTAAGTAAGTAATAAGTAATAATTGGGCTGGGAAGGTGACTCAGTGGTAGAGCGCTTGCCTTGCATGCCTGAGGCCCTGGGTTCTATTCCTCAGCACCACATAAGCAGAAAAAAAAAGCTGGAAGTGGCACTGTGGCTCAAGTGGTAGAGCTCTAGCCTTGAACTGAAGAGCTGAGGGACAGCGCCCAGGCCCAGAATTCAGGCCACACTAGCGGACCCAAAAACAAATAAGTAATAATTAAGGACTTGACTGTCTCATACCTCATAGAACAATAGCATTTATTTTCTGCCTCATGGAGACAATAGTGGTTTTCTTTTTAGTTACCTACAGTGTCATAAGCTCATGGAATACCCTGATAACATAGGAACAGAAACCGTCTCTTCCTTGAACACTCTGGATAAATGTCCATACCACTATTCCCCACCTGTTCTCTGGGCCTTACTCTAAATCCATGAAGATGACAGACATCTGCCCAGATGTCTGGATAGCTCTTCTTCTGACCTCCTCAATTCTTTCTCCCAGGCTTGAAATAAATTTCAGGATCATACAACTCCCTGCTTTTCAGCACCATGTAGAAATCTTCCCATTGGTTATGACTGTGAGATGAAAATCCATTTTATATAAGGCAAAAGGTTAAACAACAGACAACTATGATAATTATACATGAAACCCAAGGATAAATTCTGGAGCTATAGTATTTCAAGGACTATATGAATAAACCTCTTCTGAAGATGGAAAGAAGTTCTATAAAAATAATAGCAAACACAGGAGGGGCTCAAGGGGAATTAACACCAAGTGAAGAAAGAAGTTACAGTGGTATTTCAAAATCTAGTAGATTTATTTAAGGAATGAAAGAGAATGCCATTTGAGAGTTACATAGCAATCTATGTAAAATCATTTTATGTATGTAACCTAGTTATATTTTTCCCTATTTAGGAATAAGAGCAACGTCTTCAGGAGGAAATCAATGAAGAAAGAAGAAAGTATAAGAAACAGTCTCAGGACATGAAAAGGAATAGAGAAATGAAACAGTCAGGTATTATAATGTAAAATATACAAAGATCAAAGTTTGCTTCTCATAGAGCCTGTTGTTATGCTACAGATGCAATGATCAGTTTCCAAGCTTGAACATGAAATGTGTCTGCATATAGATGGCCCTTAAACTTGGCCCAAATGGAGTTGAAGTGGAAAGGAAATGAGACATGTAAAAGCTTTCCTTTCTTGTTTATGTAAACTACTAATACTAATGTTTTAGTGAACTTACACACATCCTGTATACCAAGTCATTTACATTTCCTGTGGAGGAGGTATATGTTTTGCTGTTGATTTGTGTTTTAGAATAGGAAACTATCAGGTAGCCTGTTTAAGGCAGCCTTTTGTCCCCTCATCTACAAATTACTTCTAGGCATCCTCTCTGGTATGAATTCTGTGAAAACAGACAGAAGTAGATAGAAAGTGAACAGTACGTTTTTGGCATAGGTATTCCTTAGGTAAAGATTGGTCAAGGAGTCATTTCTGCTAAACTTAAAGGGGGATTGTCCCTTTTTTAATTTTTGAAATTTAATTTTAGCAAATGTGAATTCCTCAAAATAATGGTTTTCACATTACCAAGGACTATCTATAACAATTAGACTGCATTCTATATATAGAAGATATAGGCAGGGACCACATTCCAGAGCCCTAGCAGAAGTGCTTCACTCAGAAGAGCAATTTATATTAAGCCAAGGCTTGATGTTCGTTGTCAATAAAGCCCAAGAGTAACCACAACCCTCTCCTCAGACCCAAGTCTGATCTCTAAATTAGTGCAAGAATAGCAAAAGATTTGACTTCACTTTCAAAGCTCTACCTAAACATGAGAAAGTATGTCACACTAGAAGAATTACTGTCCTCAGGGCCAGGTATGGTGGTTTATGTCTGGAATCCTAACTGCTCAGGGGATGGAATAGAATCATAATTATAGGACAGCCAAGCAACACATTATAAGATCCCATGTGGACCACTAAAAGCAGCATGTGTGGTGGTGTGATCTGGTCATCCCAGCTGGAAAGCATAAATAAGAAGATGACGTTCCAGGTCAACCAGAGCTTAAACGAAAGACCCACTTGAGAAATATTTAAACATAAAGGGCTGGGACCATGGCTGAAGTGTTAGTGTACCTACCTAGGAAGCACTGGGCCCTCAGTTCAAATTCTAGCACTGTGAAATAGATCATAGAGATAGATAAAGATATCAACATAATTAACATTTGAATAAAAAGAGAAGAATATAGTAATATTACTTTATTTTATCCATCTTATTCTCAGTGGAGTGTGCAAAGGCTGAAAATTCACAGGTTACACAAAAAATTGTGGAAGAAATACAAGGAAGATACCAGCGTACGATGGAAGAGAAAGAACAGACTTTTCAGAACTGTGTAGAACAATTGACTGAGAACATGAAGAAGGTTAGAGCTCAATTAATAGGAGAGAAAAACCAGGCCCTGGCTCTAAAAATCCAGGTAGTTCATTGTGTCTTCTCAATTTTCTTATCCAATGAGCAGGGATAAATGACAGAAATTTCAAGTTAGTGCTCTTGGTCCAGGAAAGAAAAATTTGCAACCAGAAAACCAACTAAAGATTTCCTTTTTTTCATGTTCCTGTCACTTCTAGTTAATGATTGCTAGTGGTCTTTTACAAATCAGTCAATGTACAACAATAAATAATCATACAAGGTGCATTATATGTATCAAATATCACTTCTTTATCTAGTGAGAGAAAACGATACAATCATCTTTTTCAATTGAGAAAATTATAATTTCATAATAGAAACTGCTATGGGGCCTAACACAAGCAAATGTGCTGTACATGACTACTTTGCCTCATAAGGTCCATAGGTATTTTATATTTGCAATATTCTGTGTCTTCATGTCTCTGACCAACCTCCTAAGTAGGAAAACTCCCTAACTCTATTCACCAGCAGTGTGTCCAGATGGTAGGTATTTTCCTGTTTTCCCTGGTCCTATATGAGCTTTTGTTTTATTTTGTCCACCTTATATGATGCAGGAAGGCAACAACAATATTTTAAATAATAATTTTCTGAGCATGATTTTCTAATGATGAGGAAAAGTACCCGTTTATATTAATTATGTAACAAGAATGTAGGATGTAGAGATGGTACTAGGGTTTGAACTCAGGGCTTCATTCTCCCTAGGCAGGTGCCTTACGACTTCAGCCATGCCTTCAGCTAGATATAAAAAAGGGGGAACTTATCTCACTTTTATTGAACAAATTCTTTTTATTTTATTAAATTTATTTTATTGTCTTTAAGTAGTTGTACAAAGGAGTTTCACTTTCAATATGTTTGTTTAGGCATACATTGAATTTGTTCATCCTAATTTATTCTGCACAAGATTTTTATTTTCACATTCTCTTTCTAGAAACAAGATGAACGTCATAGTGAGTGAATCAGAGAACTAACCAATCCACATCAGCAACAAATGGAGAATCACAAGAAGAAAAAAATGTGCTAAATCATCATGTTCTTTGATGTGAAAGTTTAACTTTTCATAGAAACATAGGCTTTCTCTTCTGGTCATTTTTCTTCAGAACTTATGTTCAATGAGCAGAACTACAGAACTTTTTACATTCAGCCTCCAATAATAATTATTGGAAAGCTTATGCTTAAAGGCAATGTGGTACCCTATTGAAAATGTCATTCATACTTTTTGGCAGTACTAATAAATCACTATTTAAAGTGATTTTGTCAGAAATCAGGCACATTCACTCTAAGCAAATTTTCAGCTGTGTAACCAAGATTTCACTTATAACTGTCTTTAGTTAAGTAGGTGTTTTTATATATAGTTATTGTATTTAGCACCGACTTTTCTGTCTCATTCACACAGTGCTAGATATCCTCACCGCCATGTTTTCACTCAAGGGTCTGCTTTGTCCTTTTATTAGATTTGAGAGCTAAGAATTTTAAAAGACCTATATTTAACTACATTTTTGTTCTGCTTTTTAGCTATTATTTCCTTCTTTGAGCTACTGAGTATAAAATGCCTCCTTAAGATGTACCAGAAAATAAATCAATTAAAACCAAGAAACTCATACAGATTTTGAACTGAGATGAATTTCATATTAAAGTTTTTAGTAGCAGACTCTTCAAAAACCAGCTCCAGATTCTATAGTTCTTTAGCCCAGAACAACAGCACTTCAAATGTCTTTTTCTTTAAATTTATTATAAAGCTGATGAACAGGGGGGTTACAGTTATATAAGCAAGGTAATGAGTTATATGAGTAAGGTAATGAGTATATTACCCCCTCCCTCATTTACTCATGCTTGTCACTCTCCCCACCCCTCCCAAGCTGTAAAGTTCATTTCCAACATAAAGTCTAGTGAGTATCATTGTTGCATTAATTCAGCCCTTGTCCTGCTGTTTCTGTGATTCCCTTTCCCTTCCACAGATCAGATAAACGTATATACAAGACAAATGGTACAGAAAACTAAAACAGAAAAAAAGAGAAATAACTGCTTAAGAGATAATACCACAGTCAGTACCATCTGCCACCAAAGTCTTTGTATCAAAGGCCAGAACCTGTACTGATATCCAACATTAGTTCAGACAGCCTGGGTATATCCATTTTCACTTTTTTCTCTTCCTTTTCCTTTTACTTGTTTGTTTTTGCTTTGTTTTTATCTGTTCTGTGGTTGGGTTGGTTTTGTTTATATTTTTAGCTTGCTTCATTCTGCTTAGGCTGGACTTAAACCCACTATGTAGGCCATGTTGGCATTGAACTCCCCACTATTCTGCCTCAACTGCTAGGTGCTGCGATTGCAGCTGTGCACCACCACGCCAGGCTCTCCACTGATGCATTCAGTAAATAAATTCCCCCAACATTTCAGAACAGGTCTGCTTCTAAGTCTGACAGAAGTTCATCGTCTCAGCAGAATCAAAATACCTTCCTGTGTGTGATACTGAATGTGAGGGTTTGTTCATGTGCTACAGTGCTAACAGAACCTTCTACATTAGTAAATGACATTTGTTAAGGTCATCCAGTACAGGCAGGTCACTGAGGTGTGCTGTCCCCATTAAGTTCTAGGAAACAAGTACCTTTTTTTATTTTTTAGTATTTTCAGGTACCTCGCAGTACTTTTTAATATTTATTTTTACCGTAGTCTTTCAATATTCCTTTAATTTTTTTCCTACATTAATGAACAAGTTACTCACTTTACTAAGACATTTTAGGCACCATCTCTTTTAAAAGCCTTTTATAAACTAAGAAAAGAGCCAAGCACTGGTGGTTCATGTCTGAAATTCTAGTTACTCAAGAGGCAGAGATCTGAAGGATCTGATTATCTGGATATTAAAGTTTGTTAGGATCTATTTGCAAAATAACCAGCAAAAAGGAGGAGTGGCTCAAGTAGTAGAGTATGAACCAAGTAAACAAGCTGAGCAAGCATAGGGCCTGATTTCAAATATTTCAAAACTTAGTTGATTTCAAATTTCAGTACTAAATATAGATAGGTAGGTAGATAGCTAGTTAGACAGATAAGAAAGTAATGAAAGGCCAAGACAAAAGCAAGAAAGTTTCACCCCATTCCTCTTCCATAATAAAACTGTGGGCAAAATTTCCAAACAGCTTTACCAGAACTCTGAAAGGGAGAAAAAGGGTATGGCAACTAAGCAAATCTTTGACCAAGAAGAAGGCCACACAAACAGCATAATAAACGGTGTCATTTGTAACTGGACCTCACATCATGCTCGTCTAAGTATGAGAACTAGAATACGTTGTATTGAATGCCAGGTGGGTTCTGCTCCTTACTAGTAGAACAGTTTTGTTATAAGAAATTATTTTGTCTCATTTGACCTGTGGGCAGATGTTCCAGAGACGTTCCAGTGTTCCATCTAACAGTTCTCCAGAATGCAGAAGAAACTAAACAGAAGTCATTTTGTCAAAACATTGAGAGATAAATGAACTAGCTCTTCTACCTGGGAAAAAAAATAAGGAACAGTTGAGAGAAATAATAGGTCTGAAGTGCAGAGATAAACTAAGTACAGAGATAGACTAAGCTGAAGTTTTAAAGATATAGTATCATAAAACTTTTCTTTGAAAAGTAAATTCAATCAGGATAAGTAACTATAACATTTTTCATCTGCATCCCTATTTCTACTCAATAGTATTAATCCCAAAAGGAATTTAACTACTCTATTTACAGTAGCATCAAAAAGAAAACAATATGGCCAGGCACTAGTGGCTCATGCCTATAGTCCTAGCTACTAAGGAGACTCAGATCTCAGGATTACAATTCAAAGCCAGCTCAGGCAAGAATGTTCACAGGACTCTTATCTCCAATTAACCACCAAAAAGCTGAAAGTGGAGCTGTGACTCAAGTGGTAAAAAGTGATAAAGCATTAGCCTTGAGCAAAATAAAGCTCAAGGACAGTGCCCAGGCTCTGAGTTCAAGCTCAAGGACCTGCACAACAATGTGAATAAATTTAACTAAATATTTACAAGTCTTATACTCTGAAAACTACAATGCATTGTTAAAAATTAATTTATTATCGGGTGGGAGGAGGTGGGGGAGTATGGGAAGGAATGGGAAAGAGGAAGCAACAATGCCTGATAAGAAATGTACTCGTTATCTTGCCCAAGTAATTGTAACTCCTCTGTACGGTATTCTCACAATAAAAAAATAATTTATTATGACTAAAAAGTGTCTAATCTTCATAGATTGGAGGACTTTACATTGTTAAAATGGCAATGCTCACTAAAACAATCCACATATTTAAAGCACTTTTTGTCATAATCTCACAAATGCCAAGCTTAAAATTTATGCTTAAGGTTATCCTATAGTGCAAACAAAAAGCTTGGAAAGACACAAAGTTAGAAGACTCATATTTTAAACTACAAGACATACATCAAAACCACAGTAATCAAAACAGCACAGTAGTCACAGGATGTGACACATATGTACCAATGGAACAGAAAACTAAAGATCATCATGTGAGCAAAAAAGGTCAGACTGGGGATGACAAGTGTAGCATGTTCTTCCTTACACACACAGTGCATAAACTTAACCAAAGATGTGTCAGTCTTCCACATGTGGAAATTTATATACACACACATATATGGATGTGTGTGAGCATGAAATAAAACAATAAAGTTTTATTCCGCCTAAGAAGAGTAAAACTACTATTTGTTGAAACATGTATGGAACTGAAGATAATGTTTAGTGAAATAACCATTCCCATGAAAACATATTTTCTCTTATCTGTGGAACTTCTGAAGAAAATAAAACCAAAGATCATGGAAATAGGAAGGGTTAGTGACACTTAAGGGAAAGGTGGAAGGGGAGCGAAGAGTTGAAGAGAAAGCAAAAGAGGATTGACTACGGTCAAAGTACCTTCTACGTGTATACAGAACTGTCACAAGGAAACTTGTCATTGTGTACAATTGATATTCACCAACTTAAAAAAAAGAAAAGACAAGTGAGCCAGTTTACATTAGTCAGTCGGGGATAACATAAAAAATGAAGACACACGTAAGTCAATAAATGTAATCCAACATATCAACAGAGCCAAGGTCAAGAATCACATGATTATCGCCACAGATGCAGAAAAGGACTTTGATAAAATTCAACATTCATTCATGCTAAAAGCTCTGGAGAAAATAGGAATAGAAGGAACATTTCTAAAAACAATAAAAGCCATTTATGACAGACCAATAGCCAATATTATACTTAATGGGGAAAAGCTACAACCAATTCTCCTAAAATCAGGAACAAGGCAAGGATGCCCACTGTCTCCACTCCTCTTCAATATAGTCTTAGAACCCTTAGCCAGGGCAATAAGGCAAGAAAAAGACATTAAAGGATCCGCATAGGGAAAGAAGAAGTTAAACTATCCCTTTTTGCAGACGACATGATACTATACCTCCATGATCCCAAAAACTCCATCCCCAAACTCTTAGAAATCATAAATCACTTCGGCAAAATAGCAGGATACAAAATAAACCCACAAAAATCAGTTGCCTTCCTATACACTGATAATGTACAGGAAGAGAGGGAAATAAAGGGAGCAACCCCATTCACAATAACCTCCCAAAAAATAAAATATTTAGGAATTAACCTAACCAAAGATGTAAAAGAACTATTTAATGAGAACTGTAAAAAGTTAAAGAAAGAAATTGAAGAAGACACTAGGAAATGGAAAGACCTCCCATGCTCCTGGATAGGCAGACTTAATATAGTAAAGATGGTAATACTTCCAAAACTAATATACAACTTCAATGCAGTTCCTATTAAAATCCCAATGACGTACATCACTGAAATACAGAAAACAGTCCAAAAATTCATATGGAACAACAAAAGACCTAGAATAGCCAAAACAATTCTAGGGGATAAAGACAATATGGGAGGGCTATCCATGCCGAACTTCAAACTCTACTACAGAGCTATAATCACAAAGACAGCATGGTACTGGCACAAAAACAGACCCGAAGACCAATGGAACAGAATAGAAGATCCAGAAATAAATCCACAGGCCTACAGCCAGCTGATATTCGACAAAGGAGCCAAAGACATACAATGGAAGAAACACAGCCTCTTCAACCACTGGTGCTGGGAAAACTGGGCAGCCACATGCAGAAAACTAAAAGTGGACCCCAGCCTATCACCATGCACCAACATCAATTCAAAATGGATTAAAGACCTTAACATTAAACCTGAATCTCTGAAACTACTGCAGGACAGAGTAGGAGACACACTTGAACTAATAGGCACAGGAAGGAACTTCCTGAACAGAGTCCCAGGGTCACAACAAGTTGGAGAGAGACTCGACAAATGGGACTACCTTAAAATAAAAAGCTTCTGCACAGCTAAATCTATCGCAACTAAGCTAGAAAGACAACCAACGAATTGGGAAAAAATATTTACCAGCAATATATCAGACAAGGGGTTAACATCCTGTATATACAGGGAACTCAAGAAACTAATCCCTCCCAAACCTAACAAACCAATTACTAAATGGGCAAGGGAACTAAAGAGGGACTTCTCAAATGAAGAAATAAAAATGGCAAAGAAACACATGAGGAAATGTTCATCATCCCTGGTGGTGAAGGAAATGCAAATAAAGACAACCCTGAGATACCACCTTACCCCAGTCAGAATGTCCCACATCCACAAATCAGCCAACGACAAATGCTGGAGGGGATGTGGAGAAAGAGGAACACTATTACACTGCTGGTGGGAATGTGCACTTATACAACCACTTTGGAAAGCAGTCTGGAGGGTCCTTAGAAAGCTAAAGATTGACCTCCCTTACGACCCAGTCATACCACTTCTAGGCATCTACCCTGAACAACAGGAACCAATACACAAAGACACGTGCACCTCCATGTTTATTGCAGCACTGTTCACAATAGCTAGGATATGGAAACAACCTAGATGCCCCACCACAGATGAATGGATCCAAAAATTGTGGTATCTATACACAATGGAATATTATGCAGCCATTAGAAATGACAAAATAATGGCATTTGCAGGGAAATGGATGGAGCTAGAAGGAATCATGTTGAGCGAGGTTAGCCAGGAACAAAGAGACAAACAGTACATGGTCTCCCTGATAAGTGGATGCTAAATCCAAAATGTTAGGTGATAGGACAAAACTAACAGGACTTAAGAAACAAAGAACTCCCACTCATCTGGTTGAACCACTACTAAATATCCCCATGCTGCTGATCACATATATGGTATATAACATGTGAACACCGTTATATATTACAGACTGTGATAGACAATTTGCTCCAGGAAAGTTAGAATGAACTTGTGACTTTAAATGAGCATCATTATTCCACAATACTGTGAATTTCCAGAAATTATGTAATCACTTAATCACAATCAAAGAAAAAAAAGAACCTCGGGGAAGGGAGGGAGGGAGGGGATGGTAGGGGGAAAACAATGGAGGGGGTAACAATGTTCAAGAGGAAGTGTACTCATTACCTCACTCATGCAACTGTAACCCTCTGTATAGTATCTTTACAATAAAAAAAAAATGAAGACACAGATGAGTTTTTCTAAAAATACAATTTTTTTTTAATTTTATTTTATTTTATTTGAGAACATACTGTACAGAGGGGTTACAATTACATGGTCAGGATAATGCATACATTTCTTACCAAGCATTGCAGCCTCCTCCTTTGTTTACCCTTCACCTCCCTTCCCAGCCTCCCCCCTCCCCCCCACCCAATCATACTCCCCCTCCCCCCCCCTCCGACATTGTAAAGCTGGTTTTGACATGACATTTTGTACTTCTCATTGTTGCAACAGGTCCACCTGAATCCCTAACCGACTTGTTTGTCCCCATCTCCTCCACATGTTATACTGACATCAAATATAGTGAAAGCAGGGGTTACACTGTGGGAGAGGGACATACAAAGCAACCAAGAAATAATCTTATAAATGCGTTAGAAACACATGCATGAAAGAAACCAAAACATTAAAATACATATTTGAGGGTTCGCTTTCCTAACATCACATTCTCTGACTTTTTCCGCTTGACTCATACCTATACTAGATATTGCAAATAAGGGAAACCATGGGACCTATGTTTCTTTGGGCCTGGCTTACTTCACTTAATATAATTTTTTCCAAGCCTTTCCATTTCCTAACAAATGGGACAATGTCATTCTTTCTGATGGAGGCATAGAATTCCATTGTGTATATATACCACATTTTCTTGATCCATTCATCTACTGAGGGGCATCTGGGTTGGTTCCATGTCTTAGCTATGGTAAATAATGCTGCAATAAACATAGTTGTGCTGGTAGCTTTAGTGTGGCCTTGTTTGTGATCATTTGGGTAAATGCCCAAAAGTGGGATTGCTGGGTCATTGGGGAGCTCTATGTGGAGTCTTTTGAGGAACCTCCATACTGCTTTCCAAAGTGGTTGAACAAGTTTACATTCCCACCAACAATGAAGTAAGGTTCCTTTCTGTCCACATCCCCTCCAGCATCTGTTGTTGTTAGAGTTCTTGATTTTTGCTGTTCTAACTGGAGTGAGGTGATATCTCAATGTTGTTTTGATTTGCATTTCTTTTATGGCTAGGGATGTTGAACATTTCTTCATGTGTCTATTGGCCATCCTTCTTTCTTCTTCAGAGAAGCTTCTCTTTAAGTCTTTCGCCCACTTACTTATTGGGCAGTTGTTTCTTTGAGGATTTGTTGTTGGGTGGTTTAATTAAAAATACAATTTTTAAACCCGCCATCCTCAGTAAAATCTGCTATGCTCAAGCATGCTTCCACTGTATATTTGGCAGGTTCAGACGGGTTGTTTCCAGCTCTAAGTCAGATTACATTTCTGTCTAGAATGCCAAAGTCCACTTTCACTGCAAGTGAGGTTGTGTCAATGTCCCAGAATGACCTCACCTAACCCTTGGATGCTATCCAGGTGTCACGGGTAAATGATGAATACATTCATTGACTTTGTCTCTCTATTGATAAGACATATAGTTTGAGATAAGGTAGTGGATTCTTATGATTTTATGTTGCCTGGAAAACCATTTTAAATATAAAATGTTTAATTTTCCCAATATACAGAGGCAAGGTGCAGGTATGCTAGGCACAATTTCCCAAATACACCCCTGAATAACTCAAGTCAGTGGTGATTTAATAACTAGAGGCTATTCACTTTTTTTGAGCTCTCTTTAAATAGACCGTTCATGCATTTCCCTCTCCACTTAATATGACCCGCATTTATTGTTGCAAGTGGCTTAGTATATTGTTTCAAGTAGCCTTGGCTTTCCTTCCATTCATAGTACACCCCCTCTACCCCAGGATCTGATAGTAAAATATTCCCATTTGCTTCCTGCTGTTATAATATCATCTGTGCTGTCCATCTGAATGACTGGGAGCTATTTCAGATTCACCTGGTTTTTCCAGATTGACCTAAGAGAACTCAAAACCCTGACACTCCCCTCCCCCTCAGCAGCTCCACGGTGAGGCTCTCATGAACTAAACAAAAGTCAGACAAGACTCACAAGGCAGGCACAATTATAAACAAGGTCCCAATGTGAGGGAGCTTTGGTTGTGAGTGAGGAAACCAGGTATCATTCCGTCTGCTGTGAAAGACATCTGTAAAACACTGTGTTCCAGTACCTTTCCTTTCCTACTTGGGCACCATTGCTAGTACTCCAGTAATAAAACCCCAACTTATCTAGGAGGGTATCAAAACAGAAGGGTGTGTGATCAAGCTAGACAAAAGACATTATGATTCAATAGAGGGTTTTAGAGAATTCACCAAGGAAGGAGGAGGGATTAGGGGTGCTGTCTAGAATAAGTGTGTCATAAGTACAATACCACAATGTCATGTGCTTCAAAGACATCTCCTGTGTTTTGCTATTCTTCATTGTCTGTATGCTTTCTGAAGGAATAGAATAAATGATCCAGCCACCAACATGAGGATGTCATCTCTGCCACTTTGAATACTTAAACCTTAGGGATGTGGCAGGGAAAAATACAAAGTAACCACTAGAGGTCAGTGCTGGGACACCAACCTTGTAAATGTAGAGGGGTCTCATTCCACCAATCGTCAGGAGTACTCAATATTCAGTGCGAAGTGTTTGAGTACTCACACTTGAACACGGAAGATATTTTGCATTCATGACTATTATGTGAATATTGCTTACAAGTTGCTTAAATTAAAATGTGCATATCCATGTATTTCTAGTAACGGTTTGCCATGAGTGGCTATATTTAGTATAAGTATAAACTGTCAATCACTTGATAGATTTGCAAATTTATCAAACCTTAATATAACCTGTCTGTTCCTATTTGGCTGATGATACAACATCACACCATGTGCTGCTGACTAATTCACATTTTACAAAAGTTTTATAACTCAATACTCATATTTAATATCCAACTTGATATAATTTATTATTTGCATTAAGAAAAATAATATTATTAATCACGTTGTACCATTCCTAGTATCGCAATTACTTGGAGGAAGGGTTTTTAAGAGAACATTTTCCTGTGAAGAATGCATGCCTTTTTAGGGTTAGCTAAGAACACACTGGGCTACTGACAGCTTACTTGCAGTTTGCAGATAGTGTGTTGATGATCTCCCAGTTTGGAAAGAGCAGCTTACTCTGAGAACAGCTGCACACACCACATGATGTAATTCTTCCCCCCAAAGGCACAACAGCTGAAATTTTACATGGCAATGCATTTTGCTGGAGATTGGAGATGTGGACATGGGAACTTATCTCTTGTTTCTTAATCTATTTTTTTCCTCTTGTGTTACTGAGGATGGAACCCAGGATCTTACACTGAGCTACATACCTAGCTTAGATGTCATCTTTTCTCCTTTGATTCATCTGTCCATAATAAACTTTGAAGAGAACAATAGTCTTCCTCTTCACACTAACTCAGCCCAAATTATTTCTACCTTTCTAGCTCTAATTTCTCCTTTCTCATATTGTTTGCTTTCCACTCAGAATATTTTTGAGCAACAAAATATTACCAAACAACTGATTAGTCATATTGTATTGCTCCTGTTTCTGCTGTGTTTTCATTCTTGTCATCACAGGTGTATTTTTGCAATAGGCATTTCAGTTCTTCTTAGAAACACACCCATTTCTTTCTCAAGAATTTTGAGGTGACAGTAGATGAATGGATCAAGAAAATGTGGTATATATACACAATGGAATTCTATGCCTCCATCAGAAAGAATGACCTTGCCCCATTTGTTAGGAAATGGAAAGGCTTGGAAAAAATTATATTAAGTGAAGTAAGCCAAGCCCAAAGAAACATAGGTCCCATGGTTTCCTTTATTTGTAATATCTAGTATATGTATGAGTCAAGCAGAAAAGGTCAGATAATGTGATGTGAGGAAAATGAAACTTTAGATATGTATTTAAATTTTTTTTCTTTTGTGCATTTGTTTCTAATGCATTTACAAGATTATTTCTTTGTTGCTTTGTATGTCCCTCCCCCACAGTATAACCCCTGCTTTCACTATATTTGATGTTGGTATAATTTGTGGAGGAGACGGGGAAAAACAAGTCGTTTAAGGATACAGGTGGACCTGTTGCAACTATGAGAAGTACAAGTGTCATGTTGAGAACTCACTTTACAACTTTGGTGTGTGTGGGGGGGATTGGGTGGCGGGGGCGGGGGGAGGCTGGGAAGGGATGTGAAGGGTAAACAAAGGAGGAGGCTGCAATGCTTGATAAGAAATGTACTCATTATCTTGCCCATGTAATTGTAACCCCTCTGTACAGTATCTTCACAAAAAATTAAAATTAAAATTAAAAAAAAGAATTTTGAGGTGAGATTATAATAGACTTTATTTTTATATTTTAACCCACTAACACACATAGAAAAAAATCAACAGTAAGCTATAATAAATCTTTTCTTCTTAGTAATTAGGTTAAATACTTCAAATAAAAAAATACATAAGCAGGGGTAGAAAAAAACAACAGTAAGCTATAAAAAGTATTTTCCTATCAGTAATTGCTTTAAATGTAAATAAATTGAACACTTCCATTAAAAGACGTCTTTTGGCTGAATGGAAAGAAGAAAAGATCCTGCAGAATGCTAACTGAATTCATGCTCCAAACATATATAAGATCTATGTGAAAGGATGGGAAATGGTCACCAAAATGGTCTCCAGAACAAGCAGAATGACCACAATGTTTGTAACTACATAGGCATTCAGTGAAAAGCTGCCACGGCAGATCAAAACAAAGACCAATTTACCTTAAAAATAAGCTCATAATAAATCAATAAGCAGCCAACCTCAGAGTCCAAACAACCTGACACACACACCAGCACTGGCATAACTGAAAGAACTAGTCAGCAACACTATGATAGGTATGTTTAACATTCTACTACTAATAATAAAATATCCAAAGAGACATGAGAAACATGATAGACCAATATTCAGGTACTCTATATTCTGACACCAGAATACTTTCTTCTCAAGCACACATGAGACCTTGTCAGGATATATCATATATTAGGCCACACACACACACACACACACACACACACACACACACAAACACACATCCATATTCTACCTTCACATTCTTGTCTGTATGTAAGACATTAATATTTGGAACATCTCTGAAATCACTCAACATATATACTTTGATCTGTGACTATTCGAAAATTTTCAGGACACAGACTGGGAACTAATTCAACAAGCAAAGGAGGAAATATGTCTTCTTTGTATCCAGCATTTAAAAAACAAAAAACCAACTTCCAAGAAAACTTTCAAGCAGCCTAATGTACAAATGATGAAAACCTGCTTTCCAGTCACTGCCTTGAGAAAGGGCCTGTTTTTCTAACACCAAAGCTGTTTCCGAGAAACTAAGTTTGTTAGCTTTCACTTTCAAACTTAGGTTTGTCCAAACTGAAAGTTGTTTCAAGTTGTCCTGAATTAACACCAGAAATCTCTTGCTCATGAATAAAAACAGATAAGCAGGGCTGGGAAGGTGGCTCAGTGGTAGAGTGCTTGCCTTGCATGCCTAAGGCCCTGGATTTGATTCCTCGCACCACATAAGCAGAAAAAGCCAGAAGTGGCGCTGTGGCTTAAGTGGTAGAGTGCTAGCCTTGACCTGAAGAGCTGAGGGATAACGCCAGACCCAGAGTTTGGGCCCCATGACAAAAAGACCAAAAAAAAAAGTCCAGAGAGTTTAAATTTTTGCAAGGCTAGACAGACTTCAAAAACAGGAACAGTTAGGAGCTGGGAAGGTGGCTCAGTGGTAGAGTGCTTGCCTCACATGCATGAGGCCCTGGGTTCAATTCCTCAGCACCACATAAGCAGAAAAAGGTGGAAATGGCGCTGGGGCTCAAATGTTAGAGCACTAGCCTTGAGCTGAAGAGCTGAGGGACAGCGCCCAGGACTAGAGTTCAAGCCCCATGACTGGAAAAAAAAAAAATCAGGAACCATTAAAGGAGAGACTTATATTCACAGCAAGTTTCAGTCCACTTTAGCAAAATACAGAGCCATTAAGGGGAACATACTTTGAGTTTGTTTTAACCCTTTGAGGAAATATCCAAACAAGCAGACATCAGGGCAATGTGACCTGAGAATTGCTTTTACTCACACACTAACCATCTTTAAGCTGTCTTTACTGGTCTGTAAAATTCAGATGATAACAACTATATCATAAGTACTGCAAAAGACAAAAGCAATTAAAATACCTGGAGATTTTCCCACAGAACATAAAGCATCTGACCATTTCCCCTCTCCTTAACCCTCTATTTGCTCTCTCCCCTCCCACTAGTACCACCATCCAGACAGGACCTCTTTTACATTCCTGTCATTTGTCTTTTTTATATACATTAGTGGCTCAAATGTGTTTTACCTTGGTATTTCACATACACACACGTGATACTTTACTCACATCGACTGCCTCCTTTACTCTCCCCTTCACCATTTTACCTGCTTCCTGTGCTTCAGCTGTTGCAGTGTTTCACTTCGCCGTCTTTATTCACAAACACAGTGTATTTGGGGATTGTTCACTTGTAACATTTTCTTTGCACAACCCATCATGCCCTCAGTCACAGTTACTGACTTTGCAGAGATGTTTCTTTCCGGTCTGGCATCCACATATTATAAGAGAAAAACATCATCTTTCATGAACATAGTCACTTTCACCGTGCGGATTCAGTCAATAAAAAACAAAAACCTTGTTCAGGTCTTATGTGGCAGAGGTTTTGATTAAGCAGTCAGAAAGAGAGAGAAAGCCCTGTCTTCAAGGAGATACATTCTAGCAAGTTGTAAAGAACATTGTAAAGCAGATGGAAAGTCAAACAACTATAACTCTTCCCCAGAAAAATGAAGCAGAGAAGAGGAAGAGCAGGAGCTTGCACATTAGACTAAAAGAATTTTATAAAAGGTTTAGGAAAAGCATCAATAAAAATGATACTGAACACCTAAGGCATAAAGGAGCTTGTCACCTGGATATCTCGGGTAAATGCGTAAGTGATGGCGAGACCTTGCCTACCACGTCTGAAAGACTACAGGAGTGACAGCTGTCGATCGGATAAGACTCGTCTTATCATGTCTATATTCACTTAGGAAAACATGGGTTTTATTCATCTTAAAGCAAAAACCTGAAATGAGTCTAGGCCCCTTCTTTTTTTTCAGTCCTGGGTTTTGAACTCAGGGCCTAGGCACTGACCCTGGCTCATTTTGCTCAAGGCTAGCACTCTACCACTTGAGGAGCTACAATACCACTTTCAGCTTTTCCTGTGATTAATTGGAGATAAGAGTGGGAGTGGGGCTGGGAAGGTGGCTTAGTGGTAGAGTGCTTGCCTCACATGCCTGAAGCCCTGGGTTCAATTCCTCAGTACCACATACACAGAAAAGCCAGAAGTGGCTCTGTGGCTCAAGGGATAGAGTGTTAGCCTTGAGCAAAAGAAGCTCAGGGACAGTGCCCAGGCCCTGAGTTCAAGCCCAAGGACTGACAACAACAACCAAAAAAAGTCTCATGGACTTTTCTGCCCAGGCTGGCTTCAAATCACCAAGTAGCTAGGAGAACAGGTATGAGCCACCAGTGCCTGACTCTAGGCCCCTTTTCACAGACGTGTCCACCACAGCCACTGCTGGGGTCAGAGGTCAATTCAGAAGGTGTGTCAATGCAATGGATGCAACTGATCCATCCGCACCTCTGCCACTCTCAATGCTGAGACCTACGTGATGCTCAGGCATTGCCCAGTGTGCCAGTTAATGACCAGTTCCATGCTTTCCAAAGAACCCCAGTATGCAGAAGTTAGTGAAACATGCCCAGAATTTGCTCCTGCAGCTTGTCCTAGGACACAGTTGACTTCCATCATCTCCCACCTCCACCATCCATTCTGGATTTTCCACCTCTCTTTGTACCAAACAACAGGCATCTCACTGAACCATCTTTTTAAAATAGGGGCTAAGCATGTAGCTCAGTGTAGGGCATATGCTTAACAAGAACAAAACCCTGAAATTGGATTCCTAGCATCACAAAATAATTAACATAATTTTTAAAACTTAAAAGCAATTTGAACAAACACTGGTGGCTTATGCCTATAATCCTAGCTAATCAGGAGGCTGAGAGCTGAGGATTGCGGTTCAAAGTCAGCCCAGGCAAGAAAGTCTGTGAGACTCTTATCTCCAATTAACCACCAGAAAACCGGAAGTGGGTCAAGTGGTGGAGCGCTCTCCTTGAGCTAAAGCAGGCCCAGAGTTCAAGCCCCACAACCGACAAAAAAAGTACTTAAAATTATTTATTTACAAGACTAATCATCATCATACCACCACCACCCCAAAAAAATATAACTTGAAAGCAACTTATTCAACAGCTTTGGGTCCATAAAGGTGAGCTTATGTTCTCAGAAGGAAATGAGTAGCACATAGCACTTTACCCTAACTTTAAGGGTTTATGATGGTATATTCAGCCTCCTACACCATTTTCCATAATAGTCGTGTTGTGGTTGGCCCCTGACATACTGTTCAGTAGCATGTTGAATCACCAAAAACAGTTTCACTTTGTTGAATAAAGATATATAGGTGGAAATCAGATAGAAACAATTATTTCAGGTTTCTCTATAAATAACTTCAGAATAATGGCAAATTGACTAGTGCTTGTCTAGTCTCATTGAAAATCAGCAATAGTGGAGCACTGTTTAGAATCTAGTTTATTTAACACCTTGCTTTGTACATTTTTGTTGATCAGTTCATTCTAATCTATTTCAGGGTCAGATGTTACAACTTTTTAAAAATTTTTTTGAAACTTTATCAGGAAGTGGTACAAAAGTCACAGACATCAAGTAGTTTCAGAAGTGTCACTACTGCAAAAGAAAAAAATAGAATGAAGAATGAAATATCTCAGTAGCAATGTATTAGCTGCAGAGCAAGCAGGCACTGTTAGAGACGTATTCCTGTACTGTCATCTTCAGAGTTTCCTTTTTCTTTACTTTCATATAAAACTTCACAACAGAAGCTGACTGTGCCTAGAGCTGTTCTTCAACAACATTTTAGCCTGTTACCATGTTAGCCTATCAACATGGCCTTGAGTCAAGTATGCCACAAAAAGTATCTACAATCTTTCTTTCCTAAATTGTGACCATAAACAGTATGATCAGAAATGTGCAACTCTCCAAGTGCCATCCTGTATAAATATGTACAGGTTCTTGGAAGAAAGCCTTCAGGCTTCTTTTGCTCAGAAAGGGTATTGTTTTGGAAATAAATCCCCCTGATCTTCTTTCCTATTTGCAGGAGGTAATGAATCATTATCCTATCTTAATTTTTGGCTGTGCTAGTTTGGGTTTGACATTTACCTTAAATGTAAACACATTTTATTCAGTGATGGTCTATGTTTTATGGTGTTTTGGATTTAGATAGCATTATTAATGCTACATACTTAGAAACTGTACTCTACTCTTTTTGGTCAAGTGTGTGAGAAATTTAAGTTACTGCTACAGATGTGTACAAGGTCAAATGTTTACAAGTACAATGAAGCTCTGAGCTTTTCTTTGTTATCATTTTTAGTAGCAGTAATAGTAATAGAATTCTTCATTAAAGTTTATTCTTGTGTTCTGTTTCTTCTTGAGAAAATTCTAGCAGTTGTATAACTTCAGAAGGTCCAGTTCTGCCACCACTGCACAAGCAGAGTGCCTGGAGAAGACAAGGTTTCCTTAGCAACCACCTACATTCTGGAAAATGGGAAGCCCAGGCCTGCGAGATTCTTGTGAAGCAATGTTTTCAGTCCTAGGCAGCTGGCTATCAGGGTAATTCCTTAGTCTGGAGAAATGAACAGTCTGGAAGCAGAGTGTGAACATCTTATCTTGGTTCAAAGGTCACAGAGCATCTGGGCCTGTGAACCTATGTAAATATTATTGAGACAAGCTTCTTGTTTGAAGGTCTGTATGCCTGTCTTCCTTATAGCTAGTCTATGTTTTATACTTTGTTGATAATGGCTTTTGCTTTGTGACCTTTCCTGTAACTTGAGAACTAGGAGTGCACAGGGAAAGGGTGGATACATTTTAACAACACAACCCTTAGTTACAACATCAAGAAGGGGCTGAAACAAAGTTATAGGGCTTCAGTCTTTGAATAATATCTTGTGATTTTAATTAGCAGACAAGCATTGAAAGAATAAACCCATAGCCCATTTTATTTCTGTTAGAGCAATAGCAATGTCTATTGTTTCATTCCTAACTTGAGTTTTCTGAGATGTTGTTGTTTGGAACAGTTTAGCTAAGAGCTAGCTGTTCTGTTATGGTTTCAAAAGTGAGGTTTTGGATGTGGGCAGCTGAGGTAAGAAGAACACAAATTTGAGGCTAGATTGGACTGCATAATAAGACCCTATCTCAAGAAAGAAAAAAAGCTTATTATAGTTTTATTTATTTTTAGCTATTTTTTTATGCTCGACTCCTTTCATTATTATCTTTCAATATTTGTACAAAAGAGGTGCCATTTATGAACCCCAAGATAAGGATTCAAATGTTTTTTATTTCTTGCGATTGTTTCTAACATATTTATAAGATGATTTTTTTGTTGCTTTGTATGTCCCTCCCCCACAGCATAACCCCTGCTTTCACTGTATTTGATTATGGTATAATTGTGGAGGGGAAGGGAAAAAACAAAATGTTTAAATAGGGATATAGGTGGACCCATTGCAACAATGAGATGTACAAGATGTTTTGTAGAAAAAAAGAACTTTACACCTTTGGTAGGGATTGGGGACAGGAGAAGGGAGAGGAAGGGGAAACAAAGGAGGAGGCAACAATGCTTGATAAGAAATGTACTCGTTACCTTGCCCATGTAAATTGTAACCCCTCTGTATGGTATTTTCACAATAAAAAAGAGGTGCCATTTAACAAAGCAGTTTATGAATACATATATATATGCAAACCTGAAATTTATATTTAACTCCAATGAGATGCAGAATTGTTACTTTTATGACTATATATCTCTATTGGCCCTCTCCCAATTTTGTGCTATAATTATCTACATATTAACTCTATATGTTTTGACAATTAGTAAAATAAAGACTTTATATAACTAATTGCTTGTGTGTGTGTGTGTGTGTGTGTGTGTGTGTGTGTGTGTGTGTGTGTGTTGGCCAGTACTGGGGCTTCAAATCAGGGCCTCACATTCTTGCTTGGCTTTTTTGCTCATCATCGGTACCCTTGAGACGTGCCTCCAGGTTTTGGCTTTTCTGCTAGCTATTTGGTGATAAAGGAGTCATGAATTTGTCTGCCTGGGCTGGCCTCAAACCTCAGTTCTCACATTATAGCATCCTGAGCAGCATGAGGCACCAGGTTAGCTAATTTAATATCTTTCAAAGAAGCTTAATGAGAAAGTTTAACTATGCAGTGCTTTGTTACAATTGCTTGACTGGAACTGGGCAAGAATGGAAGCACTGGGCTGTCATCACATTCACTAAACAAACACTGGTATCCTGCTCTCCAATGAGGTATCTTGCTGCTGCTTGGAAATTAAAACAGCTCTGTCTTTTGGCCAAACCCACTAAGAGTAGAGCTTGCGATGGGAAGAAAGCAAGTCATGACTAAAGTGCCACACTCGCTGGTCACTAGAGTCGTAAGAAGTCGTCTAAAAGAACTGTTTCAATGTGGTCATATCTTTTAAAGCAATCTGCAGGAACTTTAAATTTATTTCTGTCAGAAGCAAGATTGAAAAAATTAAGTTAAATGACTTTAAAGTAGCCCTTAAAGAAGCCAAAAAATAAGGAGGGATAGACAAAGTTTTGAATAAAGTTATTTTATAGCTCATAATTGGTAGAACCAAGTTTGAGAGTAGCTTGGGCAAGAAGTTTCAGTAACCACAGTTCAACCAATAAAAGCTGGGTGAAGTGTCATGTGCCTGCCATACCAGCTATGTGGGAGAGGCAAATAAGAGGACTGCCACCCAGGACGCAGTCATAAATGTGAAACTGTAGCCCACAGGGTTAAATGTGTGGCTTAAGTGAAAGAGTACTTGCCTAGCAAGTACAAAGCCATGAGTTCAAACCACAGTACTTCCAAATATAAAAATGCACACACACATATATCACATATATTACAACCTGTAAATAAAAAGATAGTACACATGCATCATATGTGCATGTGATATAAAATTCATGTATGTGCATGCAACTGACTTAACAATAAGTGTTTAACAGAGACACTTCTGAATTTCTTCTCCACTTCAAAATTTATATATTCCAACTATTAAGCAATGTGTGGTTCGTATGATGTTCAGAGTTGTTTTATATTTGGTCATTGAGCTGCTTTCCATTTTCTGTCAAGTCCATTGTAGATTATGGATAATTTCCTGAAACTGAGAGCTTAAATTTCAGGCAAAGTAATCAAAACAAAATTAAAATGTGGTAGAGATCGAAAAAAGGGCCATGATAGACTTCTCTAAAAACATGCCTATTTGCAGAGACCTGAAGTGCATGAAAGAACCAGGCTTGAGAGCTTTAAGAGAAGAAAAACTGCTCACACAAAGACCTCCAAAGCAAGAATAATGTGAACATTTCACAACAACTGAATCTCCCGTGAATCTCAGTAAGTACTACTTACTCAGATGTCTTTTAACAGATCATAGCAAAAAGGGAACAGAAATGAGAGCATTTGTCAAATCCCAGATGCTGGTATCTCCACTGGAAAAAAAAAAAAAATTAGCGTATCAGCAGTGGGGGAAGAAAGAACATAGAATTTAAAATTAAACAGAGTTTGTTTTGTTTATCATCATTCTGACTTAGTTCAGGAATTTGGGCAAAAATAAACTTAGCCTCTCTCTGTCAGATAATTACTATTTTTTTTAATAGGTAAAGTCTGGTATTTTATACAGAAAAAAAAAAATTAGCTTTACGCCGGGCGCTGGTGGCTCACGCCTGTAATCCTAGCTACTCAGGAGGCTGAGATCTGAGGATCGCGGTTCAAAGCCAGCCCGGGCAGGAGAGACCGTGAGACTCCTATCTCCAATAAACCACCAGAAAACCGAAAGTGGCGCTGTAGCTCAAGTGGTAGAGCGCTCGCCTTGAGCTGAAGAGCTGAGGGACAGCGCCCAGGCCCAGAGTTCAAGCCCCATGACCGACAAAAAAAAAAAAAATTAGCTTTAAGTATTTGAAGCGGAAAGCTCAACATTGGGTGGCCCCATCTATTTGGCCTCTGGTGAAAGCATAGTGTATCCTTTATTGCATTGTGGGTGGGGTCTTGTTAAGGCTGACATGCGGGACAGAGATGTTGCATGTTGTTGCACAGTGTCGCACAATGTGAAGGGGTGGGGGGCAGTGGCACTACCTTAAAAAATGCACACTTGTGACATTTCTTAACCACAAACATCACCCCTCTGTATGTCACTTTTAAAATAACAATAAGAAATAAAACAAAAACCCAAAATCCCCAAACACAGCCACAAGAAACATATTGATCTCTTTTAGATAAAAGTGAGGTTGATGGGGTACATGTATGTATGTATGTATATATGTATGTATGTATATATATATGTATGTGTGTATGTGTATATGTATATATGAAAAACCACAGTGAACCTCCCCTTGAATGACTAACATATGTTAATAAAAATGTTTAAAATAAAAGGAACATTTGGAGGCCATGTTCAAGCCACATCTGATCACAGACCCACCCTCTGAACTCCCCTTCTATTGAGAAATAGAAACAATACTATTTATTCAGAATGATTATAGTCAGAACTCCATTTCATCTGTAACATCTCCATTTCATTTGTAACATCATCTAAAAATAAAATCCATTCTTTTTACAATTATTTACGCAGCAAACAGAAGCAACAGGGAGGCCATTCAAGAAGCAGTTTGGAATCAAAATGGCTTGGATACAGATTGATTACAGTGCTATGATTTAAGATAATAAAGGGCTCATTTTCTATAAAATCATGAGAAATACCTGTTTTCAATTTAACATGCTCTTTCCTACGCTGACAGCATCTCTAAAAGCATCGTTAGCTCTACTGTGAATGGATCTATTGTTTCCAGAAATCAGACCTCTCGAACTGATCCCCCAACTTTGAAGAAAATTTGATATTTCTGTATCTCTAGGGCATTTCTTAAAAGAGAAAATGCTTTCAAAGATTTCTTTTATCCGATCTAAATTATAAATATATGTAAATTACAGGGTCAAGTGAATACTTACAAGAATATATTCACTAAAGTATGTTATATGCTTTAGTTATGTATTAGCTATGTAGTATGTTATATACATAATGGTGTAAATCCTTTGAACAACTAACTTACAGTTTAACAAAATGGATACCACCAGGAAACTGAAACATGTATTATGTGAAGACTTGGTCAGGGGAGGGAGGGCAGACAAGAGGAGAGAGGAAGGGTGGATGAATGCAGTCCTAACTTTCAGTGTACACATGTGAAAATGAAGCCAGGTAAATGGAAGGGATGAGTGAGATTGGAAGAGATGGGGGAGAATGATGAAGGGTGACACTGATCAGGATATATTGGCTCACACACAGGCACATTGAATTGAAACTCCTTTGTGCAACTACTTACTGGTAACTTTTTTTTTTTTTATTACTTCCAACAAACAGTTTTGAAGGTTCTGGTTGAGACTTTCTAGCTCCTCCTACCAGGCAGGCTTAGGAAAGCAGCTACACTTGTTGATTCAGAGCCCAGACTAAGCACTTTCAGTTTCCCATTACTCTAAACTCTTGCTGTTCTTGTAATGATTTGTTCATACAAGAAAATCCAGGAAGCATCTGGGAGGAGATAAGAGAGAACTGGGTAGCCATTCCATCCAGACTGCGGGCAAAGCTCAGGTAAGAACACTGCCTCCTCTGCTTACAGGGCTCTCTATCCATTTCTGAAGGAGCTCTATCAGGAAAATTATGATTTTATGGTTGGGGCAGAAGTGAGAAAGATTTATAAAGGCCAGTTCATCTTCTTGAAAACTACCAAGACCACAGGCTGCAGCTGAAACCGGGCAGGACGCAAAGGTGAGTTGACATTTGGCTATGTCAGGGCAGTACTGGGTTGGTGTTAAATATATAGCTTTGGATGTATCAGTGCAAATACCTGCTTAGTGTTGAGTTAGGCATCAACCTTCAGACTTCACCGAAGGGTGAAAGGCATCAGGATGGCTTTCTCCTTGTTCAAAATTGTCTCTATCAACTATTGACAGAGGGTCACTGATGAGCTAGCCTCTCTGTGTCCTGCTACAGCTGAGAAATGGAAAGAACTACCTGGGCTCAACCCAACATCCTTTGTAATCAGCGATCTTCTGTTAGAAGTGGTGCAAAGACATTCTTTTCTCAGTGTCCACTCACTCCTCGGCCCTCCCAGTGGAATGAATGCAGGTCCAGCACTTCACGAAAGTCTTTCTCTAAAAGAATCTCCTAAAAGTGTCAGTACTAAGGGCGGCATCTCTGTTTACCTTATCCTTCTCATGACCTGGGACAACTTGCCCTGCCTTCTGGAAATTGTTCATCTGAATTCCCGGCTGGACACTAGCTTCATTTATTGCCGTCTTATCTAGTAGCACTCGGCACCATCTCTCTTGTGATAATTTGTTTTCCACCACTCCTTTTCTTCCCCTCACATTATCCTTCCTTCTAGACCTCTATCAAAGAGAAGAACAAAAGAGAAAGGCTGAAAGTTCATGGTAGAAAATACAGATGTCTTCTTTGAACCACTTTCTAGCTCTCTCGGTTTGCTCCCTGATTTCATAATCTCCATGTCATAGTTATTTTTTGCACATCTAGTATTTGCAATTTGCATTTGCACCTAATTTTAGTTAGGTTTTCTGTGAAACTAATGAAGCTTACGTTTCTTAAGTTGCTTTGTTTGCATAGGCCCATTCCAAAGAAAGGTCTCTAATTACAAAAATCAGGTGGTTTTTTTTTTTTTTTTTTAAGTTGTGTTGGTTTCACTTCTGGAATGGCAATGTGGAAAGTTCTCTGAAGCCTTAAGGCAATAAAACAAGCATACATTCTTTGGGTGGGAGAGAGAAATGGACTTCAAAATTCCTAGAAATTATTCCAAGGGTACACATCAAATAACAAAGCATTTATTTTTATGGGTCTCTATCCATTAGCAGAGATAATGGATAAACAAATCAATTATTAACTTCTTGCATATTGTTGAATTGGGAAATAAATTCTCTAAATTCTATTCTAGTTTCGATTTGATCTCATATAAGGTTCCTTTTTCTCTTTCTTTCTCTCTCTCTGTCTGTCTCTTTCTTTCTTTTTCTTTCTTTCTTCCTTCCTTCCTTCCTTCCTTCCTTCCTTCCTTCCTTCCTTCCTTCCTTCCTTCCTTCCTTCCTTCCTTCCTTCCTTTCTCTTTCTTCTTTTGTGCCAGTCCTGGGGCTTGATCTCAGGGCCTGGGCATTATCCCTGAACTTTTTAATTATTATTTAATTATTATTATTTAATTATTATGATGATTATTATGAAGGTGATGTATAGAGAGATTACAGTTACATAAGTCAGGTGGAGTAAATTTTTTTTTGGACAATGTCACCCTTCCTATGCTCTCTCCAAGTTTTTCCCTCCCATCCCCACCCACAAGTCCCTGCATGTTTTTGCTAAAAGCTAGTGCTCTATTACTTGAGCCAGCTTCACTTCGGGCTTTTTAGCGATTAATTAGAAATAACATGCTTCATAGACTTGCATGCCCCAGATGGCTTTGAACTGCAATCCTCAGGTCTCAGCCTCCTGAATAGCTAGGAGTCATTTTATTATTTTTTTAGTAAGAATTACAAAGGTAAGGTTTCTTCAACAAACTGAATGGCATGCTTGCTTCTGAGAGCAGGTGAAAGTTTATAACTCACCTTCATAGCGATGCTTTTTCTTTTTCATTTAACCAATGAGGGGTTTCATTACTTTGCAACAAACCCACCAAAACAAAACAACAACAAAATAACAGGCCAACTTGTGTGGCTGTTCCACAAAGTTATCAAAGATTCAACCTTTTCTTTTTTTCTTTTTTTTTTTTTTGTGTGGGGGGGGGGGGTCCGGTTGTGGGGCCTGAACTCTGGGCCTGGGCACTGTCCCTCAGCTCTTCAGCTCAAGGCTAGTGCTCTACCACTTGAGCCACAGCGCCACTTCCAGCTTTTTCCTTTTTGCTTATGTGGTGCTGAGGAATCGAATCCAGGGCCTCATGCATGCAAGGCAAGCGCTCTACCACTGAGCCACCTTCCCAGCCCAGACTCAGCCTTTTCTATCTTTGTAGCAATGCTTTTTAATACTTCCATAACTCCCTATAATAATTTTTCCCTTACCTACCTCACTGACACACATAAAAGTTTTCTTTCATGCTTGGAATTTAGGATTTACCATCTAACTACAACAGAATGGAAACTCTCATTCTTGCCCCCCTTCCTTGCAGACAACTGACAACCCTCAACATGGATTCAGAGATCCAAATGCCAGCCCCCGTGTGCCTCATTGAGAATGTAAAAGGAAAACTGCTGGCTAATCAGGAAGCTCTGGACATCCTGTCCACCATCCCACAGCCTGTGGTGGTGGTGGCTATCGTGGGCCTCTACCGCACAGGCAAATCCTACCTGATGAACAAGCTGGCTGGGAAGAAAAAGGGTGATGCTACCTGCAAAGCCTGGATGATCCCCCTTTGTTCAATCACATTGTCAGAACGCAGCAAGGGCATGTGAGAGGAAAAAGTAAAGGACAGAAATGGATAGCGAATGATATTCTTCCACATACAGCTGGAATTTTGACTTTTTTTTCTTGGAGGACAGTAGAGAGTGATTTATAAGGACAAATGCACCTCAGGAGATGAAACAGTCAATTCAAAGAAGGATTGACTGCCTAAACATACCCAATATGCTTCAGGGGATGAGAGGAGCACTGGGATTTAGGGTTTTATCCAACTGGTTGACGTTACTAGGTGGTCAGAACCTCCCTTGTGTCCCTAAACCGCTGTCCACTGTGCAGATGCTGCCCCAGTGTGGAAGGGTACATGATTGTGCTCTTGACCTTTTTTGCCCTTCCATTTGATGCTCTTTGTCCTTTCTGGTTTACTCCTGACTACATGAGGAGAATATAGAGTCATTAGCTTACTTATTAGCTCAGGGTGTGGGCCATCCTGGAGATCGATAGTCTGAAAAGTTTCAGCATTCTTGCTCATGTCTTCCTATCTGCCTATGGTAACAAGAGCTCAGGATCAGCCCAGCACTTCTGAGTTTCCCCTATACACCTAGCTACTCCACTGGCTGAGATCTGAGGGTCACAATTCAAAGCCAATCATGGCTGGAAAGTCTGTGAGACTCTTACCTCCAATTAATCTCTCTCTCTCTCCCTCTCCCTCTCCCTCTCCCTCTTCCTCTCCCTCTCCCTCTCTCTCTCTCTCTCTCTCTCACACACACACACACACACACACACACAAGCTGGAAGTGGAACTAGAGTTCAAGTGGTTGAGCACCAGCCTTGAGCAAAAAAGCTAATGAACAGCATCCAGAACCTGAGTTCAAGCTCTGGTACTGACACCTCTGTGTGTGTGTGTGTGTGTGTGTGTGTGTGTGTGTGTGTGTGTGTGTGTGTGTGTGTGTGTGTGTGTGTGTGTGTGTGTGTGTGTGTAAATCCAAGCAAGCAAGCAAACTCAGGATCCTGATTTCCTTGGGGTTATGGACCCTGATCTCAGGTTCCAGAGTCTTGCTATCTGTCAGGAACTGGAAAGTCAATTAGGCTTTAGAAAAGATGGTTGCCAAGAATATAGCCCTCCCATTGTTGAGCCACTAGGTTGTTATGAAATGAAACAACTATCATAATACTGACAACCCTCAGGTTGTTCAGAGGTTCAGAGCAAGAAATTTAATAAGAATGTTCAAAATTAGATGTTCAAATGAGATAGTTTGCAGCATTTCGAGTTGAGACTGGAGTCTGTATAACAAAGCAGATTGGATACATGACTAGGCTGAGATTGGCCAGGATAAGAAAGTTGTCCTATTATTCTGGGAATTCAAGGATATCTGAGAAAGCAATAGGTCAGATAAAGAAGACATGCAAAATGGATCTAGAATATATGCAAGTCTTTGTAAGAAGTCACTGCTGTTTGGGGAAAAAACAAAAAACACTTATAAGTATCAACTGTAACCCTCGTGTTTAAACATTTCTCAATCTTGAGAGAATTTGGATGTCTGCCAGGCTAGCGTTGGAGTTTCCAGGGCAAGGTCAAACTAGAACAGAAGGGGGAAATGTTGCAATGGTGGAAGCATTCAACTGAAAAGAAACCATTGTTTAGCTCTAAAGATATAAGAACTACTTTTAATCTCCAACTAGCCAAGCTGTTTCAGCCTCACTAGTGCTGAGATTGTAGGCCTGCTCTACCACATATGGCTTTGATGCCATTTTTATTCTGCCAGCATCATCTTATCGCTGGACAATTTTTCTATGAAAACATTGTTAATTGATCACTCTATGGCGTGTCTTTAATGGTCACTAGCTGCTTGGATGAAACATCCCAGCTGGAATTATCTGATCCAAGCTGAGAAAAATAATAGACAGAGACAGGCAAGAGTCAGTGTCAATGGTCTTTTTGACCAAATTTAATCAACTAAGAGTGGTTCCTAGGCTAGGATGACCTCAAGCTTATTCTATGATTTAATGCTGACTGTGCTGTAGGCATTTCAACACTGCTCAAACTATTAAAAGCTGTGCTTCTGCGGAATGTCAACAGACAATAGCTACAAAGCTTCACAGTGAAAAAAAAACAAAATAAAACCAAGAACAAATATTTAAAGGAAAAAATAAGTTGCTTGATAAATAAGAACTTATTTCAATGATGATCCATGGGATAAAACTGTCTCTCTATAAGTAACAATGTATCAACACATTTGGTAATAGACCCATACATATTATGCCTACCCATTGGTAGGCCATAACACCAGATATAGCACAAGTGATAAAGTATATGGGAGCAAACAAGATACTTTTATTTGAAGACTTGGGGTTGAATTCTTCCCAGGCATATAAAATAAAACCATGGGCGAGACCCAAGGCGTTCCCCATTTCTGAAAGAGTGAGGAAAACATAGCCTATCACAGAGGGCTTGAGTGTGTCCCTTCATAGGCTTCCTCTATAGAACCTACTCCCAGGGAAATATCCTCCCCTTTCCAAGGCCTGAAGGTGTTTCAATGGCATACCCCTGAGCTTGAGCTGTCCTATAATCTTCCTGTCTTGAGTTGACCATTGGCTATGTGGAGCACCCTCAGATGTATTCCTCATAATTAGGCCTCTTTAAATCCCATTGTCTCTTTAAATGTCTACATTTGATGGGGGTCAAGGCGTTCAGGCTCAGAGGTTCAGGAATATAGTTTTCCTATAGATCCCTTTAGTTCCTACTTCCCAGTGTTGGAGGAGAGAACTAATGAGACAAATATCAAGAAATCTGATTGTGTCTGGATTTGAGTTGAGTAGCAAAGGAGACCCATGAAACATGAAAAGTATCAACACACAAAAGGAGGAAGTCTCAAAAAGGGTTGGGACCTGTCAGAATTCCAAGAATTTCCTAGTCTTGGTGTTTGGTTGCCACAGGGACTAGGCAGGGAGGGAGAGAGCAAAGGCTTGAAAGAAAGTAGAAAAGCAGGAGATCAGAGGCAGCCTCTAGCTAGCTGAGAAGACAAGGAAAAAAAGAGTTTATCCACCCATTCAGCAGACACCATTCATAGCACCAACATGGTACTGGTTGTTGGGGTATGTCAGATGTTCATCAGTCCATGAATACAGTGTCTAAAATTAGGATTGTGTAAAGGAATCATAAAGAATAATGAGATAGCCAGGTGCCAGTGGCTCACACCTGTAATCATAGCCACTCAGGAGGCTGAGATATGAGGACTGTGGTTCAAAGCCAGCTGGGGCAGAAATGTCCCCATGAGAGACTCATCTCCAATTAACCACTGGAAGTGGCACTGTGGCTCAAGTGGTAGAATGCTAGCCTTGAGCACAAAGAGGCTTGGGGAGAAACACCAAGGCTCTGAGATCAAGTCCCACAACTGACAAAAAAAAGGGTAAGGAGACAATAGTGATTTATTAGAACAAGAGCATACATCAAGGGTGGGGCAGTTGGTTCAAGGAAGGTTTGACTAGGTTTTTTTTCCTTTAGTTTTTAGGTTTATTTTTTATTTTTATTTTAGTGTCTCTCACTGCAGTCCAAACTGGTCTTGAACTTGTGATCCATCTACCTCTCCCAGCTGTTCTCTCCCCTGCCCTGCTCAAAGTTAGGCTTTGATCTTCACTTTACTCTCAGGACTTCAGTCAGTTTGCAAATTCTCCCCCCACTATCCTCCAGTTTTTTTTCATAAAAACATAATTTGTTCCTTTCCTAGAAGGAATTCACATGTAAACTAAGACTTATTTTTAAACATTTATAGAATAATGCCATATTTCCATTATTCTTAAATGGTGAAAAATATTTCCCCTAGGATTAGATATCTTTGTTATTGTAATATACATAAAAATTATACTTATAACTATTTTTATGAATACAGTTGTTGCTTAAGTAAATTAACCTTTTTATTTATTTTTTTTTTTTTGGGTCCGGTCATGGGGCCT
Source organism: Dipodomys spectabilis (assembly GCF_019054845.1). NCBI lineage: Eukaryota > Metazoa > Chordata > Mammalia > Rodentia > Heteromyidae > Dipodomys > Dipodomys spectabilis. The sequence goes on along the minus strand of NW_024870825.1, from coordinate 6,049,113 downwards.
GAACTCTGGGCCTGGGCGCTGTCCCTCAGCTCTTCAGCTCAAGGCTAGCACTCTATCACTTGAGCCACAGCGCCACTTCCGGCTTTTTTTTTTCTTTTTGCTCATGTAGTGCTGAGGAATCGAAGCCAGGGCCTCAGGCATGCAAGGCAAGCACTCTACCACTGAGCCACCTCCCCAGCCCCAAATTCACCTTTTTATGTAGCTATTCACCTCTATCCATAAAGAAACTCTATAACCATTAAGCAACTAGTAACTTCCCATTTTTCCATACCCTAGCCCCATTCTCCATTCTCTCTGTATGAATTTTGCCATTTTAGGAATGTCATGTAAATGGAATTAGACAAGATTTTCCCTTTTGTGACTGACTTCTTTAATTTAGGACAGTGTCCTTAAGGTTCTTTGCTGTTAGGACATGTGTCGAAATTTCTTTCCTCTTGGAAAGAAATTGCATGTGTACACCCCAACTTTCCCACCAGTAAATGTTTGGTATAGGAAGTTGGCCTGATAGCATGCTGCTGAGTAATTACATCTTCCTCTTCTTTCTTTCCACAGGATATTTGAACTTTTTTTATTAGTTTTACTATCTAAAAACAGTAATGTATTCCTAACTAGTTTATTATTGATTAAGTCTATTTTTAAATAACTCATTTTGTGGGTACTATTATTGGTACTCTTAGTAGTTAGAAATGTAAATGTTTTATTCATATTGATTTTATATGCAGTATATTTGCTGAAATCATTGATTACATCTCAGTGATAAGTGGAATACATAAGATTTTCTAAAGAAAAAATAAACCCATGTCATGTGTTAACAGATATCACTTTGTGATGATCTATGTTTCCAATCTGGATGCCTTCTCTTCCATTTTCTTGTCTTTGGGTGAACCTTGATAGGACTTCTGTAGTACTATCTGGAATATAAGTTGTCTAAGTGGATTCCTTTTCTGTTTTCTGACATCTCAGAGGGAATCTTTTTAGCCCTTCACCATTGAGCGTGATGTGGTTTTCATATATGACCCTCCCTGTGTTGAGACAACTTATTTCTATTTCTAGTTTATTGAATATTTTTTAATCATAAAAGTACTGAATGTGTTTCAGTTACTAACTTGGTATCATTTCTCTAGTTTAAAAAAAATCAATACTAGATATGGTTCTCCTTAGCTCTCTTAACCTCCATTATATTAAATTTTATGTCAATTTCCAAGACTATTGGCTCACTAAATCTCTCTTCTGTGCTTTGCAGGCTTCTCTCTGGGTGCCACAGTGCAGTCTCACACCAAAGGAATCTGGATGTGGTGTGTGCCTCATCCCATAAAGCCAAAACACACCCTAGTTCTGCTTGACACGGAGGGCCTGGGAGACGTTGAGAAAGTAAGGACTGAGGATTCAGTTTTGGATTAAGGCCTTCATTTCTGAATATTCTCCATTCTAAGTAGTTTCTCCTTAAATAAGAGCTTGGATTTAGCCATAATATGACTTGTTATTTTTACTAATCTGGCATGAAACTGAGATTAACAACCAGAGGTAAGGAAAAAACATTCCTAAAACAGAATTCTAATGGAAGGGCAAGATGGCCAATGCACAGTATTCTAACTGCTAACAACAGGCTGTAAACTAAGTGAGTAATCCTGCAATGTAAAAGCAGTACAGATGCATTTAGGGTCACGGATGTTATTACTACAGACAACCTGTGTTAAAGAATTGCAGCTGGGAAGGTAGCTCAGTGGTAGAGTGCTTGCCTTGCATGCATGAGGCCCTGGGTTTGATTCCTCAGCACCACATAAGCAGAAAAAGCTGGAAGTGGCGCTGTGGCTCAAGTGGTAGAGCACTAGCCTTGTGCTGAATTGCTGAGGGACAGGGCCCAGGCCCAGAGTTCAGACCCCATGACCAACAACAACAAAAGAAGCAGTTTGAGCCAGTGCCCGGTGGCTCATGCCTATAATCCTAGCTACTCAGGAGGCTGAGATCTAAGGATCATGGTTCAAAGCCAGCCAGGCAGGAAAGTTCATGAGATTCTTATCTCCAATAAACCACTCATAAAACTAGAAGTGGCTCTGTGGCTCATGTGGTAGAGTGTTAGCCTTGAGCTAAAGAGCTTAGGGACAGCACCCAGGCCCAGAGTTCAAGCCCCATGACTGGCAAAAAAAAAAAAAAAGTATTGCAGTTTGAGATTTTGTGACCTTGTGTTTAAATTTAAACTGTTGCTAACTTGGTAACCTTAAACAAATTGACTTCCTTAAGTCTCACTCTCTGATATGTCAGGTGGATATGATAGAATTGTTTTAAATATTTAGTAAGGTAAATCATATCTCAGAAGCATCATAAAAGCTACTAGTGTTATCACCTTTATATGGGTCATTGTTGCTATAAAAAAAACAGCCTGGTGCTGGTGGCTCACATCTGTAATCCTAGCTACTCAGGAGGCTGAGTTTTGAGGATCACGGTTCAAAGCCAGCCCAGACAGGAAAGTCTGTGACATACTTATCTCCAATTAACTACCAGAAAACTGGAAGTGGTACTGTTGTTCAAGTGGTAATCTGCTTGCCTTGAGCTGAAGAGCTCAAGGACAACGCTCAGGACCAGAGTTCAAGCCCCATGACCAACTTAAAAAAAAATGGAAACATGCTGGGTGCTGGTGGTGGCTCATACCTGTAATGCTAGCTACTCAGGAGGCTGAGGTCTGAGAATGGCGGTTCAAAGCCAGCCCAGGCAGGAAAGTCCATAAGACTTTTATCTCCAGTAAACTGCCCCAAGAAGGCTAGAAGTGGAGCTGTAGCTCAAGTGGTAGAATGCTAACCTTGAGCAATAGAATTCATGCCTCAAGACCAACACACATACACACACACACACACACACACACACACACACACACACACACACACACACAAAGTATATATATATGATATATATCATATATATATGATCATTTTCAATTTAAATTGCATTTAAGACTTTAGAGTGTCTGCCAGCCTAGACTGTTTTATAGTTAGCTATGAGTAATTATAAGAAGTACTAGAGAGCACAAGGGAAAACTAAAAATACTAAAAACTCATTCAAAGCTTCAATGTCCTTCTATGGGACATTACTGTAAAAAAGCTCTAAGTACCATTACCACTAAATTACCATTAATCACCTTTACCACTATTCTTCTGAGAAGTATTATGAGAACAAAACATACTCTGATTTCCAGGGTAACAACCAGAATGACAGCTGGATCTTTGCCCTGGCCATACTTCTGAGCAGCACCTTCGTGTACAACAGCATGGGAACCATCAACCAGCAGGCCATGGACCAACTGCAGTATCCTTTTTTATGGTGCAGCCCAGCACAAAGTCAGAGGGGAGATATGTCTGAATACACACCAGCTGCTTGACTCTAAATGTGGACAAATTCAACAGGAAAAGTGAAAACATAAAAATAAATTGATTACTTAATTACATACCACATAAACAGTAAAAAGCCTGAAGTAGTGCTGTGGCTCAAGTGGTAGAGCACTAGCCTTGAGCCAAAGAAGCTCAGAGACAGTGACCAGGCCCAGGAAAAAAAAAAAAAAAAGAACAAAGGCAAAATGAAGATTTGCAAATATGTTAGACTAATATGGGATGGGAAGCTGTGTTCTTTTTGCTATTTTCCTTAAGTAGCAACTTAGCTATGTGACAGAGCTGACAGACAAAATCAGATCAAAATCCTCACCTGAGCAGACTGAGGTGGAGGACTCAGCTGACTTTGTGAGCTTCTTCCCAGACTTCGTGTGGACTCTGCGAGACTTCTCCCTGGAGTTAGACATCGATGGGAAAACTGTCTCAGCAGATGAGTACCTGGCAAATTCCCTAAAGCTAGTATCAGGTAATAAGGACTTACAAATGGTAATGAAGAAGTCAAAACACTAGAAAATATTGGGGTTTACTTTTCTAGTCACAGTTTTCTTAACTTTACAGTTTTTCTACTTCTAAGTGGATATTTGTGAACGTTAATGTTTAATAGGATCAAGTATCTTGGTTTTGCTTTTTTTTATTGTAAAGATACTGTATAGAGGGGTTACAGTTACATGAGTAAGATAATGAGTACATTTCCTATCAATCATTGTTACCCACTCCTTTGCTTTTCCCCTACTATCCCTTCCCTCCCCACCTCTCCAACTCCTCCCTCCCCACACTGAAGTTGTGAAGTTTGTTTTTCAACATGTGTCTTCTATGTCTCACTGTTACAATGGGTCAGCCTGTATCCTTGTTTCAGCATGTTGTTATTTCCCTTCCCCTCCCCACATTAGAAAAATGTATATACAAGATGCAGGGCACCGGAATCAAATACAGTGACAACGGGGATTATACCACGGGGGAAAAATGTAGAAAAGAAAGAAACAAACAAAAAACCAATCACATACTACATTATAAATAACAGCAACAAAGGAAAAACCTCTTGTGTCCCTATCTTGTGTTCATTTCATTTAGCATCATCTTACATGGTCATATGTACATAGCTTTTGACCTTTTCTGTCTGGTAAGATTATCCTAGATGTATACTAGTTATTGCAAATAAGGGAAACCATGGGACTTATATTTCTTTGGGTCTGGCTTACTTCACTTAATATAAACTTTTCCAAGTCTTTTCATTTCCTAACAAATGGGGCAGTGTCATTCTTTCTGATGGAGACATATATAGGGAAAGTGAGAGGAAAAGATACTTGATCCTAACCAATCCAAATGCCCCTCATATATATGTGTGTGTGCATATATATATATATGTATATATATATATATATATCACTTTCCCTTTACTACAATTAGGTTAATTTTATCTTTTTACTAAGGATTGTGATTCTGTATTTAAGTAAAAAACATGAAGTGCAATGACTATGTATTTTGGGAGAAAACTGATTAAAGCATTAACAATATCATAGTCCAAGTGTTGGGAAACTATAGTCCATAAATAAATGATGACCAATACAACCCTGCTAGCCATTATGGAAATAAGTTATATTGGAATAATATTCTGTCCCTTCACTTACGTATTGTCCATGAACTGTAACTCATGCTATAGTAAACATTTAGAGAAGAAAACACTTGTCCCTAAAAATTAAAAGTTAGGGGCTGGGAAGGTGGCTCAGTGGTAGAGTGCTTGCCTTGCATGCATGAGGCCCTGGGTTTGATTCCTCAGCACCACATAAGCAGAAAAAGCCGGAAGTGGTGCTGTGACTCACGTGGTAGAGCCCTAGCCTTGAGCTGAAGAGCTGAGGGACAGGGCCCAGGCCCAGAGTTCAGGCCCCATAACCAATTAAAAAAAAAAAAAAGTAAAAGATACACGGTTTGACCCTTTCAAGAAAATGTTTGCAAATCCCTTTCTTTAACCTTTCTATAGGTAACGGTTACAAAGAAAAAAATTTTAACCTGCCCCGGCTCTGTATCCGCAAGTTCTTCCCCAAGAAGAAATGCTTTATTTTCGATAGGCCAGCTCACCGAAAGAAGCTTGGCAAACTTGAGACATTACATGATGATGAACTGGACTCTGAATTTGTGAAACAAGTGGCAGAATTCTGCTCTTATATTTTCAACAATTCTAAGACAAAAACGATTTCAGGAGGCATCAAGGTCAATGGCCCTCGTGAGTACTTTCCCCAGTCCTCTGCTTACTATTAAGCCTAAAAGAACATGAAAAAGCATCCACTAAGTTCATCTTTGAAAAGTAAAAATCTACACTCGTGTGAAATGTTAGATGGCACCAACATTTTTTTCACTAGATTTTGTTAATCAAATTTCTTGATAGAAAAGCAAAGGATGAAAGAAAAATAATGCTTGAAATTGGCCTAGTAGCAAAACCTGTCGTCGCCAATAGGATAGCCACTAAACATGTTATGGCTGTTTAAATTCAAATGTAATTTATTTAACACAAAATTAAAATTTAAATAGTAGATGGCATGGTTGTATTTCAAGAGCTCCTATCTACCTGTGGCTGGTGTGCTGTACTAGCACATTTAGAGAGTTCTCTTAGATAATGTTGTTTTCTTAATAAGCCAATAGAAGATGGCCTGGTGATTAAAGTAACATCTTTTGTTCCATAAATACCGATCAAGTGCTCACTACATTCAGGGCTGATGATACAGACATAAACGAAAGTATATGCTGCCTAATGGTGCTTTGGTTGATGAAGATGGATGTAAACATCCGATAGATACAGGCTTACGTAGTCTAGGCTTGGCATTCTCGTCTGACATACACATCCATCACTAGTGCAGCTCAACAGCATCAAGTCTGGCTCGGTAGATCTGGAATAGGGGCTGAGATACTACATCTCTAATAAACTTTGAAGTGATGCTGATGACATTGACACTATAGCAAATAAGTGACCTTTTTAGAATTGCATAGGACAGAGATATGACTGCCAATGTAAAACAAACATTATCACCTGATTTGTATACATAGGTCTCCAGAACTTGGTGCTGACCTATATCAATGCCATTAGCTGTGGGGATCTACCATGCATGGAGAATGCAGTTCTGGCCTTAGCCCAGATAGAGAACTCGGCTGCAGTGCAAAAGGCCATTGCTTACTATGTCCAGCAGATGAACCAAAGGGTGCAGCTGCCCACAAATACCCTCCAAGAGCTGCTGGATCTACACAGGGCCTGTGAGAAAGAGTCCATCCAACTCTTCATCAAAACCTCCTTCAAAGATATTGACCAACAATTTCAAAAGGAATTAGCGGTAATTTTTCCTTTCAAGCTTACACAGGTTCAAGTTTTACAAAGAAAAGTTCTATGAGGAAATTAAAATGTGTGTTTATTCTGAGGAGGGGAATTAATGCTAGATTTTAAACTTCACTACTGATAATTATAATAATCAAAAATAATATTATTATGAATGCAAAGTTTTGAGACATTTCTCCTGTCATGAATAAGCTAATGATATTCCAACTAATAAAAATTAAATGCATATAAGTAACAATCCATGGGGATATCCACTGTTATCAAATTGATTTAATATTCAAGCCAAAGGCAAAGCAATATTTAGTCTCAGCTATCTGAGGCAGGCTTTCACTGAGCCACATTTATATCATGTGCAATCAATGGTCTAATGTGAGAAAGTAATTTACTGCTCAAGACATGGCATAAAGCTACCCATTACTGCTTTTACCTTCACTTCCAAGGAGAAAAGGACTTTATTATTTTTTAATGGGGGTCAGGAGGAGGTATATGGACATTTTGTTTTCCTAGAAACCACAGCTTTTCTTCTTGGAGAAATGTTTCCAGAAATCCTGAGATCAATCTAATGTTTTCCCTGTTATTTTCTATTTCTTATGTTTACTTAAAGGCCCAGCTAGAAAGAAAGCGAGATGAGTTCTGTACAAAGAACATTAAAGCATCTGCAGATTGTTGCTCAGCTTTAATTCAGGAAATTTTCACCCCTCTAGAAGAAGAAGTGAAACAGGGGATTTATTCTAAACCTGGAGGTTATCGTTTCTTTACTCAGAAGTTACAGGAACTGAAGAAAAAGTACCAAATGGAACCTGGGAAGGGAATTCAGGTAACTAAGATTTATCTGTGTCTCCTAGGAAGGTGTAACAAACCCCTTTAAACAGCAATGTAACATAACCTAACATTCATTTTTCACTCAGTGAGATGCACAGGAGTCTATTATACTAGACCCACTCATGTGAATGTAATCACTTAAGAATCAAGTCACAAATTAAATTATTGTTTGTTACTGCCATCTGCTATTACAGCTGAACACTTTATGTTGATTGGAACAGAAACTCACTGATGGACCTCTTACACAACAACAATAAGTCATCAGTTTGGGCTCTATGGTAGCTTTGAATAGCTGGATTTAAGATTTCAAATAATATATCATCTGTCTCTCTCTCCATTACTCTTCCCATCCCCACACTTCTCTTCCTTTTTTCCCCACCGGTCCTGGGGCTTGAACTCAGGGCCTGGCCAATGTCTCTGAGCTTCTTTTGCTCCAGGCTGTTACAACACCACTTCTGGCCTTTTCTGTTTCTGTGGTATTGAGGAATTGAACCCAAGGCTTTATGCATGCTAGGCAACCACTCTACCACTAAGCCACATTCCCAACCCTTTCTTCCTTTCTTCTTTCTTCCTTTTATCTTTCTCCCTTACTGGAGAGTTTCATCCTCCAGTAAGTTTACCAGATATCTGAATACTGTACCATGAATTCCACTTAGAAACCTCTGCCTAAAAGGACAGAGATTCCATTTTTCCTAGTACAGGATTCTTATAAAGGGCATTGCTAAGTGCTCAATCTAGCCAGTCTAGATCATGTGACCATGCCTGTGATAAGGAATCTTGGCCACTAGACACATCAAAATCAAAAGGAGCAATTAGGAAAGAAATATTGGGGGGACAGGAATAAATATGATACTATTTCTTGCTATCAATTCTATATTCTCTGGAATTTAAGGCTGAAGAGATTCTGCAGCAGTACTTGGAGTCTAAACAAGATGTGGCAGATGCACTCCTACAGACAGACCAGACTCTGTCCGAAAAGGAAAAGGAGATTGAAGGTGAGGAACAATCCTAAGACTAGAGGGCCTAGAAAGATCTGAAAAAGCTAAAGCAAACATGGCATCACCATTTACCTTTTTTTTTCTTGTTTTTCCTCTTCAGTGGAACGTGTGAAAGCTGAAGCTGCACAAGCTTCAACAAAAATGTTGGAGGAAATGCAAAAGAAAAATCAGCAGATGATGGAACAGAAAGAGAAGAGTTATCAAGAGCATGTGAAACAGTTGACTGAGAAGATGGAGAAGGAAAGGAAAGAGTTGATGGCAGAGCAAGAGAGGACCATTGCTCTTAAACTTCAGGTATCTCAATATATCACCTTCAAGTTTCTTTTTGTTTCCTCTTCACTCTTCATCGTACTAACTGAACATGACAAAGAGAGCTTACAACCCCCTTGCCTGCTCTCTTGTGTCTGCCAGACTGTCTGCATTCTGCATCTGGTTATTAAGTGAGCGCAATTGTGTTAAGCTCCACTTTCTTTCAGGACATCCTTCCTTTAAGGACAGAATTCACGGCTATGAAGCATGCAAATTTTTTTTATCACTATCTCTTGCTTAAGACTACCTGAAGGGCTGGGAAGGTGGCTCAGTGGTAGAGCACTAGCCTTGAGCTGAAGAGCTGAGGGGCAGCTCCCAGGCCCAGAGTTCAAGCCTCACAACCAACAATAACAACAAAAGACTACCTGAAGCAAGAAATGTATCTTTATTACTAAAGAAAAGAAACACAGACTTTGATAAGAATAAGTAACTCTTATTTTAAAAGGCCCTATAGCTGGCTATGTATCTGAGCTACTTTTACTATATGGTAGAATCCACGATGAATTTTTCTATCATACTTGCTATGACCTAGCTCTAAGGAAACCTTTATGAACAGAACTTCTCCATCTCCATGATAGTCTGCCACTCCTACCTGTCTTCTATGCCCTGCTCCCATTTGTGTTGGGTTGGGAGTTATGTGCAAAAATTCAATCTGGTCATTCTGCAATTATGATCTCCCTTCCTATCTTCTCCCACCCATCCAAGGCATAGAGGCTTAGATCAAATTTCCTTCTCTAAAATACATGGATGAGATCTGAAGTAGCAGGGCACTGGTGGCTCATGCCTGTCATCCTAGCTACGCAAGAGATCTGAGGATCTGAGGATCATGGTTTGAAGCCAGCCCAGGCATAAAAGTCCCCGTGAGACTTTTATTTCCAATGACCTACAAAAAAATCAGAAGTGGAGCTGTGGCTCTAAGTGTTAGAGCACTAGCCTTGAGCAAATGAGCTTGGGAACAGTGCCCAAACCCTGAGTTCAAGCCTCACAACTGACAGAAAAAAAATTTGAAGCCAAACATGCCTCCCTAAAGAAAGAGGGTTTTTGTTTTTGTTTTCTTTCACTGTTGAAAAAAGGAGGCACAAAGCCAGAAGACAGAGAATTTGAAGTTTAGCTGGACAGTGATGCTTTAAACTAGGAAGCAAAAGGCTTCCTAAAAATTGGAAAGAAAACCACTGGAAGAAAAACACTGGGAGAAAAACCAACGTTGGTAATTTTAGGCTCATATATTAGGAGGTGCAGCTTAAACGATTTCATAGCTAAAAGACATTCAGATGTTATCACATGCCGACCTGCCCAAGAAGTATAATAAAAATTAAGAATAAAGAAAATGTGGGTGGGGGGAGGGAGGTGTAGTTGTGGAGGTGGGAGGAAAGGGATGGTGGGGGAAAACAAAGGAGGAGACAACAATGTTCAATAGGAAATGTACTCAATACCTTGCTCATGTAACTGTAACCCTGCTATACAGAATTTTTACAATAAAAACGTACAAAAAATTAGAAACACAAAAGAAAATGTTACTAAGAAATTGCATATTATAAATCAATAATTATAAAAACTGTAGAATATGCGTCTATTCAATGTTATGGATCTTAATTATCCATTTATCTTCCTTTTAATGTTTTTTTTTTTTAATTTAGGAACAGGCCCGACTACTAAAAGAGGGATTTCAATCAGAGAGCAGACAGCTTCATAATGAGATACAAAATCTCCAGAAGAGGGTGTCAGAATCAAGGAGTAACTGTGTCATATGTTGAAGACCTAAAGAATAAAGTTTATTTTTTTAAATCATCTTTACTCAAGACATAGCTGAAGCAAGTTTAGAATTTGGAACATATGCCAGTTCACTTAGTAATACATAGGTCTTGTAACATAATACCAAAACATTCAGAACAATATCTGAAAGCATGCTGATCTTCTTTAAAAGATTGTAAATTGTGCATGGATGCATTTAACCTCTGTGCCAATACAAGGGATATCACTGAGATCATTTAGGAGAAATGTAAGCCTCCAAAGGACCACCAGCAGTCAGACCTTGAACAAAGTCTTAAGTAAAAATCTTGGCACATAGGCACCAATTTAAGTGAATCAATGGGTCCAAAAATTGAGGGAAGCCATCCTAGTTCTTACTGAAGACATACAGTTCTCTGTTACAAAAAGAGTGTTCCCTCTATTAGAAAATGTGCTTTCTAAACACAGGCAATAGATAATGCTCACGGATGGGTTTCCATACTAAAGTAAACAGCATTATATAGAAATATGGAATGACTATATAGTCTCCACAAAAAAGATGGGGGAAAAAAGCACACTAGCACGAGAAGGACTTTGATTATGAAGACTTCTTCTTGCTCAATTCATCTAGATTATAACTTTAATGGGACATTTTAGATAGTTGACAATGGATTAACAGTAACAAGGTATTTATAATGTATAGTTTACTCTTAGTAATGTATGAGTTGGAAAGCTGTATTTTACCTTTTATGCAGTACTGAAATTCGAACTCAGGGCCTTGTGCTTGCTAGACAAGTATTCTACTACTTGAACTATGTGTCCAGCTCTGCAAAGGTAAAATTTTCTTTTTAATGAGAATAGCTAAAAGAGTGGGGAGTGGGGAGGAGAAAGCAGGAGAAAACGAGGGAGGGGATAACAGAGTTCAAAAAGAAATGTACTCATTACCTTACTTATGTAATTGCAACACTCTTGTTCATAACCTTTACAATAAATAATAAAAAAGACAAAGAAAAAAGATCTACTCTAATGTTTTGTTTGTAATTGGAAAGCCTAATTAAGCCAAGGTTTTTCTAATTATTTTCAGTTAAGTTCAAAATTCTACTGATTTTCCCAGAGAGACTTTGTTTTGATATGTTGTGATCAATAAAATGTTGCTCCTATTATTACTTCATATTCTAATTGCTAAAATTCCAAAGTAAGTAGTTGAAGTTTTTAAAGTGATTAAGAATTGTTTTTAAACTTGTATTTTTCACAAGACTTTTCTTTTTTTCTGTTTTAAACTAAAAATAAAGCTCTTCATTTTCATAACAATGGTTGGCTATTTTTTCTGTGAAAAACTAGAAATTAACTATTTACAGCTTTGCAAGCTTAGAATTCTCAACTCTGCCTATAACACAAACACAGCTATAGGCAGCACATAAGTTGGCTGTATTCCAGTAAAACACTATCATCAAAATAGATATCAATAGATTGTACACCTCTACTTTACAGAAACCCTGACCAAAGTTCTATTTGGCCACTTTATGTTGTTTACATTTAGAAAAATCACAGGAAGGCCGGGCATGGTGGCATGTGTCCATAATCCCAAATAAGTGGCTAAAGCAAGAGGCTCACAAGAGACCAGCCTGGGCTACACAGTGAAATTATATGGATAGGCTGCCTATATTAGGAACCTGAAAAAATTATGAGATGTTTCAAGATATTATATGCTCCAAAAAATGCAGAGAAGTAGTTAATGCTATTAAGTGCTCACTAAAAGCCCTGGTGCTTTTTCTTCTAATTTTTTTTGGGGGTCCGGTTGTGGGGCCTGAACTCTGGGCCTGGGCGCTTTCCCTCAGCTCTTCAGCTCAGCGCTTTACCACTTGAGCCACAGCGCCACTTCCGGCTTTTTTCTTTTTGCTTATGTGGTGCTGAGGAATCGAACCCAGGGCCTCATGCATGCAAGGCAAGTGCTCTACCACTGAGCCACCTTCCCAGCCCATACTTTTTAAAGGTATGTTCTTACTTTGTGCTTCCTTCCCCCCCTCTCCCCTTCCCTTCCCTCCTCTCCTTCCCTGTCAAATGCCTCCTCACAGTTGACCATGATGCTGCCAAGCAGTATTTCTTCACTTGAACTTGAACTTCATAGTGGTCCAAGCAAGACTACAACACTAGTTTAAGTTATGTAGATAGATTTTTAACTTTTCTTTCTCAAGTGGCATTGTTACAAAGGAGTAAGATATTTATTATTAATAATAATAAGTGAAAAAACTTTGTGGTAGAAAAGAGTAACACTGCCTTCAAAACCAATAATGATCTGTTGACTCACGCTTGTATGCTAGCGACTCAGGAAGCTGAGATCAGAAGAGCTTCACGTTGAAGGCAGCTCATGCAGAAAAGTCTGCTAAATTTCTTCTCAAAAAGAAAAAAGCCAGCAAAAAAAAAAAAAATAGAGACATGGCTCAAGTAATAGAACATGAATTGAGCAAGTACAAATCCCTAAGTTCAAACTCTCAGAAGAAGAAAATAAATAAACAAACAAATAAATAAATGAACAAAGACAACAAAATTAAGCCTTTTGCTTCCTAGTTTAAAGCATCACTGTTCAGCTAAACTTCAAATTCTCTGTCTTCTGGCTTTGTGCCTCCTTTTTTCAAGAGTGAAAAAAAAAATCTTTCTTTAGGGAGGCATGTTGTGCTGTTTTCAATCCTGCTGTGCATGAATATCAACTTATTAAAAAGATTCCCTGCTCTCTGCCCTTGCCCTGGCTTTCTGACAGGATAGGTCTGAGAGGGTCACTGGGGACAATAAACACAAGGAAAGGGAAAGGAATGCCTTCAGTCTACTGCTGCTGCACAGGCTGCATTGCCTAACATTCAGGTCGCTTTCTGTGTCAAAAATAGTTTGAATTTTAATAGACTTTCTAATTGTGTTTGAGCTTAGTTAAGATATCTTTTCTTGTTTAAGATATAATTTGCCACTTTTCTTTCTATGTTTTTAGTGAAAGGAAATACAAGTTCCTTTGATGTGTGTGTGTGGGGGGGGGGGGGAGAAACATATCAAACACTGAAATACCAATGAAAGAACAGAAATTCCTCAAAGTCCAGACTCAAGAATCAAATAGGCCAAGTAGGCTGACTCTACCAAAAACTAGAAATCTACATAAAGATTTAACAAAATATTTTAGTCTTTGATACATCCAATAGGCAAAGTAAAAGTCATCAGACTTTTAGTTCAAACCCTAATACTGAGAAATTACACAGTAATTTCTTAGGCTACAGGGACTTATTTATTTAATAGACACTAATTAAGTATCTACAGTGTACTCTGCCAAGGACTGGGAAGCATGGTTGTAGTCTGTCTCATAAGGAGCTAACAGTCTAGTATTGAATATAGATATTGAAACAAATACATATATATATATATATATATTAAATTAACTACCCAAGAAATTAAGAGGAAGACATCTGTCATTTAGGAAGGAGTTGAGCTACAAACACACCTTGCCAACTGCAGTACGTTCCGTTCCTCCATCCAAGACTGGTTTTGTTGGTTCCACGAGGTCTGAATTCCCTCTCTCCTTCCCTCACTCCTACCATACCTTCTTCTTAAAATACAGGAGGAAGATATGGGGGGAAAGATGGAGGGGAGGGAGGATACTTAATAGAAACTCACCTTTTGGAACACTGCCCTCCTCTTAGGAGTGACCCATTGTGCTCTTCCTTTCTTACCTTCCTTTCTAAAGAGGTCATCTGTTTTCCCCCATTCCCCTGCATTCTCTGTTCTTTCACCAGACTGGTTAAACTGTCCTGGAAGGTAACAGCTTCTCCCCCACCCCTTCCCACCCGATCTGCAAGCCTGCTTCAGTCTTTGGGTCGGCCGACTCTTGGGCTCCTCCCCAAATCTTCCACCTGGAGCCCACCCTCGTCTAGCCCCCGGGCCCGCGAGTGCACCCACCACCGTCCAAACCTAGCCCAGGCCTCATCCCAGGCCCAACGACCCCATCTGCGCCCCAGACCTTCCCAACCAACCTTTTTCTGTTCCATGTTTACTGCCCATCTCGCCCGCCCCAAACACAACAAACCCGCTGCCCTCTCCCCTCCCGTTAGCCACCTCGGCTCAGAAGCCGCACCCACCCTGGTCCACCCGCGCCGGGCAGAACTCTCGGGGTAAGCCGTGCCCGCAGCCCCAGGCCACGACCTAGCCCCAGGCCGTGCGCAGCCCCGCCCCGCCCTCCTCCCGCGCAGGAGGAGCATCCAATCTGCAATCAGCTCAGCTCACAGCCAATCAGCAGCCCGCATTCAGACCGCCGGGTGGGCCTAGTCCTAGCTCCCTCCGCGCTCAGTCCGGGGCTGGACTGCGGCAGGACAGCGAGGTGAGTGGGCCAGGGACCGCGGGGCCGGGTGCGTCGGGCCGGGCTGGGACGAGCGAGGTACGATTCACATCCTGATCCAGACTCTCGCTCAGTAGCCACGGGGCCGCTGCAGCCGGATCCTAAGCCAGGGCCTGGGGGGCCGTGGCTGAGGGACCGCCCCAGGGTCTCCCTGGCTTTCCCCGCAGAGCCTGGCGTGGGTGCCTGGCCTCCCGGGATCCTCTGCACCCCAGTCACCAACCTGTCACCTTTTGTTCTCATTGATTGTGGAATTTGGAGATTCAGAAAGAAAGAAGTCCGAAGGTAACACTGCTGTCCCAGTTCTTCGCGATCCCATGATCAGGTGTGACTCCTCCCAGAAGTGAATCTTAGTGGAGTCCAAAGTGTTTACCGGACAACAGCAAGCCAGTAAAGGTAGAGGCCCGAGCCTCTGGACACAGAGATCCTTCATCCGACACAGGGATTGTTAAAATCTGACCTCACGTATGAAAGCCTAGGATTTACATGCAATAATGATGTGCCCAAGTTGCACCAGGCAGCCATCTGTCTTCCTTTTGGAGAAACTGATAATTACACAAATCTCAAGTCACTTGAGCATTTGTTTCAAACGATTTCTGGATGGACCTCCTTCAATCTTGGGCTGATAAACTTTAGCAATAACTTTGCCTAACAACGTGATGTTGAGTCTTCTCCTTCCTACTTTCCTTTTCCAGCCAGCATTTTGTTCACCTCTTGGATGCTCTCTCTGTTGTAACCAGTGAATATTACAAACCTTTTAGAAGTGGACTAACAGGAAAAGCATGAAGTGAAAATAATCTCGCTTAGTGATTTCTTTGATCAATGTGGTCTGTTCTTCTGTAGTTACCCCATTGTGCAGTTATCTGGTGGTAATCTGGCTGTAGTTTACCAGCTCCCGAGAGCCTTATGGAATTGCCTTTTTTGCCTACTTATGCGTATGCATACACTCTATATGCATATATATGAAAATGTTTTACAACTTGATATTGATCATTTGAACTTAAATCTAGAGCATTGAACCCTTTTTTTTTTTTTTTTTGGTTGTGGTGGGGTTTGAACTCTGGGCCTGGGTGGTGTCCCTCAGCTCTTCTGCTCAAGCTGAGTGCTCTACCACTTGAGCCACAACACTACTTCCATTTTCTGAGTGGTTTATTGGCGATCAGAGTCTCATGGACTTTCCTGCCTGGGCTGGCTTTGAACCTCGATCCTGAGATTTCAGCCTCCTGCATAGCTAAGATTACAGGTGTAAGCCAACGGTGCCTGTCTAAAAACACCTAATTAATTGTCCAACATAACTGGGTTTCATTATGACCTTATTATACTTGATTACCATGTTCTTCTGTCACTTATATGTTATTCATTTTCCTCTCCGTTCCCCTTTTACTGCTAGTCTCCCACTTCTCCCAAACACTCCCGTTTGCTTTTATGTCCTTTTATTATTTTTTGTTTTATATGAGAGATAAAATATAATTTTGTCTTTCTGAGTTTGGCTGATTTCACTTAATGGTGTTCAGTTCCATTTTTCTGAAAAATGACATAATTTTGCTCTTTATGATTCACTAAAACTCCACTGAGTATATATGCACTACTTTTTCTCTATCTACTCATTTCAAATGAGCACTTAGGCTGAGTCCATGATTTGTATATTTCAAGTGGTGTCCCAGTAAACAGCAGTATGAAAGTATATTATATGTTAACTTTGATCCCCTTGAGTTTGTCCATACTTGAGAGTAGTAGTGCAGGAGGATCATAAGGTGATTAGTTCCATTTTCAATTTTTTGAAGAATCTCCATACTAACTTTAGCAATGGCCTCACTAATTTATATTTCTACACACAGAAAGTATGTAAAAGTCCTCCACCCCATCTTCACCAGCACTTGTTATTGGGTTTCTTGATGATAGCATTCACACTGAGGAGATTTTGTTTACATGTCCTTTATAATAACGAAAGATGTTGAATATTTCTGATTTTGAAAAAATATTTATTTTTGCCATTTTTACTTTTGAGGTCTGCTCAACTCATTTGACCATTTGCTTGGACTGTTTGTTCTTTTGGTCTTTAATTTCTGAGTTCTTTAGATATTCTGGATATTAGTCAGTTGTCAGATGAACAACTAACCTAGATGCTCTCCCATTCTATAAGCTGTCTCCAATCTGGTAATTATTCATTCACTGTGCAAAGTCTTTGTGTAGCTTATTAGTGAATATAGGCATGTTCACTATAATTCTAATTGTATTAGAAAATGTTTGTCAAAACATATTTACTTCATGCACAGAAGAAAACTGGCTTGCTTCAAAGCTTCTCAATGTGTGACTGAACACGATGGGTTCTTCCCTTGGTGGGTAAAAAGAGTAAAGAGAAGGTCATTACTTGCAGTAAGTTGGAAGCACACTAGAAATAGTTCACAAAACATTGCCTTTCCAAACAAAGAAAGCAAAGAGCTTTCATAGAAAAATATGCACCTCCGTATTAAGAATGGCCTATAAGCACATACCCAGGCAGGCACATTCCGGCACATATTCAGTTTATACATCACATGTTAAAAAAAAAAAGGTAGACAAGAGTGCCCCTGCATAGGGAATTTACTATTAGAATGAATTGAGTTTACGCTAGGTCACATTAAAAGAATGAATTAGAGGCCAGGAGCCAGTGGCTCATGCCTGTAATCTCAGGAGGCTGAGATCTGAGGATCACAGTTCAAAGCCAGCCCGGGCAAAAAAGTCCATGGGACTCTGATCTCCAATAACCACCAGAAAACTGGAAGTGGTGCTGTGGTAGAGCACTAGCCTTGAGCTGAAGAGCTGAGGGACAGCACCCAAGCCCAGAATTCAAGCCCCACAACTGACAAAAAAAAAAAAAAAAAAAAAAAAAAAAACAAGAAAGAAAAGAAAAAAGAGTGAATTAGACAGACTAAATGATTTTGGATGATTTTTTTTGAAGGATACAAACATTTGAAGAACAATAACAACAACAAAAAAAACTTTAAAAGAGCCTTAACAGCCAAGCGATGGTGGCTCATACCTGTAATGCTAGCTACTCAGAAGGTTGATCTGACAATCAAGATTCAAACCTAGCCTGGACAGTAAAATCTTTGAGATTCTTATCTCCAGTTAACCACCAAAAAGCTGGAAATGGAGCTGTGGCCCATGATCTTAGATTTCTTTGAGTTTGCCACTGTTGCCCCTAGTTCCTTCCACAAGGAGGTTACCCAGGAACCAAGTGAAATGTGAGAAGTAAGATGGAATTGGGTCTGAGTGTTGCAAATTCCATCACTGAATGGTCGATAGGTGAGTGGTTCAAGAAAAAAGAGGGATTATAATGTGGCAAAAGCCAAAGGAACCCATAGTGTTTATGGGAGGAAGGGGACTGGGCTATCAATATTTTAAACTTCACATCCTTAAAAGATGTGAGAATTGCTAGATGTCCACCAGATGTAACAACCTGATAGTCAAAACTGACTTTAGCAAGAACTACTTTGATGAAGAAATGTTAGCGAAGTCAGAGTACATTAGATTGAGGAAAAGGAGACAGCTAGTAAAATAAGCTACAGTGGAAAGTTTTATATTTTTTTATGTTGTGCATTTTTGTTTTTGTTGTTGTTATTGTTTTTGTGGTACTGGTCCTGGGACTTGAATTCAGGGCCTGGGCATTATCACTTAGCTTCTTTTGCTCAAGGCTAACACTCTACTAGTAGCACTCTACCCTTACTCCATTTCCAGCTTTTTTGGTACTTTGATGGAGTTAAGAGTCCCATAAATTTTCTTGCTTAGGTCAGCTTTCAACAATGAATCTCAGATCTCAGGTGGCTGAGGCAACAGTGCCCTGCTCTGTGTTCTTTCTTAATTTGAAAGAGAATGAGGAAGTAGTTGAATATAGAAAACAAGGTTATAATGATTTTGAGTAGAAAAATCATAACCCAAACCATGGAGCAGTGGAAAGCATTTGGAGGCAGAGGTGGTGGAGGGATGATGCTGTTGTAGGAGGATCATTTCCTTTATTATAAGATGGCAGTGGGGGAGGGGTGTGGAAAGGACTTTGGGGGTTGGGCTTTTAGAGTTGAGCCCTTTGATGTCTTATGGTTTCCCTGGGATAGGAAGCAGAGTCATCTGCTTAGACTGAGAAGAATGGTAGAAAGTGTCAGGTTTGGGTATAGAAAAGGAATAATCATTTTGAACCGTGGGAGAGAAGTACTCACTACAAAATTGAGTTGAAATCCTGGGCAGTGTTGTGGGTCAATTTGAGACTGACGTCTCTTTTGACTTGAATATTGGGTCACTTGTCCAAGACAACAGTGTTCTAAGGTAGGGGCATGATGAAATTATTGGATCATGAGATCTCTGATCTTATCAGTGGATGAGTTCATAGCTTAATGTGCCATCAAGTTTAAGGGTACAGCTGCAGTTGAAAGCTCTTTGAAGAGTATATTTTGCCTCTGGCCCCCTTTTCTCTCTCTTTCTTCCTCTCTTTGCCCCCTGGCTGCCACAAGGTGAGCAACTTCCTCTACCACACATTCCTGCTGCCATGAGATTCAGCCTGACCCCAGGCCCAAAGAAATGAAGCCAGCCAACCTTGGACTAAAACCTCTGAGCCATGAGCCAAAGTAAACCTTTTCTTTTTTAAATTGACTTTCTGGAGTATTTGTTTTTCATGGTATCGGAAAGCTAAATAAGACGATGATCATAAATTGTTAAACTAGTCCTGCTACTTCATGTGGCTTTCTCTAGCAGTCAACTAAAATAGGATGCATATAGCAGAGCCCTGTAGAGTTTTGCTTTGAGATATACAGGTGGTCACAAGTCATTTTGTCAGCTGTTGCCTAAGAAGCTGGGCACGAACACTGGTGACCACAGGGGTTGGCTCACAAACCTGCAGAGCTAGAATTTAAGCTCACAAATGACTATCCAGTACAGGGCTTGGCTCACAAACCTGCAGAGCTAGAGTTTAAGCTCACAGATGACTATCCAGTGGCTTGACAATGCCTTCTAGCAGGAATTCGTCGATTTTTTTTTCCTGTTTAAGAAAAATAGATAACACTGTAGAGGCTGGGAATTCATTTACTCATTTGTCTTGAGGAAAAATGCTAGATTATATCAGGTTCAGTGAGAGTCTGACTTGTCTGAAGTAGATTATCATGACACTTAGTCCATTGATTTCAAGAAGCTTATCTACAATATACTTATCTACAATACAGAAAAGGATTTTACTTATTATGTGTTTAAATACCTAGGAAATCAGGTTGAGTTAAATAAATGGACATTTATTTGATGAAAAAAGTATCATCCTGAGCTGGGCGCTAGTGACTCACACCTGTAATCCTAGCTACTCAGGAGGCTGAGATCTGAGGATCTGACACACACACACAAAAGAGTATCATCCAGAAGTACTCATGATAGCTCAAGATGGTTCCTTTTTTTTTTTCCCTAAGACTTTCCTTTCATCTAATCTATTTAGTCTTTTTTCCAGAAGATTTAGTGCCTCAAGAATATGTACATGTAGTTTTAAGAAAACTTGATCTTAGACTTGAAAACATAAAATATAAGGGGTATCTAATTACTTTTGTGGGGGTTTTTTGTTTTTGTTTTTGTTTTTTTGGTGGTCATGGAGCTGGAACTCTGGGCCTGAACGCTGTCCCTCAACTCTTCAGCTCAAGACTAGTGCTCTACCACTTGAGCCACTGTGCCACTTCTGGTTTTCTGAGTGATTTATTGGAGATAAGAGTCTCATGGACTTTCCTGCCCAGACTGGCTTTGAACCAGACTGGCTTTTTTTTTTGTCGTGGGGCCTGAACTCTGGGCCTGGGCACTATCCCTCAGCTCTTCAGCTCAAGGCTAGTGCTCTACCACTTGAGCCACAGCGCCACTTCCAGCTTTTTTCTTTTTGCTTATGTGGTACTGAGGAATCGAACCCAGGGCCTCATGCATGCAAGGCAAGCGCTCTACCACTGAGCCACCTTCCCAGCACCGAACCAGCCTGGCTTTGAACCGTGATCCTCAGATCTCAGCCTACTGAGTAGCTAGGATTACAGGCATGAGCTAGGCCAGCTACTGATTACTTTTTAAAAAGACCATCTTTTATATGAGAATTCTCATAAGTAGCTCACTTAAATCATTATTATTGTGTGAGTATGTGAGCATGTGCATGCACGTGCCTGACCTGGAGTTTGAACTCTGAGCCTGAGCACTGTCCCTGAGGTGTGCTGGGTTTTTTTTTTTTTTTTGTATGTTTGTTTTGTTGAAGGCTAGTGTTCTGCCCTTTGAGCCACTGCTGTACTTTACAGTTTTTCCTGGTTAATAGAGATTTAAAAAAAAAATCTCATGGGCTTTCCTGCCCTGGCTAGCTGTACAGCATAATCCTCAGATCTCAGCCTCTTAAGCAGCTAGAATTACAAGCATGAACCACCAGTGCCCAGCATTCAATCATTCATTTTTTAAAATGTAAGTTATGGATTTACTGACTCAACAGTTGCTTAATAGACTGCTTGCTGCTGGCAGAGAGTTTGGTGGTGAGCAGAACACACCAGCTCTCTCCTAGTAAAGTTTACAAATTAACCAGTGAGAGATTGAGTAAACAGACAAACAAAAATGTTCTGCAAAGAAATAATAATAGGCTAGATAAGAGGCTAGCATAGGTTACATAGCTAGGGAAAGCCTTTCTGGAAACAGTCATTTAAGTTTACGTTATATTGATGAGCAGGATTTTCTTTCTTTCTCTCTCTTCCTTCCTTCCTTCCTTTTTCTCTCCCTCCCTCCCTTTCTCTCTTTCTTTCTCTCTCTCTTTCTTTCTTTCTTTCTTTCCCTCTCTTTCTCTTTCTCTCTACTTCTCTCTCTCTTTCTCTCTCTTTCTTCCTTTCTTTCTTCCTTCCTTCCTTCCTTTCTTTCCTTTTCTTTCTTTCTTTCTTTCTTTCTTTCTTTCTTTCTTTCTTTCTTTTTATCTTTCTTCTGAAAGATTGAACCCAGAGCCTCAAACATGTTAAGTACACACTCTGCCAATGAGCCATATCCCCAGCTCTCTACATTTTAAGGATCATCTCCTATATCATTATTATTATTATTATTATTATTTATTATTGCTAGTCCTGAGGCTTGAATGCATGGCCTGGGAAATACCCCTGAGCTTCTTTTGCTCAAGGTTAGCACTCTACCACTTGAGCCACACACAACACTTCTGGCTTTTTCTGTTTATGTGGTACTGAGGAATTGAACCCAGGACTTCATGCGTGCTAGGCAAGCACTCCATTTTTTTTTTTTTTTTACAGCTTTCTGCAGCAGAAGCATTCTGGTAACTTAGAGAGGTTCATCACGAGCTTCAGCGTCCCTTTGAACACAAGATTTCAGGCTAAGGTTAAATGAACTGTTGTAGATTAGAGAAATGCCATTTATGGGTACAGCAGCCATATATACACTCAAGAGAATAACCTGATCAGGAAAATCTTCCCAGGATGTTTCTAATTTCCTGTTTTCACCAGCTGGCTTTGTGAAGTTTCATTTCCTTGATCTAACTGTACTTATTCGTGACTTGTAACCGGTTTCCTACAAGTCGAGAAGCAGTTCCAAAATGCATGCCTGCTTTGTGACTGGAATCAGTAGAAATCGCTCCCTAGCTGTCTATGCAGTTATTGAGGAAAAGTTCCTGAAAAAATAACCTAGGATTCACCCACATATCCTCTGTTCATTGAGCACTTGTTGTCATCCATCTTTCTAAACAACTGAACAATCTGTTCCTAAACACTTTTGCCCTGTTGTAACAAGCCATGCTTGCAGTGTGTTAACCAGGCTGAGCTTAAACTCCTGAACCTCTAATCTTGGTAGCTGGGATTATAGGTGTGAGCCACCATACCCTGCTTATACATACTGCTTTCAATGGTTCTAATTATCCAGAGGATTCTGAAATTTGAGTAGATCCTAGATTGATATATTCATTATATTAAATATACTAGGGAATAAAATTGTATTTACTGAAATATATTGCTCTTAATTAGATAAAAGTAGATAAACACCTTATTTTTCATTTCAAACTTTCTTTAAAGACCTAAGCATTTGTTGACCTAATTATAACATCAGTATATCAGAGATACATTCTCCAAAGAATACTGATGTTTATCTGGGAATGGCAGAGAATTGTGATGAGAATCCCTGCACAGGAAACAACAAAGTCAAAAATATTCAGACAACGGGTGTATGTGTGTGTGTGTGTGTGTGTGTGTGTGTGTGTGAGAGAGAGAGAGAGAGAGAGAGAGAGAGAGAGAGAGAAAGAGAAAGAGAGAGAGAGAGAAACAGAACTAAGAATTACATCACATTATTTTGAAATGATAATGAGTCATCGTGATTAATAAAACGAGTTGCCTTGGTGCTAGTTTGAACAGCAAGTATATTTTGTATGGTTATAGTAGAATCTGGGAAAGCTTATGGTTATATCTTATGTAATACCAGGTGTAAATCTCTTCTTTTTTTTAACTTCCAGATTTATTTACTTTTTCTGTTAGGAATGACTGAACAGCTCCATTTTGATTGTGATAACTTGGTGCAATTCTTTCACAACACATTTTTCGTAAGATAAGGAAGAATAACTTTATCAGAATGATTCCACATTGAGAGATGAGAGAATAGAAGTAAGATTCAAAAAGAAAGAAGAGAGGGAGGGAGGAAGAAGGGAATCTTGTTCAGTTATCAAAACCGGGAGGAAGAAGGGAATCTTGTTCAGTTATCAAAACCGTGTATTAATAATATATAGAAGTTCATAGTTTCTCAGTGACCTATAAATATCTGGTAACCTTGTAATCATATTTATATGTTTATATAATTATATTCATCTATTTTTTCCAATTTTTCTTTTCTTTTCTAGCATGCTTTTGGCCCAAATGAGACTCTGTTCCTTTGGCAATAAAGTAAAATTTCTGAAGACAATTCCATCTTCAAAAACCCTTGGGTTCTCTACTTCTGCTGTAGGTATTGCTTATCACATATTGACAAACATTCTGTAATGTTGGTTTTTTTAAGATGCTCTTTTCCCCTCAGATACTTCTGTTTTCACAGTGTTAAAGATTGAATCCGGGGCCTTGCACATGGCAGGCAAGCACCATACCACTGCATCTCCAGCATCTGTTATTCTGAAAGGGTCTTGATATGCCACTCAGGCTAAACTCACTGTGTGGTCCAAGCTGGCCTCAAACTTATGGTTCTACTGTCTTAGCCTGCAAGGTGCTGGGATTACCTGTTTGTGCTACAAAGCCTGACTTTCCAGGGGCTTTTAGTGAGTGCCTTATTGGAATGGGTTGGGTGTATCTGTTATATCATGAGTCTTATAATTGACCAGAACTGCCATTCACTGAGCAACTACTTGCCTGGATGGGCTCAGACAATGTGTTGGGCATTATATAGTCATTACTTTAGCTTTTCGAAAACCCTTTAACTTTTGTATGATTTTTTTTGTATTCTTATTTTACACACAAGAAAGTAAAGACTGAAGATAAGTCTAGTAACCTGCCCAAGATCAAAGTTTGGGAACCCAAGTACCACAATCATCCTAATGTCTATGTTCTTTTTTTTACGCAAGAAAGAGTATTATAGCAAGTGAAAGTGCAGGTTCTGTGACTTTCAGTTTATAGAAAATACAGTCGATAGAGGAGCACGTAAAATGTTAGGTTTTTAAAAAGAGGTAGCCGAGGTAGCCACACCACGCATGAGGTATTCAGGTAAGGTGTAGGTTTATTCATCATTCCGGCTGGCACCAGGCCATGTTGGCCCTCCATGCTGCTGGAAAAGACCTGGGAAAGAGAGCGTCTGGGTCTGGCTAGGCCTTATCTAGGCTAGGATGGGGAAAGGTGTGGCCACATCGAATCCAGATGTGACCTCAGCGGATGCAGATGTGACCTCTTCCAGGTGTGCCAGTTGCTTAAGTAACGCAGGCACTGGGCGGAGACTTCGCTGTGAGGAGGGTGGAGTCTGCTCGCCATCCAGGAGCAGACCTTACAACCATATTTACTTTATTAGAAGCTTCTATTATCCACAACAATCTTAATACCACTGAAAAATTACTTTGAAGGACTTACTATGAGGAAGAGAATGGAATGTAGTCAGAACTGTGCTTTTCTATTTTACTTGCTTTTTTAATGAAGCACCTGATTTATTACTTCTATAATTCTTTTTTTGTACTTCTATAATTCTAAGTAAATAGTGTTCTGGACGCCAAAGGGAAAAACATACTGCTTATATAGCAAGAAGAGAAATTAATAGCCACTTGGATGAAGATTGGTTTACATTTCCTATTTTAACATCCAGACTTTAAAGACAAAAGAAAGAGGGAATGGGGAAGGAGAGGGAAGTAAGAGGAAGGATGAATGTCAACATAAAATAATGATTCTACCTGAGAGGAAATTTATATAATTTTTATTGTAAAGATACTGTACAGAGGGGTTATAGTTACATGAGTAAGGTTATGAGGACATTTCCTATCGAGCATTATTACCCCCTCGTTTGTTTTTCCTCTGCCATCCCTTCCAGTCCCACCTCCCCAACTCCTCCCTCCCCCACCCCCTGCCCCAAAGTTGTGAAGTTTGTTTTCAACATAATGTCTTGTACATCTCATTGTTACACTGGGTCAACCTGTATCCTTATTTCAGCATTTTGTTATTTCCCTTCCCTTCCCCAAATAAGAAAAATGTATATACAAGATACAGAGCACCAGAATCAAATACAGTGAAAACAGGGGTTATACCATGGGGGAAGAACATACAAAGAAACAAAAACAAATCACATAGTACTTAGGAATTTTTTTAAAGTTTCTTCTGAGACAAATATGAGTGACCATGTTATCGGAAACATGAATTCAAGTTCCTCAGAGCTTTATAGTGAAAGAGGTTACAAGAACGTTCACAGTCCCAATGAAACACAGTGATGGGCAGGTGTTTTCAAAATGCAGTGTGTGGTCTTTGGGTAGATGACTCCACATATTATCTTCTAGCATTCTTAGCTGTATGATTGGTAGGGCTTAATCTATCATGATTATGGATATTTTCACCAGAGAAACTGGAAGATAAAATGTGTATCATCCTCTCCTGCCAGAAAGCTAGTGAATATTCAGAGAGGAATACAATGAATCCACTAATACAGAAAGAAGAAAAGAGAAAAGCAAGGAAGATCTAACAAATGAGTTTTGACAGATGTAGGAAGGATGTTTTGTGGATAGGCAAGCAATAAGTTAATAGAACAGAAGAAAACTAAGCAGGCTAAACAATGCAGTCTGAATGAATAAATAGGAAATGGTTAGACTATCCAAAGGTGGGTGGTCAGACTTTAGGTGGACATTGAAAGGATAAGTGGTATTCTTTTTTTTTTTGGTGCGGTTGTGGGGCCTGAACTCTAAGCTTGGGCGCTGTCCCTCAGCTCTTCAGCTCAAGGCTAGTGCTCTACCACTTGAGCCACAGTGCCACTTCGGCTTTTTTCTTTTTGCTTATGTGGTGCTGAGAAATTGAACCCAGGGCCTCAGGCATGCAAGGCAAGCACTCTACCACTGAGCCATCTTCCCAGCCCCAGATAAGTGGTATTCTTTATACTCTCTGTGCAACTTTGTTATGGACCTTAAAGCTGCCATAAATTAATTGATTGATTTATTAATTAGTTAATTAAAGCCTAAGCCCGGCACTGGTGGCCCATGTCTATAATCTAGCTATTCAGAAAACCAAATTTTGGAGGAGGATCTATTATGGCCAAGCTAGGAAGAAAAGTTCACTGTCCTCCATCTCTAAAAAACAGGATTAGACCACTGGCTCAAGTTGTAGAGCAGCAGCCTAGCAAGCACAAGATTGCATTCAGACTCTATTCCTGTACAAAAATCAAATCAAATCCAGTATTGCTTATAGAAAGAGATACCTCTAACACCTAAATGCTTGCAACTGAAGCACAAAAATATTACTTGTTTTACAACAACTGAGACAGTTTTCCTCCTTCAATCTGTCCTTCCCTAAAGAAGACATTTATATGTGGAAACAGTATTGTGCATTTAATCCATACCACTCCACCTGTTTAGTGTGAAGTTAACTTAAAGTTAGCTTAATTGTGTCTTCACTATGTTCTGAGTGTCCACTAGGCTTGAGTACATACAAGTGTGTCTTTTTATCTTGCTGCATATATTATGTGTTTCCCCTCCACCCCCGGTGAATTTGCCACGTTTATCCCACACAGACTTACATGGGGAAGGCATTCATTTTCAGCTAAGTCAAATATCCTGCCTACTTCACATGCTAATTGATTTTGATGATTAGTTTAGAACAGAGCTCTATCTGGCTTGAGCACTCCACACTAATTTTAGAGGGTAGGTGTGTTTTACACAGTACAGAGCTTGGCCTTTTAGAAGGAATTGTTCTCAGGCTAACTTTAATCTCAATTTACCCCTTTCTGTCTCAGCCTCAGATCCACATTTCCAGGTGTTGTGCTGGTTTGTTTAGCTTGTAATCAAATCAAATTACCTGTGCCTAAAGAGTGGCAAAATGGCCCAGAGTTGTGCATGTGGGTGAAAGAAATACACACATACAGACACACACACACACACACACTCACACATACACATTCTTTCTCTCCAAAGACCTTCCTTCCTTTCATCCTTCCTTTCCTTACTTCTTTCCTTCTTTCTGTCTCTTTCTTCCTTTCTCTCTTCCTTTTTCATTCTCTCTCTTTCCTTCTTTTCCTTCTTTTCTTCCTTTCCTCCCTTTGTTGTTTCTTTCTTTCTTGTTCCTGGTACCAGAGTTTTAATTCTGTGCTTTGCACTTGCTCTTTTCTACTTAGGCAGGCTTTGAACCACAATCCCCTGGACCTCATCTTCTTGCATAGATAAGATCACAAGCATGAGCCACTGGCACCTGTCTCCTTTCACGATTTGTTTCTTAAGACAAGGTCTCACAGGCTAACTTCATGTTCCCAACCCTCCTGCCTCCGCTGGGACTACAGGCATGTGCCACCCAATTTTTAAAGTGAATCAATGAAAAGGTTAAATCATGATTTATGAATATATAACAATAAACATGTGCTAACATTTGTGACTTTTCTGAAGTGATATGAAGGGCCCCAGAATAATTTAATACATGTGGGGCCAGGCATGTGTGCTTTGCCCGGTACTCCAGGCCATGGAAGGTACTGATCATTTTGTATGGCCCATATAATGTTATAAATATCCATATAATGTTACAGATATGGCCCTTGTCTTGAAAAGAAAAGATTCCCCATTCCTCTGAGGAAGTTTGTTTTCCTCCTGTTTTACTCATTTGTTCAGTCAGCACAGGTTACAGACTAGTGATGCTATCTGGAAAAAAACAACTCCATAAAATAAAGCAAGTATAAATATATCTTGCTTCAACAGTGCCGTTAATATACATACTTCTGATTTTACTGTCATTGGCTTTCTGCTTGACTATCTTTAAGTCATCTTTCCCTAAATGGTCTGCCACCATTTGCAGGCAGATTCTGTTATTCTGCCATGCCATCTGGTGGCAGAAGACAGTAATTTGTCTAGGTCTTTTTTGGTTGTTTTGTTGTTGTTTTGAATATGTAGCCATGCCTTGGAAGACGTGGACAATGTACGAGGTGATGTTGTTTTGCCTGCTTGTTTGAGGAGATTTTGTCTAGAGGGAGTACCCTGGAAACTTTTAAAATCTACAATAACCTGTATCTACTTAGAAAAGAAAAACATACCAATCACTCAATGGCTGTAAATGTCATAAAATCTCTGCCAAAGCCAATATATAGAGTATATCCATCACTCCTAAAAGATTCATCATGTTCCTTTTACTTTTTTTTAAAGTCAGTACAGGGGCTTACCATGTAACCTTGGCTTTCCTGGAACTCACAATGCTCAACCTCCTGAGTGCTGGGATTACAAGCATGTACCACCACACCAGGCTCCTTGTGTTCCTTTGCAGTCGATCCCTCCTCAGTTATTTTTCTTCCTTTAGTAGTGTAGGGTAGTTGGAATTTTTTGATATTTTATATAATTGAGATTATGTCATGCATATCATCTTATTCATGTTATTTTAATCATGTATCTTAAATAGTGTGATGTATCAGTACTCCTAGCTTTTGAACCTTGGGTACTATGTCTTTATATGATTAGACAATAATTTACCTGTTGATACACCTTCAGATTGCTTCCAAGTTTTGGAATCGTATCCTGTGAATATGATTGTTTTGAACATTTGTATACCAGCCATTTATGGACATACGTTTTCATATTGTTGGATAGACATATAACAGTGGAGTGACTTAGTTGTAGTAGATTTGCTTAATGTTTACCTATCTGAAAACCATTTTCCAGAATGGCTAAGCCATTTGATGCTCCCTTCAGTGCTGTGTAGTGTTCTATTGCTTCACACGTGCCGACACTGGGTATCTACAGTTGTATGGATTGGGACCTTGTGCTATCGAACTACGGTTTTCATTTTCATTTCTCTGATAACTAATGATGTTGTGCATTAAAAAAAACCATTTTGGAGCTCTTTCTCTTCTGTAAAAAGGCTGTCAGATCTTTTGCCTAGTTAAATTAGACTATCTTTTGTTGACTTGCAAACATTGTTTATATATTCTGTAAAAATGATCTTCGTAAGATAGGTGTTTGTAAATATTTTGTGGCTCAATTGAAACTATATAGGAGGCAGAGACAGGGAAATTTGAGTTAGAGGTCAGACTGGCGGTACCCTGTCTGAAAAATAAACTACAAAAGAAAACAAAAAAGAACTGGAGGCAGGGCTCTGTGGTAAAGTCCTTGGCTAGAAAACACAGGGCTCCTGACTTTCAATCCCTAGTACCATAGGGGGGTGGGGGGAGGGGGGAGAGAATAACTTCCAGATAATTATTTCCACTGAGTGATATCTTAATAGATTTTTAAGTCAGGCCATGGACAGCCATGAACTTTTCTTGGGTGCATACCTCTATGATAGTGAAGTTAGGGGACAGGGTGGTGGTTTGTCTCTTGTGAAGGAAAACAGAGACAAAAACAGACTTGAAGCAAAACACTGTAAGTCTTACAGTGTCTGAGGGTGCATTTCTCCCAATCCCTTGATGGCACGAACTATCTACTAAATCCTACCTGAACTGTTTATGGTGGAGATTGTGTCCCACTGAAACCTATGGTTTTTGAGATGTCAACACACACATAAACACACACATTCATATAGGTATGTGTGTGTATATACATCCATGCACACAAGTATGTGTATGCATACATATGTATATATAGCTTTTCCTATTTCTTGCCTTCTCTTGTTCTCTATTATTATTACTAATGACTATTTTGGGAGCTGTGATCCTGGAATCTTTGTATAAGGCTTTGGTTCATAGATTACGCTGTATAGATGTCAACAGCCTTGATTTCCCCAGCTTCATCCTTCAGACTCTGGTTCATAGATGACTGTATATAGAGGTCAACAGCCTTGATTTCCCTCAGCTTCAGCAGATTTTTCTGCACCTGTCCAATCCCATCTACCTGCATCAGGTCTTATCAGCCAAGTCCTGATGAGACTTGGTTTAAACTTTAAGGTACCTAGTCTCTTAGGATCATGGGTCATTTTTTTTCATCCTTCCAAACTTCTTATTCCAGCAGGTTTGAAGTAAGCATTTTGAAGATTTAATAAGCTTCTTCATATCTTTGCCAAGCTCGCCACCTTGTGGTCAATCTGAGGAACTGCATTCTTTAGCTTCAAGCTGACAAGTTTAAGCTGTTTATGGTTGTTTTGTATCAATAATATAATGATGTTCATAACTATGTCTGCTTCACAGAAGAAGTCACCTCACGTAGTTACTTAGGCCCACAAATTATATAAGCCTGGTAGTGTTACTTTATACATCTGGGGCTCACACCTAATGCTCCATAGGATTCTAGGTTTGTTTAATTTCTTGGTACAGGCTCTCCTGGGGGAAATAGGAAATACAGCAATCATTTGCATCTTTCTGAATATAGGTGTATTTTCACTTTGTAGGGAGTCTTGTGAAACTTTATCAGTGAATTGTTTTCCCTGGGTTGCTTTAACAAATAAATGACTTAAACAACAGAAATGTATTCCCTCATAGCCAGGGGGGACTAAAAGCTTGAGATGTATTGTTTCCTCCTGAGAGGTGAGGAGGAATCTGTGCCAAACCTCTCCTCAGTCTTCTGGTGGTTTCCTAGCAATCTTTGGTGTTCATAGTCTTGCAGATGCCTTTGCTTCCACACATCGTCCCTATGTGTGCATGTGTCCAAATTCTCCTTCCAATTACCTCATCTACACACATTCAGAGTATTGGGAATCAGAATTTCAACATCTGTAATCCAACCCATTCGACCTCCTACTTGATTATACTTCCACTTCATTTCTTCATTTTTTTCACAAGTATTTACTGCTCCCCCACCCCTCCTCCGATAGGCAGTTATATATTCCTCTCCAGGTCTGGCCATGAAATCATCCTGGCCAATAAAGCATGAAAAAAGAACTCACGTGTATGCAAGCAGAAACTGTTAAGAGCTTTCTCTCTTTATATAGTCCTCCACATGGAGACAATGACATTGAACACAGCAGTGGTTGAATTTCAGTGCAAGTACAGTCTGAACAAGAAGGAAATCCATCATTTCAAAGTATGGTGGGGGTCATTTGTTATCACACTTTAACTTAAGCAGACTGACAAAAGTACCTACCTTAAATTGAGTAATGCCCAAAATTCTCTCCTAATAGGAGTGTGTTTTCTTCATCCATTCATTAAATATTTGTAGAAAACTTACTATGTCTTAGGCGTGGTGCTACACATTGGTTACTACAGTGATGGTAACTTGGCCACAGTCACCAGATATCTACTCAAATACCAAGTTGCTAGGGCACAGTGCCCAAATATTTGCTCCAATACCAACCCAGATATTGCTGTGAAGGTATTTTTAGAGGAGATTAAAAGTGAATCGAGGAGACTTGGAGGAAGGTGCATTATTCTCCACAATGTGGATGGGCCTCATTTTGTTGACACCTTGTCCCACTTGCCCAGGAACAGAATCATGCCTTTGGATTTGAGTTGTAACTTCAGTTCTTTCCTGAGCCTGCAACCTACAGATTTCAGACTTCCCTACTACAAAATGGCATGAGCCACTTTCTTAAAAGGAAATCTCAGCTGAGTGCCAGTGGCTCACAACTGTACTCCTAGCTACTCAGGAGGCTAAGATCTGAGGATTGCAGTACAAAGCCAGCCTGGACAGGAAAGTCATGAGACTCTTAACTCCAATTAAAAAAAAAAAGCCAGAAGTGGTAGTGTGGCTCAAGTGGTAAAGCACAAAGAGACTCAAGGATAGCACCCAGGCCCTGATTTTAATGCCCAGGCCTAGCCAACAAATAAATAAATCTCACACATCCTATTGGTTCTGATTTTTTGCAAACCTTACACTGACAAGTACCACTAAACAAGCTGTAAGAGCAGCTAAGAATTTTTTTAAGTACTATCTATGAGGAATGCTAAAAAAAAAAAAAAATACTACAATTTAGTGGGAACACACAGGAAGAGACCTGGCCTATGTAAATTTTAAATGTAATTGTATTTGGTATTTAAATTATCTACTGCACACTATGAATCTGTACTTTGCTTTGGTGGCTACACACTAAATGACTTGCTAAAGCCGTGACATTCTTTCAATGCTATTAAAGGACACTTGTTAAAAATCCCTTTTTCTCTTTATCATGCAGGAGGTTTTGTCTTATAAAAGTAGTCTTTTGAGTATCATCAAGTTGCAATAGGACTTAATCACATGTCATTCTAGAAGGTACTTTAACCTCTGGAGAATTTGCATGTGACTTACAACATGAGTTTCAAAGAGTAAAAATAGACAGAGAAAGGCATTTTTAGTGCCATTATTGGGAACAGAATGAGAACAATGGTGTATTTAATAACCATTATCATTATCTTCCAGATTGAATTAAAATTACTTTAATACTCTATTACAAAAGTCTGCAAAAAAAAGCTGTCAGTCATTTTTCTTATTTTCACCAGCTTGGTAGCAATGAGCTCAAAGCTATTTCAATACTTTTGAGAAATAGTATAGATGTCACTTTCGAACTTGAAGAATTAAAATATTGCACACTATGTGATAATTGTAACTTCTAATATTCTTTTTCTACCACAGTCTTTAGTTTGCATGATGTGGCTAGACTTGGTCGAAATGACTAAATATAAGAGGCAGCATTTCAATAGTAGCTTAGCAGGCCTTACACAATGAACCTTAGGAGAGGAAGGTAGGTCTAAGTATAGGCTCTAGAGTGAGAATATGAGATCAGATCTCAGGCTGAGTCCGTTTGGGTTTGAAGGCTACTACTTGATGAATCTGTGGAATGTTGTGTAATCTTAATCCTCCCAATAGTTCATTATCATCATAGGGGGAATGAGAGCTTGGGAGATATTAACTAGTTAATGAAGATATACTCTCTGCTCTGTAATGTTAATTGTGATTGGTTGGAACCCAGTATCCAGGGGTTTTTAAACCACCTGGTAAGTTCCTCTCACAAGCCATAAAAGGAGCTCACTTAGAAAACATTGAGTGTGTTCATCAAATGATCTTCAGAGCACTGGTCACGATACATCTTAAACTGACTTTTAGTGTTATTGTGTTGTCTTTACTATATTTCAGTCCTTTAAGTTAGTTTTTCTTGTTTCTTTTTTTCTTTTTTTTTTTATTTTTATTTTTGCTGGTCCTGGGGCTTGAACTCTGGGTCTGGGTGCTGTTCCTGAGCCTCTTTGTGCTCAAGGCTAGCACTCTACCACTTGAGCAACAACATCACTTCTGGCTTTTCTGAGTAGTTTTATTGGAGATAAGAATCTCCTGGCTGGCTGTAGAACCACAATCCTCAGATCTCAGTCTCTTAAGTAGCTAGGATTACAGATGCAAGACACTAAGACCCAACTTTAAATTAGCTTTTTAAGCTAACTTTTTTGTTGGTGTTATTGTGTTCTTTAATATGTTTCAGTCCTTTAATAGGCAAACGTGATAGGGTGATAGTTTTGGACAAGAACATGATCTTAAGGTTCATAAGAGTAGCTAGGATTACAGGTACTAGTACTCACACCTGTAATCCTAGCTACTCAATAGGCCAAAATCTGAGAATTCTGTTTTGAAACCAGCCCAAGCAAAAAAGTACATGAAACTCTTAACTCCAGTTAATCAGCAAAAACTGAAAAGAGTTGTGGCTCAAGTGGTACAGCAACCTACCTTGAGGGAAAAAAAAAAGCAAGAGAAAACATAAGGCTCTGTGTTCAAGCTCCAACACCAGTACAATGAATAAATAAACTTTAAAAATAAGGAAAAGCATTCCTTAGAACAGGAGGAAATGGGATCCTCCTCAATATTTTGTATTGGACTCTAGAACTGACCTCTATTTCATAGGAATTCAATAGAATTATTTAATAGATAAAAATCTATTCATTAATAGTTAATAATAGGTAATTTATTTCATTTATCTTACTATTCCCAGGTGATGACAGAAAAAGGAAGAATGACTTTTGATTAACTGACCTTCCCAATCTTTGATTGAAAACCTAAAATGACTCTTTCAATATTTATCTCTTTCAGAAAATGGCTTTGAAATTCAAAAATGCAAAACGAATCGAAGGAATTGATAGCAATGTATGGTAAGTGTCTTAAATTCTAACCATCATTGGGCATTTTTTTTTTTGCCTCATCAGTAGTTCAAAAGTGGAGCCATTCATTTAATTCATCAATTAAAATGAAATGGAAGGAAGCTGGTCACCCACACTTGTGTTTCTTCATATAGCCAATGTGCCAAGTTCGATACTAGGCACTGGACACAACAGCACAGAAAAAAGAAATCTGGTTTGTGTGGCTTAACATTGTCTAATTTTTTTTACTTTTATTATCTTACTAAACTATTAACTTTTCTTTGTTTCTTTTTCTTTTCTTTCTCTTTCCTTCCTTCCTTCTTTTCTTCCTTCCTCTCTCCTTCCCACTGTCTCCTTTTTGAGATAGGGTTTCCAGTGCTGAGATTACAAGCATGCTGCACTATATCCATCTGAATTTTTCTTAATAGTAGTTGATAAGAGAACTAAGCACTATCTGGGAATGGTTGAAAAAAAATATATTAGTTAAATATGGGTAGCATGGAATTGAGGATTTTAAAGAATAGTATTATAATTATAATTTAGCCTTCTTTTTTTATTTACACAAGGGATATTTACCTT
Source organism: Dipodomys spectabilis (assembly GCF_019054845.1). Lineage (NCBI taxonomy): Eukaryota > Metazoa > Chordata > Mammalia > Rodentia > Heteromyidae > Dipodomys > Dipodomys spectabilis. The sequence goes on along the minus strand of NW_024870825.1, from coordinate 6,014,001 downwards.
GTTGGTAATGATTTGTTGTTGTTGCAAACACTTGTTTTATTTGTGTGTGGTGGGGGATGGGGAGGTGTTAAATTCAAGGCCTAGCCTCTGTCCCTGAGCATTTTTGCTCAAGGCTAGTACTCTACCACTTGAGCCACAGCCCTACTTCTGGCTTTTTTGGTGGTTAATTGAACGTAAGAGTTTCATGGCCTTTCCTATCCAGACTGGCTTTGAACTGTGATCCTTAGATCTCAGCCTCATGAGTAACTACGATTTCAGGCATGAACCACCTGTGCTCAGCTTTTTGTTTTGTTTTTTGAATCTGCAAAACTAAGTTATATTTTTTTCTATTGTGAAATAAGACTAAATCCATACCAAGCAAGGTTTATAATTATTATACTTACTAATTACAGCATTGTTGTTCTTCATCTTAGGACTGAATTTACCAAGTTGGCTGCAGATCCATCTGTGGTGAATCTTGGCCAAGGACTTCCAGATATATCACCTCCTTCTTATGTGAAAGAAGCATTATCAGAAGTTGCATTCACCGATAGCCTGAATCAATACACAAGGGGCTTTGTAAGTTCCTCAATACGTGTGGGCACGTGTTTGCATTTCATATTATGCTGTCTATATGTAAACATGTACTTATTCATAGTTAACTCCTGGTAAACCCAGAGTTCCTCTCTTTGACCTTACCTCTCTAGGATGACCTTCCTTAACTTCCAGTCATTTGGACCATTATTTACTGCTATTCCAAAGTGAGATCTTAGAGCAGTCATGGAAGAAAAACCATTCTTTTGGAACATGTCTTTCTATCTTGTTAAACACACACACAGTCCCAGCTTCTGAGTGTACTCTGTCTCCAAATAACTACTTTCTTCTTCTCTGTCCTACCTTGATCCTCTTCTTTATCCTTCGGTGATGAAATGCTTTAAGATGACCAGACATTTTCCTAAATTAACTGACCTTGATGGGGCTGGGAAGGTGGCTCAGTGGTAGAGTGCTTGCCTTGCAGGTATGAGGCTATGGGTTCGATTCATCAGCACCACATAAGCAGAAAAAGCCAGAAGTGGTGCTGTGGCTCAAGTGGTAGAGTGCTAGCCTTGAGCTGAAGAGCTGAGGGACAGCACCCAGGCCCCACAACTGACAAACAACAACAACAAAAACACTGACTTTGAAAAAATCCATATAGCTATTATACAACTGAGCATGTCTTTTTCTTTTATGACAGTGTGGAAAATAGGGGAGGACAGAAGATAGGAAGAAAACTCTTTTGACTTTTTGTCTTTTAACTATAAAAGTCTGCAGGGTTGTGCTTTGGAAACGGGATCATAGGTAAAAGATGTGAGACTGTCCATAGCCTAGGATTCGACCCTGGTGGGAATTCGACTGTGGTGCTCCCACGGATTCACCCCTGATCTATCCCACAGACCCCAACCACATACTTCACTCCCATGCATTCACATCCCTTTTGCCAGCCTAAAACTGACAAACAGAGAAAATGAAATCAGATAGAAGGAGATAAGGAGGATTGAGGTTCCAGATTAGCCTGGGCAGGAAAAGAACTTATGGTGTTGAATGACTCCCATCCCACCCCTAGCAGGAAGCCTAAAATAAAATAGGAAGATAGCAGTTCAGGCACAGAGACTGGGGCCAAAATTAAGACTAGCCAGTTCAAGAAAAGAGCATTCGTAGAGAGTCTGAGTATCCAGCACAGGGATAAGAGTTCACAAGAACCCCAGTTATATTGGCCAAGGTTTTGAATTCTAGTAACAACAAATGCAGGCAGGGATGTGGGGGAAAAGGAACCCTGCTGCACTACTGGTGGGAATGCAAACTAATACAACTACTCTGGAAAGCAGTCTGAAGGTTCCTCAAAAAGCTAAACCTATACCTTCCCTAGGACCAAGCCATACTACTCCTTGGCATCTACCCTAAGCGTTATGAGCCAGTGTCATGATAAGGACACCTGCACCTCCATGTTCACTGCTTCACTGTTCACAACAGCCAAGTTATAGAAACAACCCAGATGCCCCACAATAGATGAGTGCTTCCAAAAACTGTGGTACCTATATACAATGGAATTTTACATAGCCATTAGAAAGAATAAAATAATGTCATTCGCAGGGAAATGGATAGAACTAGAACAAATCATGTTAAGTGAGGTAAGCCAAGATCAGGAAGACAAATGGTGCATGTTCTCCCTGATCTGCGGAAGTTAGATCTAAAATACGCTGGGATATGACAAATTACATAGAATTCTAGACAGTCACATACAGTGAGACCAAAAAGAGGTTAGTTATAGGAGGGAATCACAAAGGTGCAATACCCAAGCACCTCCTTCTCCCCCCCCCTCTATATATATATATATATATATATATATATATATATATGTACTGAGTACTGAGTAACTGGAGTTGCTAGATCTTCATTGGAAATACAAAGGGACCTGTTTACTCCTCTAGATCCCAAGGTACTTTCAAACAAAGGTAAATTACCTGCACTTGGACTCTTATAGAAGCAGAAAATCAGAGTAGATTCTCAAAAGAAGATGAGGAGTTGCCAGGCATTGGTAGCTCATAGCTTTAATCTTAGCTACTCAGAAGGTTGAAATCTGAGGATTATGGTTCAAAGCCAGCCCAAGCAGGACTCTTATCTCCTATTTAACAACAAAATGCCAGAAGTGGAGCTGTGGCTCAAATGGTAGAGCATCAGCCTTGAGCAAAACTGAGTTCAAGTCCCAGTACTGTCGCACAAAAGCGGTGTGGGAGGGGCGGGGTAGGGGGAGGAAGTCAGTGCTAGACAGTAAGACAAGGAAAGGAAAGGGGAGAGAATAGCAAGCGGAAGGAAGGGAAGATAACATAGAAGAATGGAAGGAAACTTCTCCAGTCTCCAGAATGCTCTGGGGTTTTTGACAAGATGACAAAATAAGCAGTCATTGTTGGCCTAGAGTATTCAGGGTTGAGTGTTAGAATTCAGGACAGTAGAACAGATAGCCTTCCGATAATGCAAAAACTGCAGATGATCTGGTAAAGAAAGGAATGAAATGTCTTACTTCGCCCTACGCTGGACCTGTTGACCTCAGAGAAGTCCTCTAACAACAGGAAAACAAAGTAAACAGCCCCCCACCCCCGTCCCCGCTTCTATCAGCACCGTGGACACCTACAGTTAGCTGTCACTGCTAGGGAATCCTAAGGCCTTGTCAGTGAGTGGAAAAGCGTTGCACTGTTCTAGGAGCATCCGGTTGATACTGGCCTTCCCCACCCAGACTGCTGCTGTGTGGCCCTATTTGAGACCCACTTAACTGTGCCCCACCCATTGCCAGTGCCCATTACCTTCCAGGCCACCTCTGTACTGTCCATAGAGACATGCACACCACACACTGCACTGCATTGCTAAAGTATGTAAGGGTGACTCTGTTTCTATGTAATTCTTAGAGATTCACAGGTGCCTCCTGCATGAATTACATTGCTGACCCATCCAGCAATGTTGGAATGACCCAAGTTCATCCTATACAAAACAAACACTTAAACACTATGTATTCTTAGACCTTTTATTTAGTAGAGTTTTCATCATTAACAAATCTTCATTCTTCTTTTTTTTTTTTTGTCAGTCATGGGGCTTGAACTCTGGGCCTGGGCACTGTCCCTCAGCTCTTCAGCTCAAGGCGAGCGCTCTACCACTTGAGCTACAGCGCCACTTCCGGTTTTCTGGTGGTTTATTGGAGATAGGAGTCTCACGGTCTCTCCTGCCCAGGCTGGCATTGTACCGCTATCCTCAGATCTCAGCCTCCTGAATAGCTAGGATTACAGACGTGAGCCACCAGCGCCCAGCTTTCATAACCATTCTTGTAGGAACCTCTCTAACAGTAGGGAAAGGCTTTTTGTTTCTTGTTCTTGTTAATGTGTTGCTTCCGGGCACCTATAGTTCACACCTGTGGTTCACACCTAGTTACTCATGAGGCTGAGATCTGAGGATTGTGATTGGAAGCCAGCCCAGACAATAAAGTCTATGAGACTCTTATCTCCAGTCAACCACCACCAAAAACCTGGAAGTGGAGCTATGGCTCAAATATTAGAGCACTAATTCTGTGGAGGTCAAAAAACTCAAGGACAGTGCCCAGACCCAGAGTTCAATCCCCCCAAATATACAAAGATAGGCAAGGTGGCTCATAGCTGTAATTCCCACTCCTTGAAAGGTGAAAATACTGGCCCAGGCAAAAAGTTAGTAAGGCACTATCTCAAAGAAGAATCTCTGACTCAGAACAATTTCTGAACTATCAAAGAACTATCTGAACAGCTAAAAGCTATCTCTGATATAGTAGTGGCTGCCTGTAATCCCAGCTACAAGGAGACAGAGAGAGGAGGCTCATGGTCTGAGGCAAGCCCCAAGCCAAAAAAAAAAAAAAATACCACCATATCTGAAAAATAACTAACATTAAAAGGTCTGGAGATAGGATTCAAATGGTAGAGGCCCTGAGTTCTAACCATACTACTCTTAAAAAAATGTTACTCTTTGTAACTCTATACATTAACCCAAATTTTAAAAATTCTTAACATTTAAAGTTATATTACCTCAACAGTGTTGGTTCTATTAGCAAATTCCAGCTTTGATTATGTTTTTCTTTTTAATCCAACAGGGTCATCCATCACTTGTCAAAGCTCTGTCCTGCCTCTATGGAAAATGTTATCAGAAGCAAATTGATCCAAATAAAGAAATTCTCGTGACAGTAGGAGCATATGGCTCTCTCTTCAGTGCCATCCAGGGGCTGGTTGATGAGGGAGATGAAGTAAGCATACTCACGTTATTGTAATATCTGTATTATCATTATCATTTATTCTACCTTTGAATGTTTACTTAATTTGTGTTCTTTCCCTTTTCTATTTTAAATTATTTCTGAAGTCTATCACATATACAGTAAAGCCAATGCCTTTTAAATGTAGAACTGGATAAGCCTCCATCTAACTAAACCTCAGGTGAAGATTTTGTATGTTTCTAGCACCCTAAGCTATTTCCCCTAGAAGCTGCCCATCTTCCACTTCCTTACCCCACCAGCTAGTTCTCTCTGCTCTTGCACTTGATATAAGTGAAACCACATAGGATAGATTCTTGAGTCTGGCTTCTTTCATTTGTCACGAGGTCTGGGAGATGTCTTTGCTTGGTTACTTTTTGTTCTTTTTATTTTTCCAGCCTGCTGAGAAAAACGCAAGGGTAGTAAACTAATAAGGAAGAAAAAGAACTCTTAATCTCACTTAGTCAACGAGTATTGGGTCAATGCTGCTTCATGTCCAGTAGAATCTGAGCAATAGAGTGTGAGGATATATAACAGGAATGTCAAATCAATTCAGCCATTTTGTACTGAAATGTAAGACCAACTCTTAACACCTGTCTCCATTGCTGTTATAAATCTTCCACTTTAATATTTCTTGACCTTGTTCATTTATTCAGAAAATCACCAAGGATAGGTAGGTACCACTAGAGAAAAGGTATTTAAAAAGATAGGTTTCGCTGGGCACTGGTGGCTCACACGTGTAATCCTAACTACTCAGAAGGCTGATCTTAGGATCACAGTTCAAAGCCAGCCAGAGCAGGAAAGTCCAGGAGACGCTAATCTCCACTAAACCACCAGAAAATCAGAAGTGGCACTGTGACTCAAGTGGTAGAGCACTGGCCTTGAGCTGAAGAGCTCAGGGACAGTGTCCAGGCTCAGAGTTCAAGCCCCACTACTAACAACAACAATCAAAAAAAAAGTAGGAAGACCTATGTGTCAGTAGCTGACACCCATTAATTCTAGGTACTCAGAAGGCTGAGAACTAAGAATCATGATTCAAAGCCAACCTAGGCAAACAAATCTGAGAGACTCTCATCTACAATTAACTAACCACGAGCCAAAAGTGGAGGTGTGGCTAAAGAAAAAAAACCTAATGAGAAGAAGAAAAACCTAATGAGAGCATGAGGCTCTGTTTCAAGCCTCAGTACCGGTAGATACAAAAAAGTAAAAAGAATAACTGACTGTATATTTTATGATAGTCATAAGTTGTATGTCTGAACTCCCCTTCTACAAATGAAAAAAAGGTTAGGAATGCTAGATCAAGCTGATAGGTTGAAGATAGGCTAGTGACTGGTCTAGCTGGTTTGAGAACTCTCTTGAAAGCCCAGGAGGAGTGATGGGGAGAGAAAGGGGCAAAAGGACAGGAGATCCTCCAGAGGACTTGGGGAAAAGACAGGCATCCCCTCCCTGTTGTGTGATGCTTCTGAAAAGAAAGAACATTTTTACTCTCAGGATAAATAACTTGTGTAAACTAGCACTCTGAGTCAAAGAGCACTGTGGCATTCTCTTTCCTTTCAGACCTGCTCCACTCATTATCTGGTACATCATTTATATCCTCTAATGTATTTGCTAACTTGAAATATAAGGACATTCTTCATGGCTTTGAATAAAACATCCTTTTGAGAATATAATTAGAGGTATGAGCCCCTTTTCCCAGATAAATCACCCTGTGCACATATAAAAATCTTACCATTTCAAGTGCTCCACTGCAAATGATCCATAGACCCTCCAAAGGCACCAGGGACTCCAACTTAGACTCCCTGGACAAGTTTATACCCAGGGTTTTTCATACTCAAACACTAGCCCCATGAAGGCCAGGGCTGTCCTTTTCAACGTGTATTTCACATGTGTTAGTGATCCATGATTGTATTTTTCTTTGCTTTAATTTCAGGTCATAATAATGGTGCCTTTCTATGACTGCTATGAACCTATGATAAAGATGGCTGGAGCCACACCTGTATTTATCCCCCTAAGATCTGTAAGTTTGCCAGCTTATTCATATGCTTAAAGGATCAGTTACCTTGATAACTTTTGTGAGTCTTCTCCAAATAATTAATGCACTAAGATGAACCACAGAATCTTCTATTAGCCTTACTGTGCCTCACATGTTAACCACTTATAGCTGGTCCCAGGAAAGGAAGAGAAGGGCTTTAACAGATATTACGTGGACAGGGTCAATTTTTCCATTTAGCAGGTGTAAGTGTAAGATTCAGGTCCTCATAAATTCTCACATTAGAACTAATGTCCTTTCTCCTCACTGTCTTTGCCAGTCATTCAGTAGTTACCATGTAGTTTGCCCTGCCTACCTCCAATTTCTTTTCCTTATTAGGTAACTTGTATGTAAGACAGCAAATGTGAATTACTTTGTTTAAATCACATCTTCATTCTTCATGCTTAGAAACCTGTTTCTGGAAAAAAATGGTCTAGTTCTGACTGGACCTTCGATCCTCAAGAACTGGAAAGTAAATTTAACTCGAAAACCAAAGCCATTATCCTCAATACTCCACATAATCCCTTTGGCAAGGTAAGCAAGTCTCTTACCTCTTTATACATACTGTCGTTGTGTTATTGTTTTCTGGGTGTATTGACTACTGTGCTCTTTCCTTGAATATGTGTAGGTGTATACCAGAGAGGAGCTCCAAGTAATTGCGGACCTTTGCATCAAATATGACATACTGTGCATCAGTGACGAGGTTTATGAGTGGCTGGTATATACAGGAAACAAGCACATAAAAATAGGTACTCATTATTATGCTGGACCACACATCTAAATGTGCTTGGCACATGTGTATCAACTGATTAGAAAAGACCTCAGGCAGCTTTAAAACTCTCTTCGTAAGGAGTATCTGCCTGCATGAACACCTAAAAATAGAATTTAGGTCAATAGGGTTGAGTGAGTTAGAGAATCACTTGAAGGACAAGTAGTCCAAATTTAGAAGAGATACTGAGTTGTTCTATAAAGCTGTGATCCCAGCAGAGAATTCCTTTGCCCATTTTTGTGGCTTCTTATAGAAAATCCTGCCATTCCTCGGGATATAAGACACTGGACAGCCGGGCGCTGGTGGCTCACGCCTGTAATCCTTGCTACTCAGGAGGCTGAGATCTGAGGATCGGGGTTCAAAGCCAGCCCGGGCAGGAGAGACCGTGAGACTCCTATCTCCAATAAACCACCAGAAGTGGTGGCACTGTAGCTCAAGTGGTAGAGCGCTTGCCTTGAGCTGAAGAGCTGAGGAACAGCGCCCAGGCCCAGAGTTCAAGCCCCACGACCGACCAAAAACAAAAAAACAAGACACTGGACATGTCACTGTTCCTGACAGGTTCTGAACTGTTGGCACTGAGCAAGTTGCCAAAATGCCAAGGCATTTTGGGACAGCAGGGACAGTAACTAACACTTGGTCTTTGCCTGGGATTTCTGCCATTGTTTCTGGGATATCTCTCACACATCAGTGTCTTAGGTGTCTTTCCACTCCTACTCTAAAACTCTTAAGGATTTCTTTTTCTTAACAAAAACATGGCAATTAGAAATCAAAAGAAAAATCATAATTGGTTTCATTATCCTTAGCATTCGCTGTCAGATAAGTGACAACCCCAGGTATAAGAAAACTGTGGAAGAAAATTTCCTGTCTCAAGTCATTTGAACAATGTCCACTTAAAAATCACTCCAACTGCCAGGTGCCGGTAGCTCACACCTGTAATCCTAGCTGCTCAAGAGTCTAAGATCCGAGGATCACAGATCAAAGCTAGCCCAGGCAGGGAAGTCCATGAGACTTACTTCCAATTAATCCAGAAAACCGGAAGTGGCGCTGTGGCTCAAGTGGTAAAGCTCTTGCCTTGAGCCCAAGAGCTAAAGGACAGCACCCAGACCAGAGTTCAAGCCCCATAACCAAAGGGGGAAAAAAAGTGACTCCAACCTGATTAATTGATATTTTTGTAGTTGGGGGCTGGGAATGTGGCTTAGTGGTAGAGTGCTTGCCTAGCATGCATGAAGCCCTGGGTTTGATTCCTCAGTACAACATACACAGAAAAAGCCAGAAGTGGTGCTGTGGCTCAAGTGGTAGAGCTCTAACCTTGAGCAGAGAAGCTCAAGGACAGTGTCCAGGCCCTGAGTTCAAGATCCAGGACCAGCAAATATATATATAGTAGTTAATGTAGCAATACTTATTCTGAAAGATTATTATGATTATTTTAAATGATCACAAAATTTATTGATTTGATATATGAATTACAAGCTCTTTGCATAGAACTATAATTGTTAAAGATTTGCAAGATGTACTGTAACTAAACTTTGTTTTAGCTGGTATAACATCCCACTAATTTAAAACAAGTGGGAAAAAAAAGAGTTCACTAGACAATAATTTAGATAGGTCAATCTGTTTGCAGTAAAAGAAGTCTCTCAGCTGGGCACCTGTGGCTCATCCCAGAAATTGTAACTACTCAGAAGGCTGAGATCTGAGAATTGCAGTTGGATGCCAGCCCAGGCAGGAAAGTCTTATCTCCAACTAACCACCAAAAAGCCAGAAGTGGAAATTTGGCTCAGATAGCAGAGTGCCAACCTTGAGTGGAAAACCCTAAGGGACAGAGGCCAGGCCCTGAGTTTAAGCCTTAGTACTGGCGCAAACACACAAAAAGATCTCTCAACTACAATGGTCCATTAGTGAAAGATGCAGAAGGCCGGCTCCTCAGTTTACAAAGCTGGGAGACCCTTTTCTAATGTGAATGCACTGAGACTATATATCTAACCACACATCCTACAGTTAGTGTCCTGTTCATGTTGCCAGCCAAGCAACACTGTGCTGCACTCTTTATCATGTCTCCTCTTTTTCTGATTTCTACTGAAATTGCAGTCACCTGTGAGAAATCATTAGTGCTGCTGGGGCTAAGGTAAGCATTGTCTGTCATAACTGAAAACTGCAAAAGCTAATTGCTTTCCAGATGTCACTGCAACTCAAAATGTAATGGTTGTAGTTTTCTAAAGTCGTCAGACATGGAAAGCTTTGTTTGGGGTTTGTTTTATTTCACTGGTTGGTTGCCTTGGGTTTTGCCTGCAATGACCACATTCACATGCAGAGCTCTCTGTAATCATGTCTTTGTGCTTTTCCATCTCCCTGATTGAAAGAACATAACCATTTTCCATATTTTAACATTATTTAAGGTTTGTTTTATGAAATGTTCCTCTTGGATCAGATTCTTACTCAAATTATATTTAATTTTCATCCAAATTATATTTAGTTTTTCTAAAATTATATTTCAGTCAGCAAAAGAAAACTTTCTCTTCTTACCCCTGTATCTACTAATACATGGACATTTGCCAAATTAGTATATACTCCTTGTAAGCTGTTCAACGGATCTGCTTACTTTTTGTGGGGGGGAAGACAACCACTTTTATATGGCTAAAATTAGTCACTGACATATCACTGAGCTCTTCATTTAACTACTATGATTCGTTTTGACACTTTGTTGAGTGACACCTGCATTTGATGTTTAATTTTCAGTACAGAGTGGAAACATGGGAGAACTGCACTAGTTCCTCAGGGTGATATTTACTTTCAAGGTTTTATTTCTAAATATTGTTTTCCAGATAGACCTTGTTGATTCAGGATGTATATCATTATTTTAATATACTCCTCATTGTATATAGTTTAGATTTTGGTTAGATGGAAGCCAGAGTATGTGTCATGTTCTTTTGGTATTGTTTGTGAAGAAAGAAACATCTCAAAACTCAAAAGGCTGTAATAACATTAAATATTACAATATTCTTTTTTACAAATGATCCTTCTAAATATTTTCACTTATCTTTTCTGTTTGTGTTGTGTTGCACAGAGAATGCAAGTATAATCTTTATCATTTAGTAGTTTTCCTACAGTTACAAATAATGATAGATATTTACTAGACTGAAATTAATTTGCATCACTTTAAAACTTACTTTAGCTGCCTCACAGAGTGGTAGACACTTTTACTTGCATATGAGCATATTAAAAGAAAAAAAAGACTCAGACCTGCAGAAATGAACATTTATTTTCCCATTGTGGATACAGATACTGCGAACAATACAAAAGTTCCTGCTATGCTACTAAAAACAAGTTGAAAGATGTGAGATTTTATCTAAAGAACTTTATAATCAAATTAAGTAAGGTGACAGCCAGGCACCAGTGGCTGATACCTGTAATCCTAGCTACTTGGGAGGTTGAGATCTTATGAATGTGTTCCAAGCTAGCCCCTGGGCAGGAAAATCCATGAGACTCTTAGCTCCAATTAACCACCAAAAGGCTAGAAGTGAAGCTGTGGCTCAAGTAGTAGAGCACTAGCCTTGAGCAAAAAAAGCTCAGGGACAGCATCCAGACTGAGTTCAAGCCCCACAAACTGGCACCAGAATAAATAAAGATTCAGAAAAGTCAGAATTAGCTGGGCACAATGATTGAAGCCTGTAATCTTATCTATTTGGGAAGCCATAATCCGGAGATAGAGGTTCAAACCAGCCCAGTGATAAAGTTTGAGAGATTGTTACAGTCAGTGACACACACCTGTCTATCCAGCAACAAAGAGAAGCACTGTAGGAGGATTGCAGGGCTGGCTGGTCAGGGCAGAAACAAGACTTTGTCTCAAAAATAATCAAAGGGCAGCACTGGACATTGATGAAAGTAAACTATGCAACTCATGGGTGGAGATGGTAGGAAGAGAGTGAGGGAACAGATGACACTCCAAGAAAGAAAATGTACTTATTACGTGATGTATATAAAAGTAACCCATTGTACATCACCTCTAAAATAACAATAAAGGAAATTAGAAAAACAACAACATAATGACCAATGGGCTGGCCACTGGTGGATCACAACTGTAATCCTATCTATTAAGGAGAGTGAAATATGAGGATTGTTGTTCCAAGGCAGCCCTGGCAGGAAAGTTCTGTGAGACTCTTTTTTTTTTTTTAATTTTTTATTGTGAAAATACTGTACAGAGGGGTTACAATTACATGGGCAAGATAGTGAGTACATTTCTTATCAAGCATTGTAGCCTCCTCCTTTGTTTACCCTTCCCATCCCTTCCCAGCCCCCCCCCACAACCCTCCCCCCCCCCCCCCCCCCCGCCACCAAAGTTGTAAAGTTCGTTTTCGACATGACAACTTGTACATCTCATTGTTGCAATGGATCCACTTGTATCCTTATATAAACGACTTATTTTTCCCATTCCCCTCCACAAATTATACCAACATCAAATACAGTGAAAGCAGGGGTTATACTGTGGGGGAGGGACATACAAAGCAACAAAGAAATAATCTTTGGGGCATTTACCCAAATGTTTACAAACAAGACCACACTAAAGCTACCAGCACAACTATGTTTATTGCAGCATTATTTACCATAGCTAAGATCTGGAACCAACCCAGATGCCCCTCAGTAGATGAATGGATCAAGAAAATGTAGTATATATGCACAATGGAATTCTATGCCTCCATCAGAAAGAATGACATTGCCCCATTTGTTAGGAAATGGAAAGACTTGGAAAAAAATTATATTAAGTGAAGTAAGCCAAGCCCAAAGAAACATAGGTCCCATGGTTTCCCTTATTTGCAATATCTAGTATATGTTTGAGTCAAGCAGAAAAGGTCAGATAAGGTGAAGTTAGGAAAATGAACCCTAAGATATGTATTTAAATGTTTTTTTTTTCTTTCATGCATTTGTTTCTAACGCATCTATAAGATTATTTCTGTGAGACTCTTATCTCCAATTAACCACCAGAAAACCAGAAGTGGCGCTGTGGCTCCAGAGTAGTAGAGTGCTACCCTTGAGCAAAAGAGTTGAGGCACAGTGCCCAGGTTCTGAGTTCAAGTTCCGTGACTGACAAAACAAACAAAACAAAAACAATGAAAGGACTTGGAAAAAATCACGTTAAGTGTCAAGGCCAGAGAGACAAAGAATACATATGTTCTCTCATATGTGGAAGCATGAATTAATGTATAAATGTATACATAAATACTTTGGGATGATATGCAAGGGTACATGTATGTAGTAACTGAAGTATGATATATTTGGGGAAAATCCAAATGGTATAATTCCTTGTAAAGACTAACCCACAGCCCAACAAAATAAACACCAGGAACCAGACACTGGAAAGATGGAGGTGGGGTCAAGGGAAGGTAGGTAGACAAATGAAAAAGAATATAGTCATGACAGGGGATATACAGCTCAGTGGAGTTGTAAACGAAGTACACACTAGTTCCTGGGTCTGCCTCCTCTAGTTCAGCTAATTCAGTAGGTCTGGAATGAAGCCCTGGGTACAATTTTCCTGTCTTAGAAATTCCCCAGTAGTAGCTTACTATAGTGGGACCACATTGCACGAGCTGTTGCTCTAGAAAGCATGAATTGTAAAATCTCAAAAAAAAAAAAAATGGACAAGGGTCTGGGAAAGTGGCTCCATGGTAGAGTGCTTGCCTTGCATGTCTGAGGCCCTGGGTTCGATTCCTCAGCATCACATAAGCAAAAAGAAAAAAGCCGGAAGTGGCGCTGTGGCTCAAGTGGTAGAGTGCTAACCTTGAGCTGAAGAGCTGAGGGACAGCATCCAGGCCCAGAGTTTAGGCCCCACGACCAGACCCCCCCCCCAAAAAAAAAGGACAATGAAAGGACTATCCCATAGTCATAAGGACAGCCAAAGCCAGGCTACAGGACAGGAACTAGGTACAGCCACTGGAGCTTAGGTCCACCCAGCCACCAGATGCCACCAGATCACTGCCTGCTTGTATTACTGCCCCTACTGTCCCTGGAAATAATTTTGCCAATGCAGAAACTATTCAATTTATTTCCAAATTACCTGGCACACCACTGAAGTATTGTAAAGTATTTTCACCTCAGTTTGGGCTTCAAATTCTATTATCTTAAGTAACCTACTACAGCTATCCTATACTACAGTTAATACTTTGAATTCCTGTACTTGGGTTATGTTTTTAGATTATACTACATGTACATTGATTAGAAACAGTTCTTTAAGCATCTCCCTTTTTTGGGTCCCATTTCAGCCACGTTTCCAGGTATGTGGGAGAGAACAGTAACGATCGGCAGTGCTGGGAAGACGTTTAGTGTGACTGGCTGGAAGGTAAGAAGAGGAGGAACTTGGTTGTGGCTGAGCATGTGACTCAGTAGTAAGGCATGTACTTAACAGGTGAGAAGCCCTGGCTTTACTGATCAGCACTCACCTTTCCACAAAAGAAGGGGAAAAAACAAACTGCTTAAAAATAAGCACCTATTTTATCTTTTGTCACGTTATATGTGTTATGTGCATACATACTCCACTTACACAGGTTTTTAATTTTTTTTTTTTTACTTTTTGACTTATTCAGCTTTCATGTTGAGCTTCATCCTTCTTAAGATCTGGTCATTTCTTTAAAAGTAAGAAGCCTTCAATATTGTTTAAATTTTGTAAGTAATCAACTAATACTACTTTTCCTTTACAAAGGAATTTCAGATTATTGCTTATTGGTATAAAAGGAGAAAATGATAGCTAATATTCTGCCTCTATGTGCCCGACTCTAAATGTTTACATGTGTAAATTCATTTCCTTCTTGGAACTACTTTCCCTGCTTTGTGGATTATGGAATTAAAACATAGAAGAGTAAAATATAAAATATCATGCCTGGGATGACACAGCTACTAAGTTCAAGGCAGGGCAGGGGCCCTGGCTTCAGAATCAAAACATTTAACCTCTGTGCCATTTAGTACAATAACAATTCATTTGGCTGCAGCTTAATTCCCTTCCAGCCTCACTTCTACTGAACATGCTGTGATTCAGAGCACATCGTTAGGAGACCTGGAGATTCTGAGTCTATATGATTTAACTCTGGAGGAATCCCATAGGCTCTCATAGAGTTACTTGTGTCTGTAATTCAAACAAGCCCCATGCTGCTGCTTCCACCTTCGAAGTGTCAGAAGTAGAAAATTATAGTGCACATCTGTAACTCTAGCACTCCTGAGGCTGAGGCAGGAGAATCAGGAGTCCAAGGTCAGTCTGGGTTACATAGTGAAAACAGAGGGGGGTGAGGACAGCATCTAAGAGAAAAGGTTGATCAAGATTAGAGTCTACTTCCAAAGGCAGAGCTGAGCGATGAAGGCAGAGCATGCTGACTCCAGTTGGAAACATCTCCACAGAAAGAATGCTGAAATGCTTCAGAGTCCACACACTGTCCTGCTTTCATAGTGTGAACATTTCTGAATGTCTTTATTTAACCCTTATATAACTGTGCTCAAGCTTTCTGTGGACTATTAAATTTGTTATTGTTGTTTTTTAAAACTACTTTGTTTTTCTTTTCCCAGCTTGGCTGGTCCATTGGCCCTCATCATTTGATAAAGCATTTACAGACAGTGCAACAAAACACCATTTATACCTGTCCAACTCCTTTACAGGTGCGTGTTCTAGAAATTTAGGTTATAGCCTGGTTTATTGGTAAAGGTGAGAATTTTATATTTTGCATTTGAATTGACTTAGTTCATGCTGTCATGTGCTTCTTGAGAGGGTTCTGTAATGTATTTGGAAATTTAGGTGCAGACTCACTGTTATCAAGATTGTTTGACTTGGGGGTTTTGTTCATTTTATATCAGGTTGTGCCTTTGAATATGCATAAATTGTTGGTGGGAAAATACAGTGCTTCAAAAACTCTCTAGAGGACAATGGCACTGCTCAGCAAAATTAGAAGTTCTGGGTCTATGAAACAGTCAGCAGTCTTTTGAAAATTTACCCTAGATCTATATTATGCTGAGAGACAGTTGGACCATGGAGGCTTTGACCTAATTAATGGATTCATCCATTGACAAAGTTATAATTTGATGCACTTTTGGAAAGTGGTAGAAACTCGAAAGACCGAAATATAGCAGACAACATGCCTGCACTCATGCAGTATATACCTTGCAGGGGACACACGTAATAAATGTTTTTAAATGTAATGTCAGATGTTAAGAGATATAAAGAAGAAAAATAAAGTAGGGAAATCGAAGGACATATGATGGACATGTGATAGGGTAATCTTTGAAAGTCTTGCTAAGAAGACAACATTTGAGCAGCAAAAGGAAGGTTTAGCTCATGTAGTTATTGAAAACCCTTGTGCATTGAAATAACAGCAAGTGCAAAGGCCTATGGGTAGACAGTACAGATAACATGTTTATATCATTGAATAGCATAGAGGCTGGAATGAGATGATCAGGTGATAAGAGGGGAAGGAGCTAAGGTCAGAGGGCTAGGAGACAGATCAAGCTGGCCCAAGTAGGTCTGAGTGATGTAAGAAGTCATGGGAGGGGCTGGGAAGGTGGCTCAGTGGTACAGCGCTTGCCTTGCATGCATGAGGCCCTGGGTTCGATTCCTCAGCACCACATAAGCAAAAAGAAAAAAGCCGGAAGTGGCACTGTGGCTCAAGTGGTAGAGCGCTAGCCTTGAGCTGAAGAGCTGAGGGACAGTGCCCAAGCCCAGAGTTTAGGTCCCACGACCGGACCCCCCCCCCAAAAAAAAAAAGAAGTCATGGGAGAGTTTTGATAACAAGAATGGCATAGTCTTCCTTGTGTTATCAAGGATATCTATTGCTTGTTGAGTGGGAAAAAAAACAACGGGCTGGGAAGGTGGCTCAGTGGTAGAGTGCTTGCCTTGTATGCACAAGGCCCTGGGTTCAATTCCTCAGCACCACATAAGCAAAAGGAAAAAAGCCAGAAGTGGTGCTGTGGCTAAAGTGGTAAAGCACTAGCCTTGAGCTGAAGAGCTGAGGGACAGTGCCCAGGCCCAGAGTTTAAGCCCCAGGACCAACAACAAAAAAACCTGTACCAGAGGCCCAGGAGAAAAATGCCAATGGGCTGAACCAATATGAGGGTATGAGGGTGATAAGTGAGTGGATTCTCCATATACTTTTAAGGTTAAGCCAAAAATCTTGGTGGATGACTGAATACAGAGTTTTAGGGAGAAGAGCAGCCTAGAGTAATATTGGAGTTATGATGGACATTTTTTTTTTCCGGTCATGGGGCTTGAACTCTGGGCCTAGGCACTGTCCCTCAGCTCTTCAGCTCAAGGTGAGCCCTCTACCACAGCACCACTTCCAGTTTTCTGGTGGTTTATTGGAGATAGGGTCTCACGGATTTGCTTGCCTGAATCGGCTTTGAATTGTGATCCTCAGATCTCAGCCTCCTGAGTAGCTAGGATTATGTGCATGAACCAACAGCGCCTGGCAACGATGGGCATTTATATCTCTGCACTTCACATTCTTTAGCGCTAAGTCTTCAGTATAGTGAATACTGTAGTTGCTAAGACAAAGACAGAAAGAAATCTCTTTTTGTAAACCATCTTTTTCTTCACTTCTGCAAGATGCCCTGTTTGGCTTTCTGTTTGAAAACTGATCTCTGGTTTCTTTGACCTGAGAAACAATATTAATTCTATTTTGCTGCTAAATTCTTTTGCCATGAGGCTTCCCTGATCCTGCCCTCTGTTTTCCCTTTCTCATCTCTAAGCATACTATGTCTCTTGCTATTTGTCAGCTACATTGGTTTCTTTCAGTTCTTCCAAGAGAACAAATTATACCCTGCTTTCTGCTTTTTATTTGTTTCTTCCTTACCTCTGTCCTCACTTCCAAAATAATGATCACTGAAAGATCCCGGAAAGCAAGGACAATGCCTATCTTGTTAGTTTTTCTATTTTCATCTCTTTTATCTGAATTCCAGACTTAACATAGGTATTTGGTATGTATTTATTGAACAAATAAATTTTTTCCTTTAGTTCTTGTCATCTCTTGCTTCTGATCAGTTACTTTATAACTTGACCACTTTGCTTATTCCTTAGCTATTCCAGACTCCCAGTTATTACCCTGGCTCTCCTCATTTGTTTGGTATCATTATTTCTAAGTCATCCCTGTTCATTGTTTGCCAAGATTCTTTTTTTTTTTTTAATTTAATTTAATTGTATTTGTGAACATACTGTACAGAGGAGTTACAGTTACATGGGCAGGATAATGCGTACATTTCTTACCAAGCATTGCAGCCTCCTCCTTTGTTTATCCTTCACATCCCTTCCCAGCCTCCCCCCTCCCCCCCAATCCCAATCCTTCTCCTCCTCCCCCCCCCCCCCCGCACCAACGTTGTAAAGCTCGTTTTGGGCATGACAACTTGTACTTCTCATTGTTGCAACAGGTCCACCTGTATCCTTAAACAAATGGTTTTTCCCCATCTCCTCCACAAGTTATACTGACATCAAATATAGTGAAAGCAGGGGTTATACTGTGGAGGAGGGACATACAAAGCAACAAAGAGATAATCTTATAAATGTGTTAGAAACACATGCATGAAAGAAAAAAAACATTAAAATACACATCTAAGGGTTCATTTTCCTGACATCACATTATCTGACCTTTTCCGCTTGACTCATACATATACTAGATATTACAAATAAGGGAAACCATGGGACCTACATTTCTTTGGGCCTGTTTGCCAAGATTCTTTCCTTCTGCTTGTGCAGATTTGGTTCTTTATAGATGCCCTGATTCTGACTCATTTACATGTTCCTAACCTGCTACTTTCTCAGATACCTGCATAGTCCTTTATGTCTTAGTCCATGCAAGTTAATGTAACAAAGTACTAAATGGGTAACACATTCTCATAGTTCCAGTGGCTGGAACCTTGATCCCACATCAAGGTTCTAATGGAGAATTTGTCTTTGTCTTAGGAAAATCTATTTCCTCATGGATATCCACTTTTTCTTTGTGGAGCAGAGGGTTAGCTATCTTTTACAAAGACACTAATAGCATTCCTGGGAACTCTACTCTTCTGAACTAATTACCTCCCAAATCATCTACCTTTTAATACCATAGCATTGGGAATGAGAGTTTCAACATATGGACTTAAGGAGATTTAGCCTTTAACAATATTGACCTTCTTTTTTTTTGGTTCAGTTTTTCTCCTGGCTTCTCTGCCTTACTGAGGAATGCTGAAAGAGCAACTCGTGTGTTCTGTACCTTGTAGCCTATTTCAACTAAACTGACTTCCTGAACTAGAGCAAGGATTACATGTGATAGGTAATGAGGAAGGTCCTTGCTCTTCTGCAGAGTGGATTGGCTTTCATTTCCATCATGTCACCCATGCCAATGAGGAAAGACTGGCTACTTCATCAGTGTTCTGGTCATTTTTCAAACTAATATCTAACAAGCCATTGCATTGTTCACTTTAGGGGAAAAAAAACAGTATTTTATTATTATTATTAATTAAGCCATCTTTATTTGTTAGTTCTTTTTCAGTTTGGATTTTCATGGCTTATCAGTTCCTTGTATTCAATTTAATCAGTTACATTGATCTATAGAGTCTAATACAGGTTCACAGAAATCTAACTATAATTTTTTGAGAGACCACTTTCTCAGTAATCTTCCACAGGTGACCTTTATTTATTACAAATAAGTTAACTATGCTATTGTTTATAACGTATTCATAATGTACCATGTGATTTTTTTTCTTTGTATGTTCCTCCCCCACAGTTTTCACTGTATTTGATTCTGGTGCCCTGCATCTTGTATATACACTTCTCTAATTTGAGAAGGGGAAGGGAAAAAAACAAAATGCTTAATTAGGGATACAGGTTGACCCATTGTAACAATGAGATGTACAAGACCCTATGTTGAAAATGAACTTTACAACTTTGGCAGGTGGGGGAGTAGTTGTGGAGGTGGGAGGGAAGGGATGGTAGGGGAAAAATAAAGGAGGAGGCAACAATGCTCTATAGGAAATTACCTTGCTCATGTAACTGTAACTCCTCTGTACAGTAGTTTTACAATTATAAAATGTACAAAAAAACCAAATAAGTTAACTGAGAAATAAGTAACAATATCTTATTTCATTTCTACATTCTTTAATCTTAACATACAGGAAGCCTTGGCTCAAGCTTTTTGGATTGATATTAAACGAATGGATGCCCCAGAATGTTATTTTAATTCTTTGCCCAAAGAATTGGAAGTCAAAAGAGATCGGATGGTCCATTTGCTTGAAAGTGTTGGCCTCAAACCCATAGTTCCTGACGGAGGCTACTTTATCATTGCTGATGTATCATCACTAGGTTTGTGAAAGTTTTTATTTTTTCAAATATACAGAAACATACATGTGAAATAATAGTAGATTTATGTGGAAAGGTTTGGTGTCAAAGCTTTAGGAGTATTTTCTCTGATACTCTAATAGAAAAGGATGAATTTCCATGATGTCAACCTTTTCTACAATTTCCTTTACATATAGGACTTTTTCTTGAAATGTGATGGTGGTTAAATGGTTATGAAATAAGGTATTCTATCAAACATAGACTCTGCCATCATTCTGATCTGATGTGTAGTTTAAAACTCTGTATGTGAAATAATATGAAATATTCTTTGTTCACTTGAGTAAAAATTAAATTTCCTTTTCCTTCAACGAATGAAGAGAGGAAAGGTGAGAGAATGCAATCATGCAATCCTAGTATTATGCATATATATATATATATATGGGGAATGTAACTAGAAAAATTGACAGGATGTGTGGAATTGGAAGAGATGAGAGACAGGATAAAAGGGATGACATTGATTAAGATGCATTGTTGAATTAAAACCCTTTGTACAATTACTTACAGGTAGTGAAAATAAATAAAGTGTTTTGTTAAGAGGAACAAGATTTCTAGAAATATAAAAGCCCTCAGGAAATTTTTCCACTTTCAAATATTGAAATAAAATAAACAAGGAGAATAACATTTATCGAGATTCTACTCTATATCAAGTATCTAGACACCTATTTGAAAAAGCTATTGTGCAGACAACAAGGCTTGAAAGCGTTAAATAACTTGCTTGAAGTTCCACAGCTGAATTTTAAATAGTTTTATCTCAGAAAATTTCTGGCATGCCATTCTAACAAGTTGAGAGCATAACAATATTTTATATATAACTTATTTTCTTTGAAAATGCTGATTTTGTTTTTGACCTTACATTTCCTAAGTGGGAATTATTTCCTAATATGCTGGCATTTTTGATATTAGCAGTTCCTACTTTTTATAATATTTCATTAACATCTTCACAAGTTTCAAGGTAAGTGAAAAGTTGGGATTTTCCTATAATTTGGTTGGTCCTGAAATATGTCTCTGGAGAGCTGTAACCTCTAGCCCTGCCCTGATGGGGTTGCAGAAGAAAGTGTCATGAATGTTTACCAGGTGCCTGGCTTAAAATACTTCCTTCTCCTGGTTAACAGACTACTTGCTGCCTCAGTGTCTGACCTATGACCCAACTTCTCTCTCACAGGAAACCTGTTTATCCTGGCAGACACCCTTGGAGTTTCTGGGTCCAAGATAGCCACAGTCCAAAAGAGCTCTGGCCAGGAAGATAGTCAAGTTTGGTTGTGACAATCAGGTCAGCAGAAGAAAGGGCCATACTCCTGGCAGGACTGACAGGAAGTGAAGAGCCTTCTGGAATACACACACACACACACACACACACACACACACACACACACACACATACACACACTCAAGAAGTAGTGGAAAATTAAAGAGAGAACAAGGAACCTGCCCAAAAGCCTTTATTAGTGTTCTAAGGAGTCACCCAAGTAGATGTAACTCAGCAAATTGTAATTAGTGGTTTTAGCGCAGACATGGCTCTGTGGAATTACACTCTGGGAGCTTTTAAGTGTGGTATGGCTTTTCAGTTCACAAGGAGCATTGAGATTATTGGGCAAATCAAGTAAGTTGTCTCTGGCTGTCCTATAAGGAGATGGTTACCAGCTTGTTACATAAGAAATGTCCAGAGGCTGGAAAGGTGGCTCAGTGGCAAAGTGCTTGCCTTGCATAGGATATGTCCTAGGGATGGAGGAGGCAGAGATCTGGAAACTGTGTTAAGATGCCTTAAGTTTTTTTGTATTAATAAGTTTTTTCATTGTGAAAATACCATACAGAGGGGTTACAATTACATGAGCAAGGAAGTGAGTACATTTCTTATCAAGCATTGTTGCCTCCTCCTTTGTTTCCACTTCCCAACCCTGTTAAGCTTTGTTTCTGGCATGATACAGTCTAGCTTTTGTTGAGTGTGGTTATCAAACTGATGTAAAATTACAAGATTTCACTCCATAAAGGTTGGCTCAAACGAAAGCAAGTCTCTCTTTTCATGTATTTCTTTAATTGTTCTGCAAGGAAAATGAGCTGTGGTAAGTAGAGGCTTTTAAAGCCCTAGGGCCAGAAAGCTCTGTTGGGTAAAACCCCAAGCTCTATCTTTGCATGAACTCCCTGTGTTTTATACATTTTGGAAAGCATTTTTTCCTATAGTGGGCCCAAGTATGTAGCTCATTTTATGAGATGATAAGAGATAGCACAGTTTGCATTGCTTACATTTTTGCCTTTGAATCATAAATCCACAAAACTTTTTTCCTGTGAATTCTTTTGCTTATTAAAAGAAAATGGCTTATGCATCATATGTTTCCAAAAGGAATTTAAGTCTACGCATATAAAATATATGTAAATGGAAATGATGGTATATAAATAAAAAATAATGGCAGAGAAGAGTTGGAAGAAGCTGTGTCTTGGTTGCCTAGGTTTTCATAGCTGTAATTAGCATCAACTGAAGATGCTCTATTTTATTATTATTGTATTTAAGTAGCTCTACAAAGGAGTTACCATTCAACATCTTGATTTATGATTATAATGCTTCTTGATCTTTGTTACCCCTTTCATCATTCTTCCCTAACTCTCCCAACCCTACCCTTTCCCTCAGGACTGGAGACTCATGGTAGCAAATGCAGATAGAAAAATGGCATCAATTGCTTCATTGTAGATAAAAACAATTCTTTCATGCTTTTCTAGTAAATTCTAGAAAGGATTTATTACATCCTGACATTGTTACCAAAAGGACAGTAATAACAACTCAGGTTATTCTACTAGGCTTTGATTTAGCTTCCCATTTATTCCTCACTTAATCCACCAATACTAGTTTAGGTCCTAGATTTTTCAACTAGTTTTTTTTTTTTAATATGAGAAAGGATTTTGATTAGAAAATCTTTCCTGCTGATGGGGGACAGGTATGTGTCCCTTCTTTGTGGTTCTCCTTCACCATGAGGAAGAATGTCAATGTCTAAAAGATTCCAACATACAAAGAAAATTTTGTTTCATTATTTCATTTTCTTTAAGTAAACTGCAATGCGTGGTCTCTTCAAGATGCTAGAGTTTGGTTCTCTCCTGTTGTATTAGTTAACGTTTCTCATTACTGTGACAAAATACCTAACATAAAGGGGGAATTAAATTATTTTTGGCTCAAGGTTTAAGGTGATTCTGTACATAGTTATTTGCCTCAGTGTTTCTGGGCCCAGAGCAAAACAAAACAGCATGAAATCAGGAGCACATGAGGAGCTTTTTCCCCTCCTGACAGACAGGGGAGGCAGAGTGGAGACAATGGAGACAGAGGGCTAACACAAGATAGAACCCAAACAAAGCATTTAAGTGACCTACTTCCTCCAGCTAGGCTTCCACCTCCTACTTTTCACCACCTCCCAACAATATTATCCTACTTTGACTCCAGCAAGAGACTAATTCATTTTGTAGGTCACATCTCATGATCTAATCATCTCTAGAAACTCCCTCACCCAGATGCCCAGAGGTGTACTTTACTATACTAGGTGCTTCCCAATTCAGTGAGGTTGACTATCAAGATTAATCGCACACTTTGACTAAAGACAAAAACAAGAACTTTCACTATGTGGAAACGAGAATAAAAGTAAATCACATTATTTGTAACCATAGTGATTATTTACCTTTATGATCAATGACAATGGCTGACTGGTTACTATGAATTGAACATTTATGACCTAGTGTAGTATATGAAAAGCTTTACAAATACCATATTCTTAAGAAAGCTATATACTATCATATTCTGACTGAGATGAAATATTAAAAAGATAGTCAAGTAACTGAAGTTAATCAACTAATAAATAGAACTGGGCTTTGAACTCAGAGGTACATATTCTAACCAGTGAATACATGTTTTCTGCTAGCAGTCTTTCTAGACCAACATGCTTCATTCTAGAACTTGGAAGAATAACATTTGGTACCAGGACAACAAATAAGGACAGGGTAACAAATAAGAGGTTATTCCTGTTGTTCTGCTAAGATAATGAGATTCAAAAGCATGAAAGATACAGTGGGAATTCAAAAGCCAATATAGATGACTTAAATATGCTAGTACATTTGACTTAAACTATAAAGAATGGCTTTGCTTACTTTCTTGAGAACCTGTCTCAGGTATTTTGAGAAAAATATAGCTGAGCACTGGTGGGCTAACACCTGTAATCCTAGCTACTCAGGTAGCTAAGAATTGAGGATTTTGGTTCAAAGCCAGCCTGAGCAGGAAATGTGTGATATTCTTATCTTCAGTTAAATCCATCCAGAAGTGAAGTTGTGGCTCAAGTGATAAAGAGTGATTGTTGTAAGCAAAAACTAAGAAATGACACAGAAGGGATGGAGCGAGGGAGAGACAGAGACAGAAAGAGAGAGAAAGAGAGAGAGAGAAGAAAGGAAGAAAAGAAGGAAGGAAGGAAGGAAGGAAGAAAGAAAGAAAGAAAGGAAGGAAGGAAGGAAAGGAAGGAAAGAAAGAAAGAAAAAGACAAAAAGAAAGAAAGAAAGAAAGAAGGAAGGAAAAAAGGAAGGAAGGAAGGAAGGAAGGAAGGAACAGAAAAAAGGAAGGAGAAATAGATTTAAATTCCCTTTATAATTATATTCATCCCCCCTTTTCCCCTGTCAACACCATAGCAACATGGCAATATATTCTATTTTCCTAAGAAAAGAACTTCTAAAGAATGTTTTTCTAAGAGAAGTAGAATTTGTGTGTGTGTGTGTGTGTGTGTGTGTGTGTGTGTGTGTGTGTGTAACAGTAAAAAGAATAAGAATATGTATTTGAACGGTTCATTCTCCAAATTAAAAATTTAGAACAGCATAGAATAGCACAATGTATGGAAGCCCAAAGTATGGAATGCTATACAGTAAGTGTAATAGGCGATCTATGCATTCTCTGTTTATAAACAAAGAACAGTATTATTTTATTCATTTAACAAATATGCTTTTCATTCTTCATGCTAGGAACTAATCAGCGAGTTGAAGATATAACAGGCTGTAAAATGGATTCTTTACCCTCATAATCTATTGGAAGATATAAATATTAGTGAATGTAGAGTTAGTTGTTATTCCTTAATTATGATGGCAGACTCACTCTTGTTCCTAGGTGGAAAGGGAGTGTGGTGGCAGTTTATACATGTGCAAGTTGTGCATGATGATAACCACTGTAGAAGTGTGATTGGGTGTATGTGTGGCATCACCTTAAGCCATCTAGAAATCTCATCCATGAATTTCTCATATTGTACCTCATGAACAGGAGGAGTTTTCTGCATGTTCTGTGAATGTCTTCAGAGAAGGTTCGAAACTAAACCGTTCAAATCAGGAGACATGTTTGAGTCTCTGTAGATGCCAATGAAATACATGTTGCTCATGTTCACAGGCCACCTAATTTCCATCATTGTTTTAGATGCTGACCTCTCTGATATGAAGAGCAATGAACCTTATGACTATAAATTTGTGAAATGGATGACTAAAAACAAGGTAATATTGATGGATTTTGTGGTATAGTATTGTATTTTATATCAAAAAACTATTCTTTTATCAAGGGAATTGTGTTCTTTTATCCAATAAATTTGTCAATGTGCTTGAAGAATATTAACTATAGTTTTGTTAGCTGGTGTTTGTTCCATTTGTAGCTTTTGGGGGAGATTTTGAAAAAAAAAAAACATTTTATTTCCATGGTTTCATAATTAACATTTCCAGTATAGTACCTTTCCTGTTATATCATCCTTTTTATTTTTCAGAAACTATCTGCCATTCCTGTTTCAGCATTCTGTAATTCAGAGACTAAACCACAGTTTGAGAAGTTTGTGCGATTTTGCTTCATTAAAGTAAGTTCTCCTTTCCACTATCCATTATAATACCTTTCCTTCCAATTTATGAGCACCTTTTATTTCTTTTTATAAAAAATTATATACATATATGCATTTTTTTATATTTGGGCTGTTGTCATGAAGTTGTGCATGTACCAGAACAAAACTCAGTGTCTCTTAGAGGACAGACAACGTAAGTCAGACACCTTTGCAAGGAAGTATCAATGTCCATGATATGATTAATAATTGCTAGGTGTGAAAAATCAAGAAAAGGAGACCAGTAAGTTTTGTGGTTTTTTGGCCGGTCATGGGGCTTGAACTCCAGGCTTGGGTGCTGTCCCTGTGCTCTTCAGCTCAAGACAAGCGCTCTACCGCTTGACCCACAGCACCACTTCCAGTTTTTCAACTGGTTTTTTGGAGATAAAGAGTCTCCCGGACTTTCCTGCCCTGGCCGGCTTTGATCCGAAATCCTCAGATCTTAGCCTCCTGAGTAGCTAGGATTATAGGCATGAGCCACCGGTGCCCGGCTGAGAGACTAGTAAGTTTTAAGTATTCAGTAGAAACCTATCTAGAAGTGACCTGGAGGTAGATATTAACAAACAAGTAAATATTGGAAATATGTTCAGAAAACAAAAGGAAGATATGATCATAATGAGTTAACAGAAGAATTAGAACCATACAAAAGAACCAATTGAAATTCAATAAATTAAATGTATAATATCTAATATGAAAGCTTAATGAGGGATAGCAGAGGACAGGGGAGGGGTTAAGGTTGAACATAGATCCAGAGTAATTGTCCAACTGAAAACCCAAAGCAGAATTTATAAACTCAACCTTTGATACATGAGATAGAATCAAGTAAAAATATACACACCATTGGAGTACAAGAAGTAGGAGAAAGAGAGGGAGGAGGAGGAATATGGAAGTAAAAGGTAAAAGTATTTTACAAAATAATGGACAAAATTTTACAATATATCCAGAAAAGCAACTAAAATATCTCAAAAGCTCTAAACTATAACAGGAGAAAGAAAGCAAAAATAAAACATAACAATAACAAAATTCTACACACTTCATAATTAAACTACTGAAAATCAAATGTTAAGAAAAGACCTTCAAAAAAAGTGATATTGCATGCTACTCAGAGACAGAGATCACAAAGATTATGATTGAATCTCACTAGCTAGCTAGAGAAAAAGGGATTGTAAGCTCCCATCTCAATAAACAAATTAGATATGTTGGTACACATCTGTAGAGATTTATTCTAGCTATGTGGGAAGTGTACTTAGAAGGATCACAGTCTGAGGCAAACGAAACAAGAAAAACAACCATGAGATCCTATCTGAAAAAAAAATGAATAAAGCAAAAAGGATCAGGGGATATGGCTCAAGCAGGAAAGCACTTGCCTAGCAAGCATGAGGCCTTGAGGCCCTGAGTTCAAATCCCAGTACTATTTACACACACACACACACAGAAGGAAGAAGGAAGAGGGGCGGGGGGAAGAAGGAAAGAAAGAAAGGAAGGAAAGAAAGAGAGAAAGGAAGGAAGGAAGGAGGAAGGAAGGAAGGAAGGAAGAAAGAACGAAAGAAAGAAAGAAAGAAAGAAAGAAAGAAAGAAAGAAAGAAAGAAAGAAAGAAAGAAAGAAAGAAAGGAAGGAAGGAAGCAGCCAGAGACCGACCTGTATATTTCACATATAGGAAAAATGAAATGTTATCTAGATTCTTATTATTAACAGTGGGGACCAGAATATAATGAAATAACATGTTCAAATCACAGAGATAAAAAAAACAAATCAGCCCAGTTTCTATGGCCAAGATAATACTCCTGCCAACCCTGGGGCTTGAACTCAGGGCCTATGCATTGTCCCTGAGCTTTTTCACCCATCCTGTTACTTGGAGCCACAGCTTTATTTCTGATGTTCTGGTGGTTAATTGGAGGTAAGACTCTCATGGACTTTGCTGCATGGGCTAGCTTGGGACCACAATCCTCGGATCTCAGCCTTCTGAGTAGCTAGGATTACAGCCTCTAGTACCTGGCAAGAAAATTCTTTAATAATGAAAAAGGGTGCTAGGGATGTGGCTTAGTGGTAGCACAATTGCTAGCATGGATTTAATCCCTAACGCTTTAACCAGATAAAGCAAAAGCTGAAAGAATTCAACACCATCAAACCTGTATTAGGAGTTTCTGAAGATATTACCAGTCCTCAAATGTTACTGCTACAGAAAACAGTCTTAGTGAAATTAAGGCGCTTTCTATACTGCTTCATCTTCCACAAACTTAGTCAAGATGAAGTATATGCTGCTTTCAACTGTCACAGATATCCTGTAAGCAAACTGTTGAAGATTGATCAGAATAGACTATAAATATTTATAACCTAACAGTATAAATATTCAGTTGATTGAAATACACAAAGAAAGGCTGTCCATAGCTCTGTAGTATTACAATAAAAGGACATATGCTTCTCCACTTTCCATGGGCTTATATCCAGATAAGCCTGATGGAAACATACGTTATCAATGCATGAAATGTACTATCCAACTGCAGAGCAGGCTTAGTTTCACAGGCTACTGTGGCATTGCTGTTCCACCTCATTTTCACGTGGCTGACCTGGATCTATATCTCATGGAGACATCCTCTTACCACATATGGCTTACTTAGGAAACCATCAACATCCAAAGCATGTTTTCTACTGAATATCTTTTGGTTTTGTACCATTGTAAAAGTAAAAAAAAAAAATCATAAGTTGAGCCACCAACAATCAGAGACCATGTTTGCAAATACATTATTTGAGGCTATCAATAGAATCAACAGGAGGAAGAAGAAACATCAGACTTCAATTTTAAAATAATAAACACAATCCTCCTTTATTCTCTTCTTGGAAATAGTTCAGAAAAAGTTCCCAAGTTTAATTCTAAATAATTCACAAATGCCTCCAGTGTCTGAAGAAAGGGGTGCAGGGAGGTCAGGGAAGATACTTACAAAGGACTCTATCTTCAAATCATGGACTAAGCCAGCAGATTGTATAGTCATTGCCATAAACAGTAAGTTCTGCCAACCTGAATTTGCAGAGGGAAGAAATAAGGAAGAAGCCTACAGTCACATGAGGCAAGTGAAAAGGAAATCGGTTAGCTGTAAATTCCCCCATTCATCTGTGCATAGTGTGGCTAAAGTTGTGTGGAAGCAGTGTGGAGAAAACATATTCAATTAGAGACAGCCCATTCATTAGTAGGGAACAAGGTCTGAAAGACTGGCTTCTACATTAGTGGCATTAAAGTGTACGGTGAGCCTGGGAACATTTCCACTGTCTCCCAACACCGCTCCAATTCTCCCCTATAGAAATAGGCAAGTCCATTTCCAATCATAGACAGCAGGTAACACACCCATTACCCAGAAGCAGTGCCCGTGCATACAGTGGGAGTTTGCCAAGGGAATTCTACCAACAGTGTTTCATAATCAAAAAAGGAACCAGCTCTGAATCTTTAAAAGGTCACAATGACACCAGGTGTCAGTGTCACATGCCTGTAATCCTAGCTACTCAGGAGGCTGAATCCTGGAGCATCAAATGTCAAAGCCAAGCCAGAAAGAAAAAGCAGCAAGACTCCATCTCTAACTAACCAGCACAAAGCTTGGCTAGAGCTATGACTCAAGTATAGTCTACCAGACATAAGTGAAAAAGGTGAACAAAAGCAAGCAGCCTTGAGTTCAAGCTCTAATGCAGAGAAATACTTTGCCTCAAGAAAAGTTGTGGGACAGAGATATATCTGTGATAGTAGGCTTCAAATACAAAGAAATAGTTCAGCAGGCATCTAGACAAAAAGAAAGGTCTCATCTGGGGCCAAGTGAGGACCAACATATCAGCCCTCAGCAGTGGAAGACAGTTTAGGAATAGCTGCAAGTTCCTAGAGGACTGACACACCCACCTGCACCTCTTAGAAAGGCTAAAAAATAAAATAACACCCAAACATGCCAAGGTAATGGAAAGCTAAAGGAAGCAGCTGAACTCCAGCTCACAATGATAGTGTTAATAAGGCCAAAACGCTCTTACAATGTTAGGGGTAAAATCCTCATCAATCCTACCAAAGTTCTAAAAAGTTGTGAAAGGATGCTCAAACTCACAATAAAATTGATGAAAATTAAAGCCCCAATAAAATTTTATTTCAGGCCGGCACCAGTGGGTCATGCCTGTAAGCTTAGCTACTCAGGAGGCTGAGATCTGAGAATCCTGTTTCAA
Organism: Dipodomys spectabilis; assembly: GCF_019054845.1. Classification (NCBI taxonomy): domain Eukaryota; kingdom Metazoa; phylum Chordata; class Mammalia; order Rodentia; family Heteromyidae; genus Dipodomys; species Dipodomys spectabilis. The sequence goes on along the minus strand of NW_024870825.1, from coordinate 5,984,045 downwards.
AGCCAGCCCAGGAAGAAAAGTTTGTGAGACTCATATCTCCAATAAACCACCAGAGGGGGCTGGCAAGGTGGCTCAGTGGTAGAGCGCTTGCCTTGCATGCCAGAGGCCCTGGGTTCAATTCCTCAGCACCACATAAGCAAAAAGAAAAAAGCCGGAAGTGGTGCTGTGGCTCAAGTGGTAGAGTGCTAGCCTTGAGCTGAAGAGCTGAGGGCAGTGCCCAGGCCCAGAGTTCAGGCCCCATGACCAGTCCAAAATAAAAAATAAAAAAAATAAAATAAACCACCAGAAAAACAGAAGTAGTACTAGGGCTCAAGTGGTAGAGGGCTCACCTTGAGCTGGAAAGCTAAGAGACAGCACCCAAGCCCAGAGTTCAAGCCCCACGACCAACCAAAAAAAAATTATTTCATGTATTAGATTGATAGGCAACATTCAAAACAGCTAAAGAATCTTGTAAAACATTCTCACACTTTGAGTATAGGGTATAATAGGTAAAATTTCTACAATGGTTAGTTTGAAAGTTTCCATCCAAATGTAAATCTGCATACCCTTAGAGCCAACAATTTTACATCTAATTTTCCCCCCTTGGGTTTTCTTCGACATTATGAATGACTTATAGTCAAAGGTTTTCATTGGAGCATTGTTTCTAAATTGCAAGATTTCAAAGAATCATTCTTTGTGTGCTGCTTGATGCATTTCAAGAAATATATGAACCAACTCCCTATTAGTGATAAAGCATAAGCAAAGACCCAATGGTTTCTCTGCACACATCATTAGTAAAAATGGAAAAATTAGACAGATGAATCGCTAGATCAACAATCAACGGATACATAATAAAATTCCAGAGATGCTGAGGGAGATAGGCTGGCTGTCTCTAAAGGTTTTCTGGCTGACTTAAAAATATTTTGAGGCTGGGTGTGGTGGCTCATGCTTTATTTATTTATTTATTTTTTATTTCCTGGTGGTACTGGGATTTAAAATCATGGCATCAGTTTACTGAGCTTTTTTTGCTGAACTACTTGAGCCACACCTTTCACTCCATTTTTTGCTGGTTATTTTCAAATAAGATCTCATGCCTTTTGCTTGTGCTGACATGGGTCCACAGTCTACCTAATTTCTGCCTTCCGAGGAACTGAGATTGAAGGCATTAGTCAGCTGGCTCAGGAGAGTAATGCTCCAAGACTGACCCAAACAAAAATTATGAGGCCCTCTCTGAAAAATAACGTAAAATAGGGAAGTTGGGAAGGCATGGTTCAAATGGTAGAGCACAAGAGCAAAGCCTTAAGTTCAAACCCCAGTACCACTAAAAAAAATTTTTAATGCATTCAATATGTTTCAAGAACCTAAAAAAACTATTTTGGAATAAGTTGTCATTCTAATTATTGATGATACCCTATTACCTCAAGTACATCATTATAATGTTCACCATCAGCAAGGACATTTTTCTCCAAATGCACAGCATCATGAAGTCAGCATGGATAAGTTACTATCCCATCCAATGCTGAGATCCAACCCAAATTTTACTGATCCTATCATGATCCTATCATGTTGTTTATGTACAAGTAGGTCTAGACCAGAATCCTGCCAAAGGCCATCAGTCTAGGCCAGATATTATTCCACCTGCAATCTGGAATGGTTCCTCTCTTTGTCCTTTTTTAAAAATTTTCTTCCTTTACTAAAGTTTGAACTCAAGACCTGGCACCCTGTCATGTGGGTCACACTTCCAGACCAGTTCTTTCACTGGTTATTTTGAAGATAGTCTCTTACATTTTTTGCCTAGGCTAACTTCAAATTCTTTGATTCTCAACCTCTCAAGTGCCTGGGATTCCAAGCATGAGTCACTGTGTCCAGTATTTGGACAATAGTATTGAAGCCTGATGTTTCCCCTTGATTAGTTCAGGTTGTTCACTTAGACAGGAAATCAGGGAAATGATGCGTTCTTCTTTTTGTTGAATCAGGTGGCACATGATTTCAATTCTTCCTGTTACTGGTGATGTTCATTTAATTGCTTGATTAAGGTGTAGTTTGCCAAGCTTTCTTTTAACTTAACTTTTTTCCATTAACAATTTTAAATATTTGTGTATTAAATTATGGAAGTATTCCAGGCATACCATCAAATTATTCATTTTATCTAGTCATTGTCTTAGTAAAAAACTAGGACTTCTGTCTTAATCAGCCAATTATTACTATTACTTATTTTGAGATTCAGATTTCCCCAGATTTGGGCCATTAGGACCTCCTTTGAGCTAGCTTTCTTTGGCATGTCTCCATCGTTTTTTTGAGCATGTTTTTATGTTCTCCATAACAAGGTGTACTAGATTTACCTTATTGTTATTTACACCAGTCCGCAATCAGCCATTTTCAGTGAATCTTATATCTTTTACTGGAAAGTGCTGTTTATCCAAAATCTGGACAGTAAGAGAGCTTACTGCTATTGGAGTGTTGCTGATCTCAGGCCTCCCAATTGACAGAGGTAGAGAATATTTGAATGTACAAGCACACACAAACATTTATTATATAGACAGTACATATCCAGGGGTTATTGGTTTATAAATCCATATCTACCAATATCCACAGATACTCGGGTCCCATATATAATAGTGGACTATTGGCATGTAAGCTATGCTCATCCTTCTATAAGTCATCTCCAAGTATGTAAATGTCATAAAATAGTTACACTGTATTGTTTAGGAAATCCTGGCTCTGTTCGGCAGTTGGGTAGCTATGGAGGGCTGTTTGCACACATTTTTACATCTGCACTTATTTGTGTGCAGATATATTTAACACCAGCACAGGATTTGCTCTGATTTTCCTCATTTCCTTGCTTGTGATTCCCCTCTTCAACACTGAGGAGCTTGGTTCACATTATTATTTGTTTCATCAATACCTCTGACTATTATCACTCTCCCATGAATGCTACTACATAGATGTCCATTATCCTATTCTGGCATTGACATTTGGAATCAAGGGTTGCCACTACCCCATATGGTTACTCTCACTATGCAGCCTTGGCATCCCATGCCAACCTGTCATCCTCCAGCAGATGTGCCCTCCTCCAAGTCTCCACACCAGCCTGCCTCTGGTCTCTGCATAGAAACCCTCCTTGCCCATTCTGGGCCTCCACAGGTGGGCATCCACTTCCCTTAACCCCATCTATTGACTTTTGTGCCAAATCTTTCTGGTAGAGAGGGAAATGAGAAAAAAAAAAAGAATTAGAAAAGCTGAAGAAAAACCGGAAAGAAAAGCTACATTTTTTTAGTGCTTACCCTTTTGGTTTCGCCGTAAACCAGAGATATGCCTGTCCTTTTCAATAATGTTATTTTTTTTCAATAATTATATTGGAATTTTGACAGGAAAACAATTAGTCATGTTTATAATGGATTAAACTTTCTTGGTTCAGAACAAAGTATGCGAAATAATATGTAAAGTTCAGGAATAAGCAAATGAAAGTATAAGCACATTATTTACTTTTTTTATTATGAGAGGTATACTTGGGAGATGAAGGAATTATTAGGGGAAAGTATGAGGGGTGGAATAGATTGCTGTTTGGGGATTTCGTGTGTGTGTGTGTGTGTGTGTGTGTGTGTGTGTGTGTGTGTGTGCACGTGTGTGTGTGTGTGTGTGTGTGTGTGTGTGCGTGTGTGTGTATACTGAGGCTTGAACTCAGGAGGTAGGCACTGTCCCTTAGATTTTTCACTCAAGACTTATCATTCTATCACTTGAATCATAGCTCCACTTCCAGCCTTTTGGTGATTAATTGGAGATAAGAGTCCCATGAACTTCTCTGCCTGGAGCTGGCTTTGAACTGTGTTCTTTAGATCCCAGCCTCCTGAGTAGCTAGGATTACAGGCATGAACTACTGAGGCTAGGCCCTAATATTTTTTCAATTCTAAGCTCTTCTGTACTTTTTTCTATAATTATAGTTAATCTGATAAACTATCCTCTCATCTTTTGGTTCTATATTTGCATTTACACTGAAAATTTTTCTTTACCTGGGATAATATTTGCTTAAATCTTTATTTAGTCCTAGTATGGTTATCATGTATATTTAAATCTTCATCGTGAACTTGTATTGGTATGTGATTATTACAATTATTTATTTAATTTCCAGAAAGACAGCACCTTGGATGCTGCTGAAGAAATCATCAAGGCATGGATCATACAGAAGTCGTGATGTGTGCAGTGCAATTTCACTTGATGACTAGTTTGAGATTGTTACTTGATGCTACCACCTGCTGGAGAAAACAGATATTTTGGTAGGGATTAATTTAAATAAAAATAAAAAATTTTCCAAACTTAATCCCATTTCTAAAAATGGTCAGTGCCTCATGTTTTAGCTATTCAGGAGGCTGAAATCTGAGCATCACTTGATCTTCATTCAAAGTTGACCTAGCAGGAAAGTGAGACTTTTACCTCAGATTAATCAGCAAAAACACTGAAAATAGAGGTGCAGCTCAAGTGGTAGAGTGTCAGCCTCTGCAACAGCAGAAGACCCTTAGTTCAAGCCCTAGTACTGGAACAAAATAATAATAATACAAATGCAGCAGTGGTACTCACTAGAGACTATGCTGAAAATGAACTGTACAACTTGTGATCGGAGATGTGAGGGGGAAAAATGGGAGAAAGTGAGAGAAGGGGTGACATTGTCCAAAAAAGAAATGTATTCTTTACTTGACTTATGAACTGTGCCCTCTGTACATCACCTTTCTAATAACAATTTAAAAACCAAATAATAATAATAATAAAATACTTTCCATGATCATTTTATGAGTCAATATACTATAATGGATAAGAACTGTGGGAATTAATAGACTTAACCTCTCAGTGCAGTTTCCACGTCACTATCAAAGGGAACAAAAAGGTACTAAAATGCTGGCAAAATACAACCACTCAGATAATGCAAGCCAGTTTCATTTCTCCATTGTGTAAAAAATTAACCAGTTAACTCTCTGACCTCTGTCTTTGGTTTGTCTGTGAATTTTTAGGCCCTCCCAGTGGACCTTGCTCATGGTTTTGCCTCTATTTCATATATTACCATCATTTGGAGATGGCTTCAAGGTCCACACGGACAATCATAGACAATCTGACATCTTCACATTGGGTCAATACTGACCTCCACTCCACTTCGGCAACCACTCCCTTGGACACACCTTGAGTACGTTTCACTTTGACATAATACATTCATCATCTTACACTATAACTATCCTTCTTGCTTGCACCCTCCTCCTCTTTCTCCTTTTCTTTTTCCTCTTTCTCTTCCTTCTCCTCTTCCTCTTCCTTGTTCCACTCTTCCTCCCCTCTCCTCTTCATCCTCCTCATCTGTTTTACAATCCAAGATGTCACTTTCTTAGTTAGTGCAATTTCAAAACTCTTACTTCTCAAAAAATGACCCATAGCTCTCTGATATCAGAATCCACTAGGATACCTTATTAAAAAAATAGAGTCTGTTCTTTACCTAAGATCTGCTGAATGAAAATGTCAGCATCTGGCCCTTCTGAGTGATTCTTACACAGATTAAAGGTTGGCACAGTCTCTGCTGCAATCCAAAGAGCCCTCGATTTTATTTTGGTTCCTCAACTGGCTTAGAGTTCATCATCCATTACTTCAGCCAAGATATTTTACAGTCTTGAATTACTGTCCTCTTTTTCTAATTCCCTTACCTGGCCCAAAAGAGATAACAACTCTGAGATTCTGAACTTGATGCCTGAGCCCTGGTTGCTGAACATTGCTGAAGCATTGCACTACTAGGCACATTCTAGCAGCTATGAATTCACATCATTAACCTAAACTAAACCTAATCCTAAACTACACACACACACACACACACGCACACACACACACACACACACAAATTTACCTATGGCCACAGCAGCATTTCTTAATATTCTCCCATTCTCTGTAATTTAAGAAAAAAATCTAAGCTCTATTCTCCTCCCACAACTAAAGCTACCATCAGCAGCACAACGGAGTTATTGCAAATAAACTCATCTGCTGCAGCAATAAACAAAAGGCTGACAGAAACTAACAGAGCTTGTCTTCCTGACGTCTCTCCAGTGAACCTCTACCTGTCTGCCTTGGTACTCATGCTTTCTTTAATTCCTCTGGTTATTTCATCCCTAAGCCTGTCCAGGCAGACAGAATGGGGGTGGTGATAAAATAGGGAAGATTGTTGGTTAAAAGTTTCCAGGCCTTTAACAATTTTTTTTAAACTTCCCAGGCCCAGCCAGGAAAAGGTAGGCTCAGAACCCTAGGACCCAACTATTGCATAGCAATTTAAGCCTCATGGGTAATGGTTAGACTGTTCACTCTGGCTGAGGACTCATTAAAATATTTACCAGGTTTTAAACTTCCTCCTTGCAGCCCTGGGCTTTGTCAATTGGTTAAATACATTGTTCTGCTTCTTCATTCTGTTCTGTACACCTTCAAAAATGAGGCATGCTCACATCTCCCCCATCTTAGAAAAATCTTTCTCCAAATTCTGTCTAGTACCCCATAATTTCTTTGCCTTCGGGTAAAAATATCTTTTTTTCCTTTTCTTTATCCCTATGTGCCAGTCACTGAAAGAAATTCTCTGTTTTGTATCAGTGAAGAAAAGCCTCCTCTCAAGCCAGAAGAGAGAAACTAAATCACAAATAATATGAAACAGTTTATGTGAAAACTTATATGTAAGAAGTGCATTGCTAATAAAGTAGAACAGGAAAGAAGGAAATGAGAGTGTGGAGAGACACATCTTGGCAATTTTCTATGGTGTACTCAGCTGGGTTTCATGGAAGTGACTTGGAAGCAGAAGGAAAGGAAGGAAGGAAGAAAACCTTGTGGGAATCCTCAGTGCATTCTGGGCAGGAATAAGACTAGTAAAACAGGAAGGTGCCTGTCATATTTGATGGCTTGACTGGAAGAAATAACCAAATGAGAGAGTAGTAGGTTTTTGTTTCATCAGAGAACTTACACTAGACCTCAAGATTATCATGGTGGTCTTGGGAAGGTAAGAAGTGGTCACCTTCTGGATGTATGAATATTTTCTTCAGCTTCTCCCTACATTCAAACACATCCTCTGTATGATATCCCAAATCATATCTTTATTTTCGGCAATACTGGGTTTAAACTCAGGGCCTCACTTGCTAGGCAAGGTGGATTTACTGCTGAGCCATGCTTCCAGCTCCTAAATATCTGTAAGTCATCATTTCTCTTTGCCCAAGTGTCACCATGCTGGTACAGGCCAATGTCAAGTTTCAACTTTGTAATAGTTCTTCCTGCTTTTCTCTGTTCAATCCATAATCACTAGGGACCAAATGAGCTTTTTAAAATGTAAATGAGGTTAAGATACATAAATTAGTTAAGAATATTTATGTGGTAAGTTACTGAAAGCCTAACCCAATGAAAGAGAACTTTCTGTCTCAGTTGAACATTTTAAGAATAATCTAATTTCAGTTATAACTATTGATCAAGAACTCAGATTATATTCTGTTACAGGTTTATCCATCTCACAGGTTTATCTTCTGTGTGTCAATAATATTGTTAGTACTTCCTGCCCCCCACACCCTCAAGAAACATTTTCTGAATATCATATAGTTACACTTGTACATACAACAGGAGGCACTTTGTTAGAAGCTCCAGAACATAGAATATTGAGTTATTAACTTGTCTTCAACTAAGTGGGAAAAAGGATTAGTGAAATGGTTTGGACCAATCTCAGGTCAACTCCACACAAATTGCTTTGTTTGAAAGAAGGAACAGTAGGAAGAGAAGAAGAAATGGGTAAGTAAACATCATAAGTGACTCTTTTTTTTACTTCCCTTATTGCTGTTCACATGAGGGCTGCTCTCCTCATCAAGACTTCTAATGCTCCATGATATGGAGTCTGCGTACCCTTCCAGGCTCATCTTTCCCAGTCATTCTTTGCTACTCAAAGATGTAGACATAGAACTCATTTCAGTTTGTCAACTGATCCTTGGCCTCTCAATCCTCTCTAGCATATGTCATTTCCTGATACTTAAAACATACTTATCTTAGATCCTATAATGGTTAGTATTATATTTCAATTTGGCTAGAATTGAAATATAAATGAAATTTCAGAGGCACTCAGATATGTCATGAGCCATTGCTCTGGATATTTTTGTGAGGGTGTTGTGAGATGGGGGTTACCATTCAGATTGGTAGGGTTTTTGTTTATTTGTGGGGGCGGGGGACAGGTGTTAGGGATTAAACTCATAGTCTAAATGTACACTCTCTGGCTGAGAAACTTACTTAACCCTGTAAATCAGAGATTTTGAGTAAAACAGTATCCTTAGAAATGTGAATCAGTATCATCCAACAAGAAAAAGGCTTGAATAGAACAAAAAGCTGACTTTCTGGCAAGACAAAACCTTCCAGTAGACTGCCTTCAGAGCTGTATTACTACATCAGCTTTTCCTGGTCTCTACACCATTAGTCCAGTTCATTGGTTTTGTAGCCTTTATAACCAAGTAAACCAAAAGTAAAGACAACTTGTCTATAAATTTCCAGTTAGGTAAGAAGTCATTCTATGACATGATGCCACACAATAATAAGAGATATAGATTTTGCACAGCAAGTTGTGATAAAATATTTTATGGATGATTTGGCTCTCAAAGAATAATAATGAAGTCAGGCACTAGTAGCTCATACCTGTTATTCTAGTTACTCAGATAACTGAGATATCTGGATCTTGGTTGACAGACAGACACATCTGAGAATCCTGTCTCCAATTAAACAGCAAAACGCCTAAAGTGGAGATATGACTCAGGTGATAGAGCACCATCATTGAGCAGAAAAAGAGGACAAAGTACAGAGTTCAAATCCCAGTCCCAGAGGGCATGTATGTGCACATGCGCACGCACACACACACATACACACACACACACACACACACACACAATAATATTAATAATTATGTTCATCTACTTTGTCTTCCTTTGTGGGCAAGGTAAAAGATGAAATCTTCTAAGACTACTTTCTACTTTTTCCTTCCTTAGAAGCCTGGAGAAATGACAGCCATCTTGCATTCAGGCTACAAATAGTAAGGAAGTGGAAGTTTTTGTAGTATGGAGCACACATGGAAGGAGACTGGGACCATGAGAGCAAGTGCAACATGGTACCTACCCTTAGATTTCATAACAAATAACACAAATAAAACACCAATTATGTAACCAAATATAGTAGCTTTCTGTTATTGATAAATGAATGATTTACTTCTGACATGGATTTTATAATAGAAAGGTCAAAGACCAACTGAACTACCAAAAAGAATTGAGGCAGAAAAAGAGGACCATCAGAAGTCTTTTTCAAAATCTCAGGCAAAACAATAATGAGGCTCTGAAGGATTTGAAATAAGAGAAAATAAAGTTATTGCAAATATTCTCAAATTCAGGAATTTTTCCCATCATTCTTAGGGTGAAAACAATTATGTATTCATTAATATATAATTAAAATTAATTACTTTTTAATGTAAAAAGGAATCCTAGCTACTTAGGATGCTGATATCTAAAGATTGAGGTTTGAAGGAAAGTCCATGAGACTCCTATCTCCAATTAACCATCAAAAAACTGTAAATGGAACTGTAATTGAGGAGTGAAATAACTATATAATATAGTGATATAGTTATTACTATATCACTATGTAACTATATATATAGTTATATAACTATATAACAATAACTATAACAATATAACAAATAAGATTTGAGGTGATTATGTGGAGTCTGGAGGAAAACCTTCCAAGCTGATGGAATCACATGGGCAAAGGAAGCAACTTGGAGCTTGCGTGGTTTTCAAGGATCTTGCAAGGAAGCTAGGGTAGGTAGTAAGAGTGATGAAGTCAAGGAAAAGTAATGGGAAATAAGAATAAGGAGAAAAAGAAGAAAAAAACCACACCTGGGGGCTCAGATCATGTAGGAACATGAAAATCACAGTGGGAAATTTGGCTTTGACACTGAGTGAGGCAGTCATTGTAGAATTTTGAGCAAAGAAGTTTTGTGAGCTCTTCAAAATGATCACTTATAAAACACTTGAAGTAGCTGGGTGCCAGTGCCTCACACCTGTAATCCTAGCTACTCAGGAAGCTGAGATCTGAGGATTGCGGTTCAAAGCCAGCAAGGGCAGGAAAGTCCATGAGACTCTTACCTCCGATAAACCACTAGAAAACTGGAAGTGGCACTGTGGTTCAAATGAGCTGAAGAGCTGAGGGACAGCGCTGAAGCCCAGAGTTCAAATTCCACGACCAACAACAACAACAAAAACCATCCATCAGAAGTCACTTCCAACTATGGTACATGGGTATGGTGCTTTCCTGGGAGAATAATATTCCAAAGGGAAGGGTTTTAGAAACCTGAGCAGTTTTCATACTTTCCCATGTACGTATGGGTTAACAGAATGCTTCAGAAAATATTGTATAAGTAGTGTTATGACATCATATCAAGATTTATTCAGAATAGAGTTGTGATATTTAGAATATAGACCTTTGAGCTTTCAGCTAAAGCACCATGTTTATACATTTAATAGATGACTAATGAATTTATGAAAATAGTACTTCTGACAGGATCATTATTCTTACTATAAATGGATCCAATAATTATGATTTTATTCCCTTAACATTGAGAATTTTTCCACAAAAGTTTTTAAATGTTATTTTCATAAATACTGTATAAATGTAAAGAAAATTAGTAATGATATAATATAGTGGAGCTAATGTTGATTAGAAAATCCAATTGTTTCTTCAATTTACTCTGATATATTCCAAGAAAGCTGTTTGTCAGCAGGTGAACTTCTCATTTAATTGGCTTGATTGAGTAATTATGTATATTTTCAGAGCAGCAATAAAATTAAAATTTCATGTCTAGTAACATAGTAGAAGTTTTTGTTTTGTTTTGTTTTACCCTTGGGTTTATCCAGTGGAGACCAGGAGATATCTTATCTTGGAAGATGAGGAGGAAAATTTTGTATATGAGGAAATTAACATAAATATAAATGACATATATGCCATATATATGATATATTTTGAGGAGAATTTTTTTGGGGGGTCCGGTCATGGGGCCTGAACTCTGGGCCTGGGCACTGTCCCTCAGCTCTTCAGCTCAAGGCTAGTGCTCTATCACTTGAGCCACAGCACCACTTCCGGCTTTTTTTCTTTTTTGCTTATGTGGTGCTGAGGAATCGAACCCAGGGCCTCTGGCATGCAAGGCAAGCGCTCTACCACTGAGCCACCTTCCTAGCCCCGTTGAGGAGAATTTTTTAACATTTTCAATTACTTCTAAATAGTTAGGCAAAAGATACTTGGGTCAGTTGACGTGTACAATGCATCTTGACCAAAGTCATCAATTTTAAGCAAATCTTGTGTAAAATAAATGCACAGTGTTATTCTGCACTTCTATTGTGAACACACAATTTTGCTACAATTCTTCATAGATGAACCCACAGAAATAGGTAGAGAAGAATGCACACTTGTTGATGACAGTGGTTAGCTTTAGAAAGGGGAGTGGAATTTGTGGTCAGTATATCTGAAGGGTTAGAGAGGAAAGAATTCTTCTCACTTTTGTTCATGTATTGATCCATTTTTATTTTGCTTTATAATTAATTCTTTGGCAAGTAATTATTGAAAGCCTACTGTGCCCTTGTCAATGTTATAGGTGCTAAGAATACAGTAGCAAACAAAACCAAGACAGTAAGCCAAAACAAAGTGGAAGTTGTGACAGATGCTACTTATTAAGGAGAAAAACAAGAGGAACAGGGCATATGAAATGACAAAAGAGAGACTGAATTTGTTTTCGCAAAGCATTTGCCGCTAAAAATTCATATTGCATATCACCAGTATGGGTAAACAAACTGCACAGGGTAGTAAAGATAAATAATAGGTAGAAGAAATGTTACATTCAGCTTCCTTTTGTCCAGTAGCACAGAGTTAGGAAAGCACATCTAATCAGAGCCTGGTTTTAGGTATAAAATAATATTGAGAAGATGGCTCAATCCATTCTGTCCAAAGTTGGGAATACAAACTCTAGGGATGTTATTAGTTAAGAGTACATGTATAAAATTAATGAGGAGGGTGGAACTATTTCACAGAGTTAACAAGAGCAGTGTGATCATGTTCCTTAGTGCCATGGATCTATTAGTACATACAACACATAATTCATATAGTTACTCATAAATATGAACAAAGATGTTCATTACAGCATTGTTAATAATACCAAAGAGTTGGAAACAGCCAATTCTCCCATCATTAGCCTGTATAAATAAATGAGATTAACAAGTCAATGAATTTGGCTGAGCTCTGTTACTTAAGAAAACTGAGTACACTACTGAATGGGATCTGTTATATAAATAAAACACTGGTGGCTCATGCCTGTAATCCTGTCTACTCAGGAGGCTGAGATCTGAGGATAGCAGTGGGAAGCCGTCCCTGGAAGGAAAGTATGTGAGACTTTTATCTCCAATAAACTACTCAGAAAAGCCAGAAGAGGTGTTGTGGCTTAAGTGGTAGAATGTCGTGTAACTGTAATCCCTCTGTACAGTATCTTTACAATAAAAAAATACATACTGAAAAAAAAGTGGTAGAGTGCTAACCTTAAGTACAAAGAGGCTCAGGGACAGCACCCAAGACCTGAGTTCAAGCCCTAGAATTGGCAAAACGAATAAACAAACACGAATATATTACAGTGCATTTGGAGAATACAGAAGCATTTTATATGAATTTGAATTACCAAAATTAGATGTGAGATAATGTAAAATATTTATTGCAATGTTTGTTGTGCTCAGAATTTTATACTCTCAGGAGATATAATAGCTATCTACAATACAACATTCAATGAATTATCTGAAGAAGTCATCTAACCTTTCCCTTATTTCATAATCAATTAAATGAAAAAGTATGCAGATTGTTTATACTTTACCCAAAATGCTTGAAACCAGAAGTTAACATTTTGAATTTAAAAATTTTTGATATCTTTTCATATAAATAATGAGCTATCTTGGAGATAGTACAAAAAATTTAAACAAGTCTAAACAAAATGTTCATTTCTGTTTTCTATATATCTTACACACATAGCCTGAAGTTAATATTATGTACTACTTGAATAATCTTATGCAGGAAAAAAGTCTTGTGGTGTGGAATTTTCTCCATATTATTAAAGTTATACATTTTCTACTTTATCATTTTTCTTATTCCTAATTTTATAAATAGCATTGCAATTCTTCAGGAACATAACGTCCCATCATTCCAATTTCTTACTCCATTTCTCATAAGTGGGATTATTGGCTCAAGAGGCTTTAAAATACAGATGATTTGAGGGGGTGGGGGGAAATGGGGTTGATTGTGGGTTCTAAACTCTGGATCTGGGCCCTGTCCCTGAGCTTTCCAACTCAAGGCCAGCGCTCTACCACTTGAGCCACATCATCACTTCCAGTTTTCTAGTGGTTTATTGGAAATAAGAGTCTCATGGACTTTCCTGCCCAGGTCGGCTGTGAACTGTGATCCTCAGATCTTAGCCTCCTGAGTAGCTAGGATTACAGGTGCTAGCCACCAGCACCTGTCAGATAGATGATTTTTGGAGTATTGCCAGATTGCTTTCTACATGGACTGCATCAATTCATAACACCATAAGCAATGTATCTCAGTAAGTATAGAAGCTGTTTCATAGTCTCATCAGATGGTCATGTGTTAGTACTTTCAGACTTTTTAGTTTCAAATAATATGAGGTATCTCAGTAAGTATAGAAGCTGTTTCATAGTCTCATCAGATGGTCAAGTGTCAGTACTTTCAGACTTTTTAGTTTCAAATAATATGAGGTTATTTGGAAATAGCTATTCATGTTACAGAAAAAGACTGTACTATTCATGGAAATAGTACAAATTGAATGTTAAAATTCAATATTTAATAAAGTATCAAGTGCCAGGTCTCCTGAATAAACATGAGTCTACCTTCTTACATGGTCTCAGTTGCTGATTAGGGAACTTCATCATTATATACTTTAAAGCATCTAATCTAATTCTCCATTATCAGATGAGAAAGTTATTAATTCTTAGTTGTTATTTGTGGGGAAATATTAACATTAAGATTATAATAAAAACAACACTAAATAGTGTGGCAAGATTTCTCAAGTCACATTTAATGAAAAATAGTATCTTTTGGGGAGAATACTAATTTAATTTAAATAGTTCCAGATTATTAACATGACCCCTTTCAGGGATTTTTTGTTTGTGTTTTATCAAGTAAAAGTTGAAAACAAATATCTGCATGAACACTGAAGTAGAGAAAACAGAATTAATTTCTAGCCGTATTCCTTTCTGATTCAATAAGGAGACTAACTGACAATATTTCCTTTTTTTTTTTTTTTTGGTCGGTTGTGGGGCTTGAACTCTGGGCCTGGGCACTGTCCCTGAGCTCTTCGGCTCAAGGCTAACGCTCTACCACTTGAGCCACAGTGCCACTTCTAGTTTTCTAGTGATTTATTGGAGATAAGAGCGTCATGGACTTTTCTACCCAGACTGGCTTTGAACTGCAATCCTCATATCTCAGACTCCTGAGTAGCAAGGATTACAGGCATGAGCCACTGACACCAGCTGACAATATTTTCTATGTATCGATTTTAATGACTTAAGCCTGCATCTGACTGTTTGCTTGAAGTGTCTGCCTTCTGCCAATATAAAATTGGATTCATTTTCAAATGGAAGACAAGTCACAGAAAAGTCAATAAGCAAACAAATAGCCCTATCAAATTCAAGATCGCATTTGCAAGTACATTTAGAAGTACAATATGAGCCAGGCACATTTCAAGTTTGGTGGCATCTTACAAACTCAAGTGTCCTGCTTACAAACTCAAGTGTCCTGCATCTTACAAACTCAAGTGTCCTTGGACAACAGGCCAGAATACTTTGAATCACAGTTGACTGATAATATCAAGCTCATGTGGTTGCTGCAGGTACCCTGTTGGCTAAATCCATTTCCTGATCTTAAACTTTGGAACTCTAAATGTCTCTATATTGACTGGATATTGACATGTATACCACATGGATAATGGAGCCAATTTGTTAAGGTTCTACTTATTCTTCTGCCATTTACAAGCTTGTTGCTTCAGGCTAGTAACTTAGACATTTTCTTCCTCAACTTCTCACAAAACGAGGACAATAATAATATCCAACTTATGGAATTATTGGGAAGAATAAATGGGCTAATACATGTAAACGCCTTACATAGTAAGGCTAATACATGTAAACGCCTGGCATAGTAAACATTGTGTGGGTGATGGTTACTTTCAATAATATCATGATCATTAATTTTTTGTGTGCCAGTATTGAGGTTTGAACTCAGGGCCTAGGTGCTGTCTATTAGCTTTTTGGCTTAGGGTGGTACTCTATAACTTGAGCCATAGTTCATTTACAGGTTTGCTTTTTCTTTTTCTTTTTTTTAGATGGATAATTGAAAAAAAAGTCTCACAGAGTTTCTTGCTGGGGCTCAACTTCTTGAGTAGCTAGAGGCATGAAACACTGACACTTGGTTTGATCATTAATTTTTGTTGCTACTTCTATCTAAATTGAAACAAACATTAATCACCCTTAATAAGGAATCAAGTAATAGTGAAGATTTTTACAACTATAATCTATATTTTTCATAGTGCTGTAATTTGGGCCTAAAAATACACTTTTGCAATAAGTTACTACATGCATAGAAGTGGGAAATTTTTTAGTCATCTTTTGCTTAAAATTATACCTATACGACCAACTCATTGTGTGATAAACACTGGGAAGTTTACTTATTCTTTGAAAGATAAACCAAGAAGTAGATAAGATAAAGAGAATGATTTTTTTTTAAAGTGGGGGATCAAGATGCATTATACGGGGCTGGGAAGGTGGCTTAGTGGTAGAGCGCTTGCCTTGCATGCTCGAGACCCTGGGTTCGATTCCTCAGCACCACATAAGCAAAAAGAAAAAAGCCGGAAGTGGCACTGTGGCTCAAGTGGTAGAGCGCTAGCCTTGAGCTGAAGAGCTGGGGGACAGCGCCCAGGCCCAGAGTTCAGGTCCCACTACCGGTAAAAAATAAAACAAAACATAAAAAAAATAAAATAAAATAAAACAAAACATAAAAAGATGCATTATACTCACAACCTGACATGTTGAGTTGAAATCCTTTTTGTCTACTTAAAGATAATAAAAAGAAATAACTAATTTTTACATATAATAATATGCACTACTAAAAAATTTGTTTTATGATATCTAATTGCTTATCAATAAAATTGCTTTTAAAAAGAGGTAAACACAGGTAGGTCCATGCCTTTTAAAATCATTTCTTAGGTATCTAGCGTACTTTACATAAGGTCCTCCTGGGCCATGCAGGCCTTATGCAGAAGCCACACCACCTCCTGCATAAGTCTCTGCCCTGTACCTGGAAGCAGTCACCTCTCCCTTCTCCAAGGTCTTACCCTGGGCTGCTGCTCCCCTTTATGCCTCCCATCAGACCTTGGGAGGGTCTCAGGCCTTGAGGTCACATCCACTTCCAGTGTGGCCACACCTTTTCCACACCTGGCCACACCTTCCCCCCCCCCCCCCCAGATGAGTCCTGGCCTTGGGGTGCATTGCCCCTTTAGGCCACTGCTCTCCACCATGCCCAGTGAGGCAGGCCCTTGGGAATAAATAAACTTCTCTTCCTGTCTGAAATCAGCTACCAACTTTCATTTGCCTTACACTGCATATGTTAGTGGAACTATAACTAGTGAATCAAGTTGTAATTTCACAGTAGTAATATGAACTTTTCTAACAAATTTTAAGAAAATATTAGCTTAAATAATTATCTTAATTTGCATCAAAATATCAATATTCACAAACCAGAAATTTTTGTAGGACATTGATTCTTAAGTAATTAAACACTAATTTGTATGTATGTGTATATATATATATATATATATATATGTATGTAGCATGTATGTATATACATATATGTTGCATATATGAGTTAATCACAGGATCGGAAATAAAGTTTTAATGGGATAATATTGATGACAATGCATTATCAATTGATAATGTCATACTAACAAAAGGAATGGGTTTCCTTCTATTTTATTTTATTTATTTATTGTTTTGTTGGCCGTGGGGCTTGAACTCTGGACTTGGTACTATCCCTCAGCTCTTCAGCTCAAGGCAAGCACTCTATCACTTGAGCCACAGCACCACTTCTGGCTTTCTGGTGGTTTCTTGGGGTCTCATGGACTTTCCTGCCTGGGCTAGCTTTGCACCATGATCCTCAGATCTCAGCCTCCTCTGTAGAGAGGATTATAGGTATGAGTCACCAGCGTCACTTTACCTTCTATTTTAGAAGACATCCTTACAAGGCTATGACCAATAAAGACACTCCAGGCTAGGTGCAGTGAATCATACATGTAATCCCAGCTATGTGGGAGGTAAAGATAAGGTTCAAGGCCATGGTCAAAAAAGTTAGTGTGACCCCCACCTTAATAAATCAGATCTGAGCCAGACGCCCACAGCTGGCGCCTGTATCCTAACTGCTTAGGAGGTTGAGATCTAAGGATCATGGTTCAAAGCCAGCCCAGGCAGGAAAATCTGTTAGACTCTTTTCTCCAATAAACCACCCGAAAACTGAAAGTGGTGCTGTGGTTCAAGTGGTAAAGTGCTGCTTGCCTTCAGCTGAAGAGCTGAGGGATTGTGCCCAGGCCCAGAGTTTAAGCTCCACGATTGGGAAAAACAAAACAAAACAAACAAACAAAACCCAGATCTGGTGGTTTTCATGCTTTAATCTCAGCGGCTATGTCAAAGGTCATAAACACGAGAATTGTAGTCTGAGGCTTTGCCCAGAAAAAACAAGATACCTTGCTTGAAAAATAGTTAATGCAATAAGGGCTGGAAAGCAAGCAGTAGAGTCCTGCTTAGAAATGTAAGGCCCTGAGTTCAACAGTAATACCACTAACAAAACAACAAAACAAAGACATTAACATATGGGGGAGGAGTAATTTCGACAGTTGTTCCACCTCCTTCAGTTCCAATTTCTTTGATGTTTTCTCTTCCTTCAATAAACAGATGGAATACCTACAGTGAACCCTCTAAGTCCTTATTTTTGTTCATCAAGAAGTATTGTTTCCCTCCTCCTCTCCTTTCAGTAAAGATGTCCTGCCATACAATGCTACTGAATTGAGATGGCTCAAACTCAGGCCACTTGTAGGATCATCCTCAAGCCATTTGTAGATGGAAAGCATGGGAGGAAGAGAGGATGGGAGATGTTCCCCATCAACATCTAGACTTCAACTCCTAAGATCCTGTGTCTTAGACCTCTGGCTTACATCTTCTGTTTGCTCAAGGACACAATGTCTTCCCAGGGGCAATTAGAACCCATCCTCAAAGGAGCTAAAGTGCTCACGGAGTTCTCATCCCAATGGAAACCACCTCTAATTCCTTGCCAAGGTGATGCATTTCCAGTCATTTCTTCAGGAAAATGTTATTACAGTCTTGCCGTTAACTTGGCAGATTAATAAAGCTAAAGCCTGTGGAGCTACTCAGGACATTATATCAGAGGACTGAAGTTTGAAGCCAGCCTGGGCTTTCCTAAGTCTGTAAGACAATTTATATCCAACTACCACCAAAAAGCTAGTTGTGGCCCTATGGCTAACCATGAGCGCAAAAGCTCAGGGACAGTGCCCAGGCCCTGCGTTCAAGCCTTAGGACAAGGACACACACAGAAGAAGAAAAACTCAAACAACTAAGACCTTTGGGCAGTTATAAGATGTACTGCAAAGTTAGCAGCCAAATTTTCCAAAGCAGATAGATAAAACAAATAAACCAATCTATCAGGGCAAGCCCCAGATCTTTGTGCTTCACTACACCAGTGTGCTGTCACATGGTTTTGTTTCATCCCCTGCCAACTCTAACAGGGTATATAAGGCAGTTCCTATTACCTCTTAACTCGGATGAACATGTCTAAGAATTCATAGCATGCTAGATGATGACAGAGCTTGAATGGACACTTGTTCTGGATGACGTAAGCTAATTGTTCTTTTTCTTCCAAATAACATAGTAAGGTAGAATTAGCCCTCAGGGCAAGTATCCAATGCAATCACACAGGCCAAATTGACTCTAGGATGGAAATGGAAAGCAGTGGTTTGTGGTTGGGGGTGGGATGAGGGGTGGGCTTTGCTCTCTCCGAGAGACCAGGATTCCTATCTTGTTTTAAGTCCGTTGAATTGAGACCAGCTATGGTGTGGACTGTTGGCAGAATTCGGAGAGACTCGTCCTGGCTAGTTTCGTCGACTTAGATTGGCAACGCGTGAATGACAGAAGCAGAGTCGGGCAAACGCCAAACACACGGCGCACGGGGAGCTCATTCTTCTTGGCCTCTCTGGCGACCCGTAGCCACGCCCGGTTCTGGGACTGCGTCAGCGACCCGCCTATAAAAGCCGGCCTCGGCGCGTCCGGCCGCCACAATCGCTTCCTGTTTTCGGCGCAGCTGTTGTTACCTAAGCCACAGTGGCGGCGAAGATGGCGTCTACCAGCCGGTTAGTATGTCGGGCCGAGCCGGGGTAGTCGAGGGGCTGGCGGCGAGCGCCGGGGCTTTCTCGGCCTTCCGCGGCGGCCACGACGACCGGAGGTGCCCGGCGGAGGCGGCGAGGCGGCGCGGCCCGCCCGGACCGAGGCTCGTCCCGACCGGCGGGGCTGTCAGGGGGTCGCGGGGCAGCGCGCCGGCCGCGCCGTCTCGGCCGAGCGCCGCCCCGGGGGCCGGGCGCGCCGGGGCCCCCACGGCCCGCCCCGCTTCCGAGAGGACTTCGGCTGTGCCCCCCGCCCCGCCCCAGTGTCCCCCGGTTTTGTTTTGTTTTCCCACGCGATTTTCTGTCGACGGCCCTTAACCACCCCAAGGGGCTGGGATCCCTCTTCTCGGAAAAGCGGGGGGGGGGGGGGGGGGGGGGGGGGGGGGGGGAAAAGGGACGTTTCCGCGGCGCCGGCGGCCCTGACACCCTAGGAAGCTGAGGAACGTCAGCTCGGGTTAGCCGGAGGGGAACGGATCGTTTTCCCCAGTAGCCCAACCGAAGTGGAATCCTGAGCCCAATTCAAGAGTGGATTCATTTCCTACTAGACCCTTTTAGTCCCCCCCCCCCCCCCCCCCCGCCCCCACTCCCCTGGCCCAGTGTAATTGTCTGCGTTACTCCTGGAGGAAATCCATCTTGACCTTGCTGGGAACTTTTTTTCTTTTTTTTTTTTTAAAGCTGTGTTATAGTTTTTGAGTGTGATGCGCTCCTATCTTCAGGAAATGGATGCAGATGCAGTGTCTTCCGAGACAGCCTTTAATCATGTGACCTGAAAATGCTGGCAGACCCTAATTATGTCTCTCATAATCACTATGAGGTAGATATTTGTATTTTTGCGTTAGTGTGAAACGAGTCATGTCACTGTTGACCCTTCCAAAATTAGTAATAGAGTGCAGTCTTAAATTGCCTCTTGTGGCCTCTAGTTAACTCGTAAAAGTATCACATGAAGTCCAGCTTCTGGAAGGCAGGGTTGGCATAGTTTTTCTGAGCCCATGATTATCTATGCAATGGTTAAATTTCACCATTGGAAAACTTGTTTACAAAAACAGGCTAATAATGTCTAGTTAACTGTCCCAGACTTAGTGTTTTATGACTGCACAGAGGGAAGGGGGTATTAGCAACTTCAACTAGTGTCTAGTTTGGAAATCACTCTTAAATAAGTCAACTACTTTGTTTACTGATTCCAGTGATTTAATAGTCTTACCACTCTAGGTGTGGTTCAGTAAGTAGGAAACTGCAGTTTCTTCAAATACCTGATGCTACCTAAATTTCTTTCACAGAAGTAAACCTGGAAGGGCAATGTAGTCATATATAGACACAAGCTTTGCATAGTATAGAGGAGGAAATTTTTGTTAGTAGAGAATTAGTTGTGGCAGTTAAGGTAGTACACATAGGAAATTTACTGGCCTAGGGTATTTTCAACCTTTGTATAGTATAGAGGAGGAAATTTTTGTTAGTAAAGAATAAGTTGTGGCAGTTAAGTAGTACACATAGGAAGTTTACTGATTAGGGTATTTTCGTTCAAAAAAATTTTTGAAATAAAAATCTTTTGGCATCCAACTTTTAAGTGTATGTGTTATTGCAACTACTCATTTCTCAAGTTTTTCCTGCCAAAGGAAAGAACAACGGTAAATATCACACTAATATGTTTAGCATTCTTCCTCCTAAGGATTATTGGGTTGTGAAACTGCCTGGTGTTCTCACAGACAGCAACATGGTTTGGTTCAAAATTTAAGTCTACCATTTATTCCATGACCAGATAAATAATTTTCTGAGATAGTCCTTTAAGAGGAGATAGTCCTCTTTCAGGATTGTTGTGAATACATAATAAATGTATAGTGCTAAGAAACCCAAAGGGCATCCAGTAAATGATAACCATATAATGAGGTTCGTGATTATCTGGTCTCTTGGTAGTCTTAAATTGTTTTAATATCAGTTGGTGGGGTTTTCCCTGTCTCTTCTCCATTGTTTCTCTACTACTGCCATTCCATTCCTGATTCCTTCTTTATATTTGTGGATAACTTGATTAAAAGTTTACTACTTTTCATAATTTCATTTTATTTTGGATCTATAATAAAAGTATAAAAGATTATACAGTAAAATAGTAGTCTGCCTTCTCTTTGTCCCAGACATCTAATTTCCCCATAGCAGCCTTTGTTACCCATATCTTGATGTTTCTCAGTGACTATGCTTTAACAAATGTGTAGTTTTAACTTCTTTTCCACCAAGAAAGTGGTCTGCTGTAAACCTTGTTTGCTTTCTTGATTCCTTGCCTTTTTATGAAGTTAGCACGAAATTTAATTATATACAATTCATCTATAAGGTGAGCACATCAAAATAGCCACCTCCCAGGTCCAGTCAGTTGCCATTTGTAGTCTCCCTTGTGTCCTCAGCCATTACTCCTCACCACAGAAAAACCACATGCTAACACCAGAGATTTGTTTTGCATATTTTAAGGTTTAAATAAATTATGTAAGTTTTCTATTGTCTGACTATGTAGGAAATTAGATGAGATGCTTACTCATCACTTAGTATATCTTGGAGATACTTGAATAGTGAAAAAGGTATCAAGTCTTTGCATAGTGTGTTCCATATACCTTCCTGATTTACCCATTTGTAATTACTTAGGATAAAATAATTTTCCTTCATGTTTGTTACTTTTGTTTTTCATAATTCATTAACATTTTTGTAACAAATTTATTGGGTAAATATGAATACAAAGCGACATCTGCCCATTTATGTAAACTTTAGCAATATGTAAATTGAATTTTTGGTTCACCTTTTCAATCAGTAATTCACATACTGAATTTACTTGCTAGCCTAAGAAACGAATCCATTTACATATTATAAGAACTGTTGATTTTATCATTAGATATGTCTTTGAATAGTCATAACCATATCTAGGAACCACTTACTGTATTGCTTCAAGGAATTTTAGCAAAGGACTTTTTTGTTTGTTTTTTGTTTTTGCTTGTCCTGCGACCTGCTTGTCCTGGGCACTGTCCCTTAACTTTGTCTCCAGGCTAGCACTCTGCCACTTGAGCCACACTGTCATTTCCTTTTTTTTTTTTTGGTGGTTAATTGGCGATGAGAGTCTTGTGGACATTCCTGTCCCAGCTGTCTTTGAACCATGATCCTCAAATCTCAGATCCTGAGTAGCTAAGATTATAGGCATGAGCAAGCAGCACCTGGCTAGAAAAGGACTTATTTTCATCATACCTCTTAGAAATCAAATTAAGCTGATTTTATAAGGTCATCAGATTGTCTTCCTCAGGCTGTTTCATTCTGAAAATAAAGTAATTGGAGAAATTATTAATATTACAAAGATATTAAATGTATTTTGGTTTGGTTTTGGTGGTATGGGTGTTTGAAATCAGAGCGTCACAATTTCCATGCAGGTGCTCTCCCACGAGCTGTGGCCCCAGCCAAATAAATTGACTTCAGACTCATTCCATTTTTCTTTCCTTCCTTCTTTCCCTCCACTCCCTCTCTTTAAAATTTTCTGTAAGGTTTCTATTGCCCAGACTAGTCTCAAATTTCTGGACTCAAAGGAATCCTTCTACCCCAACAACCTCTCAGTTGCTCAGACTATTGACACATGTCACCATTCCTGGCAATGCCATTTCCTGAATTCTAAAAATCTCAGTTGCAAATTAATTGCAGTCTTTAGGTTTTCAATTCATCAGACAGCATCTCCAGTTTCATTTATGTACATATTGTATCCATGTACTGTTCTAAGTGTGTTATTCAGGTAACAAACAAGTAGAAAAATACAGAGAATACCAGAGAAATAAGGGACAGCCCAAACCAGATGGTTATATATGTAAATGCCTCTGGCTATTAGGAACTAGTCATTATTACACTAATCAGTTTTAAAAAATGTTAGTACCTTTTTTAAGAGAAGATACACTTGTTTTCTAATTAAGTTTTGAAAGCCTTCTATGTCTGCAAACTGATACCAACCCTAATCAAAATAATCCCAGTGGAATCTATTCACTAATTAGTAACTAGAATTTAATCTGAGATGTTTACTTTGAAATTTTAGCCTAAATATGTTAAAGTATTAGAAAAGCATTAAATTCTTTTCTCCCCAGAAGACTTTTGTTATGTGTTGGTTGGGTGGATATAAAGATATAATTCTTTCTTCATTTAGTTTGGATGCTCTCCCAAGAGTTACATGTCCAAACCATCCAGATGCAATTTTAGTAGAGGACTACAGAGCTGGTGATATGATCTGTCCTGAATGTGGCCTGGTTGTAGGTAAGTACTATTACAGGTTTAAGTTTCCATTTAGGATACTTCTCTTTTGTATATTTTATAATGTCATGTCTGTCTGTCTGTCTGTCTGTTGTTGGTTGTGGAGCTTCTGGGTCTGGGCGCTGTCCCTGCAGCACTCTACCACTTGAGCTACAGTGCCACTTCTGGTTTTCTGGTGGTTAATTGGAGATAAGAGTGTCAGGGACTTTGCTGCCTGGGCTGGCTTTGAACTGTAATCCTCAGATTTCAGATTTGTGAGTAGCTAGGATTACAGGCGTGAGCCACCAGCACCTGGCTATAATGTCTTTTAATGAACACATTTTCACTTCACTTTATAGTTCGTATTTATGTTAAATAAAAAGTTTAAGCTAGGCACAATGGCTCATGCCTGTAATAACAGCTACACAAGAGAAGAGATTGGGAAGATTGAGGTTTAAAGTTATCCCAGGCAAAAAAGTGAGACCCCCATCTGAAGGCATGGTATGGGTCTGTGAACTCATCTATATGGAAGAATAGTAGGAAAATGTTTGTCTGAATCTAGCCCCCAGAGAAAATAATACCCTACAAAAAACTAAAGAAAGAAAGCTGGGATATGGTTCAAGTGGTAGAGCAAAACTCCAGTAGTAGAGTCCAAACTCTAGGTAGAGTCCAAACTCTAGTACTCAGGGAAAAAATTAGAAAAAAATGTAAAAATTTAAGAAACAAATAAAAGTAAAATCCAGAGTAAGACATTAAAGACTGTTCTGATTACATTTTCCATTAACAGCTATTTTGTACAAAGTATTTTAAATCTATTCTGTGTTATTTTTAGATCAGAACTTCATTCTTTTTGGCTATGAATTGTTTTTAGAAATAAAAGCTGAATATTCCTGAATTGCCACACAGTAATTTGTTAGCTTACCAGTGTCGTTGCTATTCTTTTGGGTTTAAGACCAAGATTGAAATCTTCCTGAATCATATTACTTCTCTGACTTCTAGTACTATTATAACAACTACTGGTATTGAATTAGGTTTTGCTACCATTTTTGAGTTAAATACTAACAAATCTTACTTAACTTTGCAGGGCAAAATTAGTGCTTATTTGTGAATTCCACACAAAATCGTCGGTTTTGACAAGAGCTAACATTTGGTTCAAAAGTAATGTGAACTTGTTTATATATATATAATATATATATATATAAGCATATATATATTATATATATATATAATACACATCCATATATATATATAATACACATCCATTGCTGTTGGAAGTTAATAGCTAGATCTTCATTATCATGTAGATTGGCAGCTAATATGTTTTCCATCTTGTGCTATATTTGCAGTTTTGTTAGACCTAGAAGTGAGTGTAAAGTTATGTTTCATGCGTCAGAATTCATTTTGCCCGTGTAAAGTTTCTTTCTGACTTCCAACTGGCAGTGATAAGTGATCAATGTAACAATATACTTGTCATTAGTTTTTATCAGTATATACTCAGCAGATGAACTTCTTTTTTTTTGTCTGTCGTGGGGCTCCAGTACTGTTCCCAAGCTCTTTTTGCTCCAGGTTACAGGCTAGTGCTCTACCACTCTGAGCCACAGCGCCAGTGGTTTTCTGGTGGTTAATTGTAGATAAAGAGTCTCACAGACTTTCCTGCCTGAGCTGGCTTTGCCCACAATCAATCCTCAGATCTCAGCCTTCTGAGTAGCTAGGAGGCTGACCATGTCAACATTTATAATTGATCAGCTCTGATTAAATGATACGTTACTGAACAAAAGAATCCTTTCTTTTTTTTTTGGGTCCGGTCGTGGGGCCTGAACTCTGGGCCTGGGCGCTGTCCCTCAGCTCTTCAGCTCAAGGCTAGTGCTCTACCACTTGAGCCACAGTGCCACTTCCCGTTTTTTTCTTTTTTTTTTGTTTATGTGGTGCTGGGGAATCGAACCCAGGGCCTCAGGCATGCAAGGCAAGTGCTCTACCACTGAGCCACCTTCCCAGCCCCAAAGAATCCTTTCTTTTAGTATTGCTTTATTGACTTAGTAATTTTGAACATCAGAACTATATAGCAACTAAGCTATTAAGTTAAATTAATAGTTTCAAATTTTCTATGATTTATAGCTGTATTTCTTTATGAAATTGATTCTTATGACATAAATGTAACAGCTGAAAATTCAGCAGTCTTTTTGTGACTGTGTAATTAAGTGTACTGGAAGGGAAGAATTCATTCTCTGGCCAAACAGTGGCTGCCTTAAAATTTAAATTCCTTTGGGTTTTCCTCAATAGTGGTCTCCTTGGAAACAAACATATATATCTGTGGATACCAAGATCTGCTCTATGTATGGAAATTCATAGTAAAACACTCACATTGTACGATTAATATGTGCTAATAAAAATGTGAGGAAAAAGTATCATTAAGGTAAAAAAACCATGTGAATCTTACAATTATTTTTGTATTTTAATATTCATCACCAATTGCTCTTAATATCAAAGGTAAGCAAGACTAGATACTGCCCAACTTTGATGTTCATATGCACCTGTGTGTGTATGTGTATGTCTATGGATGAATAATGCTAGCGATTGAATCCAAGATCTTGCACTTACTAAGCAAATGCTTACTGAGCTACATTCCCAGCCCCCAACTTTCTTTTTTACAACAGTATATTGTCCCTTCCAACTTAGAAACTAGGAGAGTCTGTTCCAGCTTCTACTAACCATCACTTTCTCACTCCTTTCCTTGGTCTCTTTGAGGCTACCAGCCACTTTCAAAACCAGTACAACATGATTTTTATTTTTCTAAAAGGAAATAATTTGTTTCATTTTCATAACAAACCACCTCAAAAATCTTAGGAGGTGGGCTGGGAAAGTGGCTCAGTGGTAGAGTGCTTGTCTTGCGTGCATGAAGCCCTCAGCACCATATAAGCAGAAAAAGCTGAAAGTGGTGCTGTGACTCAAGTGATAGAGCACTAGCCTTGAGCTGAAGAGTTGAGGGACAGCAGCGCCTAGGCCCAGAGTTCAGGCCCCATGACCAGCAACAACAAGAAAAAAACCTTAGGAGGCTTTACCCACAAATTTCATTTTGCTTATGTGTATTTATTGCTCACTTTTTTCAGTAGCTTGACTTTCTGGTGTCTGTGTTCCATAGCTTTCCTGTGTGGTCACTCATCCTCCAGGATGATAGTTGATTGCCAAGAGCAAGTGTTCTAAGAGAAAAAGTGTAACCTAGACTCAAGATAGTTTAGAGCTGTGCCTAGAACTGGAGGAGGATCCCTTTAGTATTTCTGTGTCAGTTAGTACAATCATAGGACCCACCTAGATTATGAAAATAGAGAAATAGGCTCCACTTCAACTTGAAAGTGACAAGATCATATTGCAGAAGAATATACATAGAAGGGATGCTCTGCTATCTTTGGAAAATACAATTTGTCTCACATTTGTAGTGGAATTTTTTAATGTAGTATTATTCTCCAGTATATAAGTAATGTTGTGAAATATTTGGTTTCTCTAGTAACTTCTAATTTCTGTAGCTTTTGGAAAGTTATTAACTATTGCCAATGTTAGTTGTTATTTAACTTTTCCTCTTTGATATGAATTTTCAACATATGCAATGTCTATCATATTAACTATTTCATATTACAGTGACTTTAAACAAACAATTTTAAATCAAAGTTCTGTTGATTTCATGAGACTATTGGTTCTACTAGCATTGTTTTTGTGGGGGTCCCCCTCCCACCAAATTCTACAAGTATGATCATGACTCTGATGAAGATGCAGTGAAGATGCAGTATACTCAAACTGACATATTGCATTGAAACCCCTACATCTAGTTAAAGATAATTATATTAGTAGTTTTTTTTTGTTGTTTGTTTTCCTGTCATGGGGCTTGAACTCTGGGCCTGGGTGCTGTCCTTGAGCTCTTCAGCTGACAGTGAGCACAATACCACTTGAGCCGCAGTGCCACTTCCGGTTTTTGGTGGTTAATTGGAGATAAGAGTGTCACAGACTTTGCTGTCCAGGCTGGCTTTGAACTTCAATCCTCAGATCTTAGCCTCCTGAATAGTGAGGATTACAGACGTGAGCCACGGGCTCCCAGCTAAGTAAATATTTTAAAAAGCAAAAAATTAACAACAGGTGTTAGTGTAATTATATTTGGATCTTCAGTACATAAATTTGACCTTAACATTAATTTCAAGACATTACAGTATACATGAAATTGATGTTTGAGGTGAGTATTTCAAGTATAGAGCATGTGAGGCCTGGATTCAATCTCAGGAATTTCCCCTCCCTCCTAAAAAAATAATATTGATATGTCATCACTTCTTTAAATTAGGATTTCATAGAAAAGGGTCATTTAAAACTAGTATAATTTCTAATTAAAGTAATTTTAATGTACTATTTTAGTTTAAATTCATTGTTCTAAAAAGCAATATAAAGATGATAGAGTGAAAATAGTTTAAGTAGATTTTAAAAACAAAATAAGTCATTTTGATATCTTTCCTAAATTCATTCTGGATATTATCTTTAAACATGAATTCATGAATATACATTAAAAATGAGCTGGGAATGTGTTTTAAAAGACTAGTTTCAATTTGCAGAAATTCTAATGCAGTTGAGACATTGGTAGCATACTTAGGAACACAAATCTGTACATTTTTAAAAATTGTTATTATAAAGGTGATGTACAGAGGGGTTACATAAATCAGGTGAAGATGTATTCTTTAACTTTATAACTTACCACATTCTTTTGAGACCTGTATTTTTACATTTTTTAACTCTCTTTATATTTTCTTTGTTACCAGACCTAGACTTCAATCTCCTATACAGCGTATATCTTCTAATTTTGTGTTTCTGTTGCTCTTTATGTAACTAGGGGACAATGGTTTTACAGATTAGGCTTAGCTTTACTAGTTAATAAATGTTTATCTGAAAATGGAAAGACAAAGGGTGAATAAATGCAGCAGTTGTACTCAGAATGTTGAAAAAGAACTATATAACATGTGGCCAGGGATGGGATGGGGAAACTGGGGGAGAGCAAAGGAAGGGATGACATTGCCGAAAAGAAATGTACTCATTGCCTAACTTATGAAATGGTAACACCTCTGTATATTGCCTTAATAAAATACTGCCTTAAGAATAAAAATTTTCCTCCCTCCAAAATGTCAGGTTAGTTTGTAAAATACATAGTATAGTTAAGAATAAGAACAATATAGTTCAGTATAAGTTCAGTACAAGTCTACAAGCATGTGTTTTGGAAATACTAGTGGTCTTTCCCTTTTAATCTTGTCCAAAATAAAAGAGCAATTTGAGTCTGAGATTCCATTCTCAATAGCAAGTCACTTGCTACATATGTTTGAATAATTGCTGTGAATTCGCATTTTTAATATGCATAGTAAGTAACTGCTTTTTAGAGAGGAAAGATTCTGAATTTAGTTTAATTTAGCCAAGTTACATCTTAAAAAATCATATTTCCTTTCAGATTCTTGCTTTGGCATTCCTTACAATCCTTCAGATACAGCATTCTTGCCTAATTTGTAATTTTTAACTAGGGTGCAATTTTCTCTTAATTGTTGGGTAATTTTACTTGATAAACATACTGCTCTTACAGGTAATTTTTTTTTTCACTTTACAGAAAGAGAAACCAAGGCTCTTAGGTAGTTAGCTCAATAATCCACATGTAGAAAAGGATTCTGCATCTAGTAAGCGATACTCCTTGTGTCTGTCGTGAGCTGGTCACTGAGAGGGATAGAGAGATGAGATATTCTAACCAAGCCCTTTTGGTCACAGCTGTGTCACAGCTCTTCCACATACGGTGAAAACACAAGGGAGGGAAGTCACGATTTCCTGGGGAAATTACTATTGAATTTACAGTGACTCACAGGATTAAGAATGAATAAAGGTTTATAGAGGAAAGAATAGAGAGAATAAGAATCCTGTGACATGGAGTAGTGTGAACAACTAAGGTGGTTAGGGTCTCCTCAAGTTAGATGCTGCTGCAAACACAGACCCCACTGTGTCTGAGAAAAAGTGAGTTACAAGGAAATATTCAGAGATGGAACTCACAATGCATTTTCCTTTAGAAAACTTGCCAGGATGGTAGTTTACACTGTTAATTTGTCCAGTTGTGTTTTGTTTTGTGTGGGTTTTTATTGGGGGACAATCTTGAACATCCTAGGTAGATTTTTTTTTTATTTATTGTGAAAATACTGTACAGAGGGGTTACAATTATATGGGCAAGATAATGAGTACATTTCTTATCAAGCATTGTAGCCTCCTTTGTTTCCCCTTCCCATCCCTTCCCATCCTCCCCCCAACCCCCCCACCCAATCCTCTTCCCTCCTCCCCCCCTCACCAAAATTGTAAAGTTCGTTTTTTGCCATAATGACTTGTACATCTCATTGTTGCAATGGGTCCACCTGTATTCCTATTTAAACGATTTGTTTTTTCCCTTCCCCTCCACAAATTACACCAACATCAAATACAGTGAGAGCAGGTGTTATACCGTGGGGGAGGTACATACAAAGCAACAAAGAAATAATCTTATAAATATGTTAGAAACAGTCACATGAAAGAAAAAAACATTTAAATACATATCTTAGGGTTCATTTTCCTAACATCAACTTATCTGACCTTTAGTTATTTATTTTTTGATTGGTCGTGGGGCTTGAACTCTGGGCTTGAGTGCTGTCCCTCAGCTCTTCAGCTCAAGGCAAGTGCTCTACCGCTTGAGCCACAGCGCCACTTCCGGTTTTCTAGTGGTTTATTGGAGATAAGAGCCTCATGGACTTTCCTGCCCAGTCTGGCTTTGAACCGAGATCCTCAGATTACAGGAGTGAGCCACTGGGCTAGATCACACAGATTTAAATATAATATGGACTTAAAGAGCTTACCATCAACTAAACTGCATAATGTGTACGGGAATTAGTTTTTTCTTTTTGGCAGTACTAATGTTTGAATTCAGAACATTGCATTTGCAAGATAGGTGCTCTACCACTTGTGCTAAGCTCTCATGCTTTTTGCTTTTGTCATTTTTGAATAAGTTGTCATGTTTATGCCCACACTGGCCTGGACCATGTATGATCCTTCTATTTAAAACATAGCTGGATCACATCTAATTTTTTTATTGATTGAAGATGGGATGTTGGAAACTTTTGGCTTGGGCTGACTTTAAAACACAATTCTCCCATTTTATGCCCTCTCTAGGACTATAATGAGAACTGCTGCCTGTGTGTTTTGAACATTTTTTTCTTTTTTTTTTTTCCAGGGCTGAGGATCGAACTCAGGGCCTTGCACTCACCAGGCGGGCACTCTTCCGCTCAGCTAAACCCCCAACCCCTTGAAATTTTTTTTCTTTTTGACTGTTTTGTCAATACTGTGTAATACATGTGTTAAAACGTCAGGCTTACTATGTATAGGACTTTTATACAACACTATTGAGGACTGATGGTGTGGCTCAAATCATAGAGTGTAAGTCATAAGCAAGAAAGCCAAAGGAAAGCACAAGGCCCTGAGTTCAAAGCCTGGTATCAGCACAAAAAAATAAAGTAAAATAAAACAGTTGGTATTCAGTTTATAATGTCATATTGTTGGTTTAGTAGATATTTTTAAGTTCATAAGTAATGTATTAATGAAAATCAGTGAAGTCATTGAGGCTCTATACAAACATTAAATGGACTTTTAAGTGTTGATTAACTGATTTTACTTTTAGTAGAAATTTTATCATTTGGTGTTGGTATACTTTGTGGAGGGGAAGGGAAAAAACAAATTGTTTAAATAGGGATACAGGTGGACCCATTGCAACAATGAGATGTACAATACGTTATATCAAAAAACGAACTTTACAACTTTCATCCTCGATAGATTTATGGACAGGTCAAGGAAATAAACTGAGATGGTTTATTTCTAGGACTGAATTAATTATGGGTTTTTACCAGTTTACAATATGAGAACATAAATTGATACAGAGATTGACTATATTATATATTATTAATAGTATTTATAAGGGGGTTGGGAAGGTGGCTCAGTGGTAAAGCACTTGCCTTGCATGCTTGAGGCCCTGGGTTCGATTCCTCAGCACCACATAAGCAAAAAGAAAAAAAACCGGAAGTGGCGCTGTGGCTCAAGTGGTAGAGTGCTAGCCTTGAGCTGAAGAGCTAAGGGACAGTGCCCAGGCCCAGAGTTCAGGCCCCATGACCGGACCCCCCCCCCAAAAAAAAAGAAAAAAGAAAAAGTAGTATTTATAAGGTGTGTGTATATGCGCACATGCACATGCATGCCATATGTATGCTTGTGCTGGTACTGGGGCTTGAATCAGGTCCTTGCCCCCTCTCATGGCTTTTTCTGCTCACTTGAGTTATACCTCCACTACTGGCTTTTTGGTGGTTGATTGGAAGTAAGAGTCTTGTGGATTTGTTTACCTTGGTCTGGTTTTGAACTGAGATCTTAAGATCTTAGTTTCTCAAATAGCTCTGGAGCCTGGTTTATAATACGGTATCTCTTGATCAATCAAGTTCTCTTCAAAATTGTCTTTATTGAAGTTTTTGGTAAGAATGTATGGTGGCATGACCCCAGATATAGCTAACTCTACATTCCACCCTGAAGTGTAATGAAAAAGAATGGGTGAAGGAGAAGTCTTAAAATAGTATCCCCAAATTACTTGTTTTCACAGGCTCAATTTAAACACATTCAGCTTAAGACAACAGATTTCTTGTTCTCTTTCAACATGTTCTGATACATTAAAAACACTAAAAATACTTGGAATAAACCAGGTTACTTAAAAAAAAATCCTAGGCAAGTTTCTTGATGAAAAATGCCAAAATGTAATAGATTTAACCCCAGTTCTACTTTTTGTCACTTGGCGTGACAGTAGGTCCTGGAACTTTTTTAAATGAATGTATATATAAATCCCTTTAAAATTCTGTTTTCTAAAGCAGAATTTATGGAGGGAATATATGATACAGCACTTTGGGGAGGGAATATATGATACAATGGTACTCCTCCATGAGTGTGAAGTTAAGTTTGATTTTTCTGGTTTAGTTTTGGCCAGTGGATATAAGTAGAAGTGTTAATGTCATTTTGGTTCAGAAACCAAATGTTAGTGCATAATTCACTATATAGCCTTCCTTCTCCCTATGATGGTGACTAGCAGTATCCTAGGTGGAAGAGATTTTAGTCGCCTTGAATAATGGTAGCATAAAAACTCCCCAGCTATCTACCTAGGTACATGTAGTGTGAATAAGAAATTTTCATCTTAAGAAAACAATATCTAAAATTATCTGTGGTCTGCAAAGATAATATTTAATGAACTTAATCATTTCTAATATAAAATACTCAGAATTAAAAAGGAACCATGCTTTACTAGAAGGACTATATAAATTTGTCATTTTTATGTAAAGATGTTTCCATTTGAAATTAAAATCATTGTTCCAAAAGTTAAGACCAGTGCTTTTTATATAAAAGAAATGGAGCTCAAGCATTGAAAAGGGAGGTGCCACTGATGGAGTTCTGTGTCTAGAACATTCAAATCAAATTTTAAAAATCAATGGTCTGTTAAAAGTTAACTGTCAGGCCTGTGAGATAAAAGTAGGAGCACCAGTTCAAGTACAGTCTGGGCTGCAAAACAAGGCTCTGCTCCAATCAGTCAGTGGAATATAAGCATATCAAATAAAAGAACTGCAAGTTAACAAATGAGTTTGGAATTTCGGGTTGTATTTTGAGACAGATAGTCTCTTAGTATACCCAGGCTAGATTTGAACTCAGACTCTTAGTATACTCAGGCTAGATTTGAACTCAGAATCTTCCTGGCTTAGATTTCAAATAAGATGATTCTTTTTTTTTTTGTCAGTCGTGGGGCCTGGACTCTGGGCGCTGTCCCTCAGCTCTTCAGCTCCAGGCAAGAGCTCTACCACTTGAGCCATAGCACCACTTCCTGGCTTTTTTTTTTGCTTATGTGGTACTGAGGAATCAAACCCAGAACCTCATGTATGCAAGGCAAGCAATCTATAGCTGAGCCACCTTCCCAGACCCTCAAATAGAATTTTTAAGGAAGGAAAAGTATCAATACTTTGAAATCTGAAAACCCTTTTTTTTATATTTTTGTGCAGGTACTGGGGCTTGAACTCAGGGCCTACACACTATCCCTGAGAGCTTCTTTTGCTCAAGGCTACTGCTTTACCTCTTGAGCAACATCACCACTTCAGTCTTTTTCTGAGTAGTTTATTGGAGGTAAGAGTTTCATGGACTTTTTTGCTTGGGCTGGCTTCAAACCATGATTCTCAGATTTCAGTCTCCTGAGTAGTTAGATTAGAGGAGTGAGCTTCCAGCTTGAAAGAAGATCTTAAGGAAAGATTATTCCTTTGTCTAAGATGGTTGCTGTAAGCCAGGTACTGGTGGCTCACACTCAGGAGGTTGAGATTTGAGGACTGCAGTTCAAAGACAGCCTGGGCAGAAGTGTTCATGAGATTCTTTCCTCTTGCTTATCAGCAAAAAGCTGGGGCTCAAGAGGTAGAGTGTTAGTCCTCAGTTAAAAAAAAACAAACAAACTTAGAAACAGTACCCAGACCCTGAGTTCAAGCCCCAGGATTGGCACAGAAGAAAAGAAAGAAACAAAGGAAGATGATTGCTGCCACAAATTATTTCATTCCCTCTCCCTGCCCCCCCCCCCCCCCCCCCAATTAGCCTAGCTAATTTTGTCCAGGCTGTTGTTAAACTTGAGGTCCTTTTGCCCTATCCTCCCAAGAAGTTGGGAAAACAGGCATGTGCCATGTGTTTCTATACATAGTTTAAAAAGAGATTCATGAACATTTTCCTCTTGATGAATATTGAAGTGTTTTCTAGTTTTTAGCTAATGCAAATAATGTGGCTACAAACATTCTTTTTTTAAATTAAATTTTTTTATTATTTTTAAGTGGTTATACAAGGAAGTTCCCATTCTACAAAACAGTATATGAATACAAAGTGTCTGATAACGTTGTCACTCATCCCTCCTAACCCACTACAAACATGTGAGATTTTTGTAAATGGTTACTTAAAGGGAGAATTTTCAAGTGATAAGATGGATTCCAGAGTGATTGAACTACCTTAAACTGTTGTGATATAGTTGTCTTCCAGAGCAACTTTTAAAATCCTACCTCATTTAGATTTTCTTTAAATTAGAATACTTTATATAGGGCTGGGAAGGTGGCTCAGTGGTAGAGCGCTTGCTTTGCATGCCTGAGGCCCTGGGTTCGATTCCTCAGCACCACATAAGCAAAAAGAAAAAAACCGGTAGTGTCACTGTGGCACAAGTGGTAGAGTGCTAGCCTTGAGCTGAAGAGCTGAGGGACAGCGCCCAGGCCCAGAGTTCAAGCCCCACAACCGGACAAAAAAAAACAAACAACAAATAGAATACTTTATATATTCCCATTTTTTTTTTATCTGAATGGTTCCTTCTGGTGTGATTATTCTCAGTTTGATCTTAAAAAAGTTAAATTTATATTTCCTTTAGAATATGATAAAATTTTGTAGAACTCCTTAGATATCTTAGCATATAGATTGAAAGCCCCATGTTTGGAAGGCATACATATGCATATATATGATATACATACTTTACTGGATAAGGACCTTGATTAAAAGTGTTAAAGACAGGGTTGGGAAGGTGGCTCAGTGGTAGAGTGCTTGCCTTGCATGCATGAGGGCCTGGGTTCGATTCCTTAGCATCACATAAACAGGAAAAAGTGTTAAAGATATAAAATAATATAAATATATATCATATATTTTGGATGTTATAACCTAATATAGACTTCCCATCAGTGTAAAATTATATAAAGTAAATTAGTGTATAGTTTAGAAGAGAGAGAAGCTCATGTTTCTATTTCAAGAGGGTTTAAAGTATATGTGAAGTTTTTTTTGTGTGTGTTTCCTAATTGGCAAGCTTCCCTGACAAAGGTTGATTATATCAAGCATTATGCATACCTTATATCACTTATCCCTTCAGAAGATTCTGAGATGCAGTTGTCTTCCATAGCAACTTTTAAAACCTTACCTCATTTAGATTTTCTTTAAATGAGAATACTTTAAATAGTTCCATTTTTCTTTATCTGAATGGTTCCTTCTTATTTCTCATTTATTTTTGTGTCTAATTTACTGGCTAGTTGCTTCATGGTATACTACTTGAGTGAGTTATTTGGGGAGTTTTGTTTTCTTGTAAATAGCATTTTGACCTTTTAAATATAAAAAGACAATGGTTCTTACCACAGATCCTGGAAGATGGAATTTAGATTATTCCCATGTATGTGGGAAAATTACATTGCAATAGTCTTATAATTATAATTTCTAAATCCATTTTATCTTTTAAAAGGTAACATAAAGTAAGCAGTAAAAGATATTCTTGGTGAGGTACTTTCAGACCATAGGAAAATGGTGTCAAATGATAGCAAAACCACATCTTGGCTTACTATTAGTAATAACTCTTCATGGACATACTCACCTGCCTTTTCATTTGTACTGCTCTCTTAATATATCTATCCATGTTACTTAAATACTTCAAGAGAATGATTGCATTTCCTTAAGCCTTTTGGATTTTAAGTATGGTTTGATCCATGTGCATGTTTGTATTTTTATTAAGTAGGAAAGCATGAGAGAATTAAGCATGTAGGAACCACATGCTATCCCTTTAATTTTTGGATTCTACAAAGGAAATTAACTTTTTCTTACAATGCTGTTGTGAGCTGGGCCACTGGTAGCTCAGGCCTGTAATCCTCACTTCTCAGGAGGCTGAGATCTGAGAATCTCAGTTCAGAGCTAGCTGGGGCAGGAAAGTCTGTGAGACCTCTGATCTTCAGTTGACAACCAGAAAACTGGAAGTAGCACTGTGGCTCAAAGTGGTAGAATGCTAACCTTAAGTACAAAAGCTCAGAGACAGTGTGTAGGCCCCGCGTTTAAGTCCCAGAGTGACAAAAACAAAAACAAAAAATGCTGTTGTGCTCATGAAATGAATTTAGTGAGAACAATGTGTCATGAAAACAGTCTCTTCAGTGAACTTTGAGGCTTGTTTGTTAGAATTCTAGTAAAGTTCTAGTACATAGGCAGATTTTAGAATACTTTTTTAAGTTTTTAAAATTAATTAGATTTGCTTCTCGAATTTGTGATGTTCATCTTTTAAGGCAGACATCTATGATTGTCCTACCTTTTGAACGTTTTTCTCCTTACTTTGGGCCAACCAGTGCAACATGAAATGTTAACATTTTAAATTTCTTTCAACTGATCTCCCTGCTTTTGCTTTCCCTGACTCTTCTCATTGTATATAGAGATGGTGGGTGAAGAACCTCCCCTCTCTCTTAACCTCAGTTCGTTCCATTGTGACATAGGTATGTTACAGATGTTAAGCTGCTTACTCCCAGATGTTTTTGGTTGATCAAATAAAATTGAATTTATCCAGTCTTTGAGAATTAATCATTCTGTTACAGGTTTTCCTGTTTTCTTAAAAGTATATCACTAAGATTAGATTGAGATCAGTCCACTCTGTTATAAAAGATTTACCATGATTTGTACTGAGATGCTTTGTTCCCTCCATTCTTCTTTTTCCTTTGGAAAGATCACTTCTATTATTTTAAAGTCTTACATGCAGATTTTAAAATGGATTTCTTTCTCAACCCTCCCCCCAAAAAAGGGAGAAACATTTACACCATCTGCCTGCTTTTTCGTAGCAGTAAACAGATAGTATTAAACACTTACTTTGAACTATATTAAGCACTTGACACACAAATTAGCTCTTTTAATCTTTATAATTTTTAAAATACAAAGTTATGGATGAAGGCTAAAGCTTAGGAAGTGATGGTATTTAAATGAAATAATTTGTCCAAGGCTGAGCAGCAAATGGCAGAGACAACACTTCTAACCATCATATTAACTGTCTGTACCATAACTTCCTATAATTGCTTAAGGTAAGTAATTTCTGCCACTCCTTTTCCTTTTCTAATTGTGGTGTATGAGAAAGATGAAAATGTTGTATTTTCTGCTTCCATTTTTATGGCAGTTTATTGAAAGATCTTATATTTTATAAATTCAGTGTAGACTAGACTCTGGAATCTGATGGGCATTTAGGTTCACAAGCAGTGTAATCCTCAATAATTAGTGTCATTTGTAAAGTGGTAATGAGGGCATAAGGATTAAATGAGAGTACTTAAAAAGGGTGCAGTGACTACCATATGTAAGTGTTCAGTGTGGCCTTTCCACACTGAAAGTATTACCAGATACTTAGCTTTTCCCCCAAAGCAGTCGTCAGTGCCATGTACTCTTGTCCTGTGTTTTGACATGGTATACTTAGTTGCTTCCTCTATTTGGAAGAAAAGTTTCCTGTCTGGCTTGTTCCTGATTGTAGGTTTAATGTTTACTTTATATAAATTATTTGTCTCTAAATATTTTTCATCCAACAGTACAAAACATAAAGTTAGACATATTTTTAGGCTTATTTTCTAGAGGAAGAATTCCCTATGCATATTTAGTGATTATGTGTATTAATATAAATGTTTTATTTTGTTTGTTTCTTCCCAAGTTGAAAACAGTGATTTATGTGTGCTAATCTAATTGTTTTCTATCTCCCCATGTTGTTTTGTACCAAACTGGAATCAGAATCATTATTATATATAAAAACTTTGCCTCATGTAAGAATAGCTTTATTAACTGGATGCTGGTGACTCAAGTCTTATAATCTTAGCTACTTTAGAGGTTAAGATCAGAGCATCATGGTTTGAAGCCAGCTGGGGCAAGAATATCTGTGAGACAAAAGCTGGAGCTGGAGCTCTAGTGGTAGAGCCTTAGTCTTGAACAAGAAAAAGCTTAGGGACTGTGCCTAGGCCCTGAGTTCAAGCTCCAGGACCTGTAAAAATGTAAAAAGCTTATTTTTGTGAAAATAGCTTTATTTTGTTTTTATTTCTTTCTTGGTGCTGACCCGGAGGCTTGGCTTAACTGCTGGCTCTCTACTACTTGAGCAGCACCTCCATTTCTTTTAAGATTTTGCTATATAGCCAGGTTGGTCTTGAACTAAATTCTCCTAGCTCAGCTTCCATTGAGTGCTATTATAGGTATGTACCACTGTACCTGACCTTCTTTATTCCTAATTCTCTTCTAAGAATATCATAGCATATGGTTTAAAGAGGATTATTATTACACTGGAACAATAGTTAATGCTTTAGGACAAATGTTTGAATTATGAAATTTAAGCTGGAGTCTGGGTGTCTATGTTGAAATTTCCTGGGAAAAGAAGAGCTGATTTAGGGATGTTAGAAGTATGAGGTAAATCCTGTCTTGACTAGATGATTTAGATGTATGCTTCTATTTTAGGTGACCGGGTCATTGACGTGGGATCTGAATGGAGAACTTTCAGCAATGATAAAGCAACAAAAGATCCATCTAGAGTTGGAGATTCTCAGAATCCTCTTCTGAGTGATGGAGATTTGTCTACTATGATTGGCAAGGTAATGAGTCCATTCAGCAGGAAATAACCAAGTACGGATTGACCAATAATCTGAGAGTTTGGGATCTTTGCAAAAGTGCCATTTACTGCCTTCCTCTGGGGATATTAATGTGGGAATAAACCTTGCTAGTACTAAAATTATGAATGATGTGGAGGTAGAATACGAAGTCAAAATTTGAGTCTGTATCTCAGATCTTTTTCTTCATAAAGCATGTGGCACAAAAAGTTGAGTTTACTGTTATCTTTGAGTTAATATTAGTATATTCTGTGAATATCAAGAACATCCTCCTTTTTCTGTCCATACCAAATATTGTATAGAGATAATAAAGGTCTAAGGGAAATGTAAAATATTAATAACATAGTATGTAATCTCTACCATGTGCTCAGTAAATAATAGCAGTTATTATGTCACACTAATTTCCTTGACAACCTGGACTTTTTTTTTAAACTGGGTTATCTAAATTGAAAACAGTGGTGACAATATTCTG
The DNA here is from genome assembly GCF_019054845.1 of Dipodomys spectabilis. Taxonomy (NCBI): domain Eukaryota; kingdom Metazoa; phylum Chordata; class Mammalia; order Rodentia; family Heteromyidae; genus Dipodomys; species Dipodomys spectabilis. The sequence goes on along the minus strand of NW_024870825.1, from coordinate 5,944,348 downwards.
AAGGATTAGTTGATCAAGGAAGTATATGATATTTTAGTATTTACTTAGTCTGTTTATATGATGAAAACGACTGTATTTTCATGTTCTTGTTATTAAATTATATATTAGATTTGCAAGACATGGTACAGAATAAGGTTTAAAATATTTAACATTAGCTGGACGCTGGTGGCTCACACCTGTAATCCTAGCTGAGGAGGCTGAGACCTGAGGATCACGGTGCAAAGCCAGCCCAGACATGAAAGTCCATGAGACTCGTATCTCCAATAAACCATTCAGAAGACTGGAAGAGGTGCTGTGGCTCAAGCGGTAGAGTACTAGCCTTGAGCTGAAGTGCTGAGGGACAGTGCCCAGGCCCAGAATGCAAGCCTCACAACAGACAAAAAAAAATTAATTAAAAAAATAAAACATTATATCAAGAAGTATCAAGTAAATTGTTTGTCTTGTTACGCCATACAACATGGCAAAAAAGTATATTACAGGCATTTAAAAAAACATAGTATCCCAATTGATAGACTTTTTTTTGATGCTTAATGCCTTTAATAGGAAGTACACGTCTCAAAAACATATGTATAAAAAAAACAGAGGGTTCAAACATGTAATCCTCACTACTCAGGAGTCTGATATCTGAGGATTGCAGTCTGTGAGAATCCTATCTCCAATTAATCATCAAAAAAGCTGGAAGGCTGAGAATGTAGCTTAGTGGTAGAGTGCTTGCCTAGTATGCATGCAGCCTTGGATTCAATTCCTCAGTACCACATAAACAGAAAAAGCCTGAATGGCTCAAGTGGTAGAGTGCTAGCCTTAAGTAAAAGAAGCTCCAGGAGGGGCTGGGAAGGTGGCTCAGTGGTAGAGCGCTTGCCTTGCATGCCTGAGGCCCTGGGTTCAATTCCTCAGCACCACATAAGCAAAAAGAAAAAAGCCGGAAGTGGAGCTGGGCCTCAAGTGTTAGAGGACAAGCTTGAGCAAAAAAGCTAAAGCTGAGGGACAGTGCCCAGACCTTGAGTTCAAGCCCCACAACTGACCAAAAAAAAAAAAGGTTAATATTTTAAAGCATTGTTTTATATAGGGCACAGGAGCTGCAAGCTTCGATGAGTTTGGCAATTCCAAGTATCATAATCGGAGAACAATGAGTAGTTCTGATCGAGCAATGATGAATGCATTCAAGGAAATCACTACCATGGCAGACAGAATCAACCTCCCTCGAAATATAGTTGTAAGTTCTCAACTATGTCTTTTAAGCCATTCTGGCATTGATTTAGCATAATTTAATGAACATATGAAATTTTGATAATGCAACTAATGAAATAGCCTAGAGTTAATTAAACTTATTTTCTCTGCATTGAAGGATCGAACAAATAATTTATTCAAGCAAGTGTATGAGCAGAAGAGCCTGAAGGGAAGGGCTAATGATGCGATAGCTTCTGCTTGTCTGTACATTGCCTGCAGACAAGAAGGGGTTCCTAGGACATTTAAAGGTAAGTCTTAAGTTGCATAAAGTAATGGACAAAAATCAGTTTGACATTCAGAAGGTAAATAATGTCTTCATTTTTATGTACAGTAATCTACCTGCACATATTTGCTACTGCCTGATTATGTTGTTCCTTGACAACATAGTAGAGTTATTTTAATCCTGTGAGTCTTCTTTGCTAGTAAGGTCTTTCAGTTGACTGCATGCTTTTCAAGCCTTGCGTTATCTTACAGTAGGACTTTTGTAGGAGGTCTGCGAACTTGGTGATGAAAAAGAGCTTCTACTCCTAGCACAGAGGGAGTCAAGTCTTAGAAAGTACCAGTGAAATTTTTTTCTCTTGAGGGGTGGAATTTGCAGTTTTATACACATTAGAGGCTTTAAGTTATCTGTTTTCATTGATTTTTCATGCAGTTTCCCATAAATATTGTGAGAATCTATTCATCGTTTCATGATACTTACACTTTTACCCTTCATTAATGCACTGAATATGTTTTCTTATGGCAGTATGAAAATGGTGTCATTATTTCATTATTGAAGCTAAAACAGGCTTTTGTTAACTGTATTCCGAAAGTGTTTAGTGGTTGAATATTTAGAACAATAGCTCCTATTGAGCTATGGAGCCATAGCAATAAGGATTTCATGTACACATGGCATTGTGGATTAGGGGGCATTCTTCATTCAGTATCATATTTTCTGTTGTCTTTGTTGTTGTTGTTGGTTGTGGGGCTTGAACTCTGGGCCTGGGCGCTGTCTCTCAGTCAAGGCTAGTGCTCTACTTCTGCTACTTGAGCCTCAGTGCCACTTCCAGTTTTCTGAGTGGTTTATTGGCGATGAGTTTCATGGACTTTCCTGCCACAGTTGGCTTTGAACTGTGATCCTCAGATCTTAGCCTCCTGAGTAGGTAGGATTACAGGCGTGAGCCACCAGTGCCTGGCTTTCCTTTTTTTTTTTTTTAAATAAAACTAGTCCTGGGGCTTAAACTCAGGGCCTGGGTGATGTTCCCTCAGCCTCTTTGTGTTCAAAGCTAGTGATCTACCACTTGAACTGTGGAGCCACTTCCCAATTGTTCTAAGTAGTTTATTGGAGGTTAAGTGTCTCCAGACTCTTCTGCCTGGGCTACCTTTGAACTTCTATCCTCAGACCTTAGCCTATTGAGTGACTAGCTAGGATTATAGGTGTGAACCACAAGTACTGGCAAGCTTCTCTTGTCTTCTTGGTACACTGCTTAAAATAGATTAATGTTTTGTACTAGTTGACTAGTTGAAGAAATTTATTATATAAATTGAAACTGAAGAGTAGTTCATATTTTGAAAGATTAAGGCCTAAATTTATCTTTAAACTGTTAAATAATTAAATTAAATATTCAAATTAACCAAGAAATTTCAAATGAGCTGTATGGGACATATTGCTAAGAGTGTTAGAATTGCATCTTTATGACATGGCCGAAACTTTTTCAGCTATAAAATATATTATTTTTAAAGTTGGAAACAGTAGATTTTAAAATGAACTATGTATGGCTTATCTGAATTCATTTACTATTTTTCTTTTAGAAATATGCGCTGTATCACGAATTTCTAAGAAAGAAATTGGTCGATGTTTCAAACTTATTTTGAAAGCACTTGAAACCAGTGTGGATTTGATTACAACTGGGGACTTCATGTCCAGATTCTGTTCCAACCTTTGTCTTCCTAAGCAAGTGCAGATGGCAGCTACACACATAGCCCGTAAGGCTGTGGAACTGGACTTGGTTCCTGGGAGGAGCCCCATCTCTGTGGCTGCAGCAGCTATATACATGGCCTCACAGGCTTCAGCTGAGAAGAGGACCCAAAAGGGTAGGTTCTTTATCAAGAAGGGAGACAATGTTTTAAGTTAAATACCCAGAACCCACTAGTTCTTCGGCATCAAAACTTAAGAAAATAACTGTTTTGCTTTGATCAACTTGTTTCTTTATGCAAATGTCTTTTTTCTTTTTACTTACTTTCTTCTTAAAGTATGACTGGTGTTTTGGACTTAGGGCTTCATGTTTGGTAGGCAGGCACTTTACTACATGAGCTACATGCCTCATTCTTTTCTGCTTTAGTTATATTTAAAATGAACCTCACATTATTTTTTCTTGGGACATCCTGAACCTCAGTGCTCCTATTTACTTCTTTCATGTAGCTGAGTGACCGGCATACACTACTGCAACTTAGCTATGGTTGAGATGGGAATCTCTCTCTTTTTTTTTTTTTTTAAATTGCCAACCCTTGGCTTGAACTCAGGGCTTGGGTACTGTTCCTAAGCTTCTTTTTGCTCAAGGCTACTGCTCTACCACTTGCGCCACAGAACCATTTCCTGCTTTTTCTGAGTGGTTTATTGGAGATAAGAATCTGTTTGATTTTCCTGCCTGAGTTGGCTTCAAAATATAATCTTCATATCTCAGCCTCTTGAGTAGCTAGGATTAAAAATATGAGCCTCCATTGCCCAGCTTAGACGGATGTCTTGTAAACTTTTTGTCTAGACTGGCTACCATTTTTCAGTTTTAGGTTTTTGTACTTTTCTTTAGACATTCCAGATCATTTTGAATAGGATTCTTCCCTTCCCCTCTATCCCTTCCTATACCCAACTTAGCTTTGTAAATCTTGTTGGTCAGAAGCCAGGACATGCTGTGTCCCACTGGCTGGTATATTTCTCTAGCAGTCACCCACACCATAAATGTGTTGGCCATCACCTTTAACATTTTGTGGAGCACATTATTTTTTCATTCTGTACAGTATTATTTACAGTTTCTTAATTAAAATCCTAAAGTATGTAGACACAAATCAGTATTGCAGAAAGCTATTTTTAATTGTAGTGTTATACAGAAACTTTGTGAGAACTGTCAAGCAAATTTATTTTACAAGTATATATTCATAGATTACTTGAGTGATTTTGAAAAGGAATTAAAAAGACAAGGCAGCAGTTTGCTTTCTGTTTAAGAAGGCCATGCATGAAATTTTATCATCAAGAGTTTTCTAAAAATTTAAGAACCTTCTCAGGCTGGTGTGGTGGCCCACGCCTATAAATGAGTGCTAGGGAGGCAGAGGCAGGAAGATCCACTAGTGGGAGGACAATCTGACAGGGAGAACTGTTTCAAAGAAATAATCCTTTTTCTCTATGACCATTAAACAGTTTCTATTCAAATGGTTATTTATCAGTATTCATTTCAAGAATACTGTAAAGCAAGGTAAGATAGGGAAATTTTAAATTAATTATGTAATGATTAAATTAGTTAATTGTGTAATGATAGCATGCATCCACACAGATAAATCAGTAAAATTTTACCAAAAGACTTAAAACTATTCTAAAAAGTGGTGGATAAGAGCCCAAAGAGCTTGGATAGTGACATACTTAAAGAGCTCATGGCTAGCTTTCCTACTCTAATTTCAGTCATATTTGAACTGATTGAAAGGTTGTAAAATGAGTTCGAATTAAATATTAATTTTAATTAAAATTTAAAATTTTAATTTTGTGAAATTTTAATAAATTGCTCATAATAGTTAAATATTATAGTGGCAGTTCTTTGGTGGTTTACTAACCGTGAGCAAAAAAGCTTAGGAACAGCATCCAACCCCTGAGTTAAAGTTGCAGCGTGTGTGCCTGCGTGCAAGCGTACACACACACACAACACACACACACACACACACACACACACACACACACACACAATGTATTGTGGATTACTTCTGTTAATTCTCAAATGGATTTAAAAAAACCATAACAGTTCAAATATCATACCCAACATTGCATCTGTAACTCTCGTAGTGCCATATCCTGAGTTATTTTCTGAAAATTAAATCTTTTAATACTATGAATAAACCTTTGAAATATTAAGTAGTATTAACACTATTGTATTTTTGTCACTGAGTATGGCCCCTGCTTTCTACACGGCAGTGCTATTGTATTATCAGTGTTAAAAATCAATATTCTGGGTTTTATTTTTCCTTTTGTTAGTAAGGAGGAGGTAGACTGGTAGGTGTGCTTAATACTTGTTTTTGTCTTTTAGAAATTGGAGATATTGCTGGTGTTGCTGATGTTACAATCAGACAGTCCTACAGATTAATCTATCCTCGAGCCCCAGATCTCTTTCCTTCTGACTTCAAATTTGACACCCCAGTGGACAAACTACCACAGCTGTAAATTGAGGTAGTTAAATTTAAAGGTCAAACTTCTGTACTTGAACTTTGTCTACTGTATATATTCTATACACAGTGCTGGGGTTGAGCCTTTAATGAGGACAGAGACACGGTACGCATTCCAGAGCTAAATATTATTGCTTGGCATTCTGTATATACTAGTGAAACATATTTAATGATTTTAATTTCTTACTGAATTGGCTTTCTTTTGTAGTGATCTAGGAAACTGTATTTTGGAAGATGTTTGAAATTATGTAAATCTGAAATAAAACTTTTCAAAACTAAAATTTTTGTTATAATTACATGCACTGTCTAATTAATCAATAATTCCTATTACAGCTTATACAACTGATCAAGGTCCTTGTTTTCCTTTATTTTTTGTGTATATGTATATACACATAATATATACACACATACTATATAGTTTTTTTAAATAGCAAGAGTTTTTTGAAAACCAGTTAACATTTATAGCAAAAATGATATGACAAGGCATTAGCTTGAGAGATTTTTATATATATTTTCTCATTGAGTTTATTGAGCAGCACAGATGACACCAGTAAGAAAACAGTAGCAGCTCATCAGCAGATTTGTAATGTTCTTATTTCATTTTGTAGTCAATGTCTCCAATTCTTTTCTTCTTGTTTGGACACTTTTTTGATAGATTATTTAAAATGGAGATTCCTAGTAATGGCCTACAATTTTTTTAGCCAGTAACTGTAGGTGATTGTTGTAGGTATTTTGCATGTCTCACTGGGAAACATGGATAGGTGGACAACATGAGAGAAAACTAACAAAAATTTGCTATTTACCTACCATTAGCAAATTTGTATGGTTGACTAAATCCATGTTAAGATATCACCCATGTATGACATAGGAAGAAGAAATTTTTCTAGTCCATGTCTTTTTCATGACCACCACCTTTGATCTTTAGCACTTCCCATTCTCCTAACCCATTGGTGGACCTAGAGCAGCAGTGCCTTCAGGTATTCCTGGTACTCTTATGGTAGACCGTACAACCAATTCAGTGAGGACTGTAGACTGCACCCACAGCAAGCTCTTAAATTTTTGTAGCCACCAAAGGTCCAAAACAACTGGAAAGTAAAACAGAACTAGAAAATTTGGACAAGTGAAACAAGTCATTAAAAATAATGACTTTGGTATTTTCTTTTTAGCTGTTTTGTTTTGTTTTTAAAAAAGGTGAGGTCTTATGATGTAGCTTAGCAGAAAGGTACTTGTTTAACATGTGATAGGTGCTTGGGTTAAGCCTCATCACTAAAAAACAAACAGTGGTTGTAATATGAGTAAGTAGTAGGAAAAATATAGATGAATGAAAATGTCTGTTTATTGCCACTTGGGAAAAATCAACATTTTGGTATATATTTCACTGTGTATACATTTGTAAAATTTGAATCAGATTAATCTGTTTGGGTTTGTTGTTGTTGTTTGTTGTTGTTGTTGTGGTGGTTTTTTTTTTTTTGTGTGTGTGTGTGTGTGTGTTTTTTTTTTTTTTTGGTGCTGTGAATTGAACCCAGGACGCTGTACTTGCTAAGCAAGTACTTTGCCACTGACCTACATCCCAGCCTGAATCAGATTAATCTGAAGATGGAGGGATGCTTGTGGCTTTTGTTATTTGAAAATGAAACTTACATTCTTGTAGATAATTATGAACAAGGAATTAAACCTTCCATTTTTCTAAACTCTGCTCTCAAAATAGTTAAGTCAGCTTAATCCCAGATACTGAAATGAGGAAGAATACCTATGAGAAGGATGAGCAGTGGTACTGTCAGCTAGCTCTCCCCATAGTGTGTGTGTTCTGGAATGGATGTGTCTGGAATTGGGTGTCTGGAATTGGATGTGTTTTTTTTGTTGTTTTTTTTTGTCGGTTGTGGGGCTTGAACTGTGGGCCTGGGCACTGCCCCTCAGCTCTTCAGCTCAAGGTGAGTGCTCTACCATTTGAACCACAGTGCCACTTCTGGTTTTTTGAGTGGTTTATTCAAGATAAGAGTCTCAGGCTCAGGCTGGTTATGAACCACGATCCTCAGATCTCAGCCTCCTGAGTAGCTAGGATTACAGGTGTGAGCCACCACACCCTGATTTGGATGCATTCTTGAAGAGCCTTGGGAAAGTCATTTCCTCTGACCACTAAACCATCCTCACTTCTAACAGAGAAGTGGGTCTGTCAGTCAGTTCCTTTTTAGTACTTGGCCTTCTAGGGTTCTTTTTCTTTTTTTTTTTTATTGTGAACATACTGTACAGAGGGGGTTACAATTACATGAGCAAGATAATGAGTACATTTCTTATCGTAGGGTTCTTTTTCTAAGTAGTTCTTGTTTTCCATTTCTTCTGAGGCTGTTCAATCTTTTTAATATACATTGAAGGAGATGGCCAGAAGGTGTTCTAAAGTCTTCTCCGTGGGCAAGGGGTTAGGTCAGTGATAGACTGCTTCACTATTGTGTGAGACTTTGTGTTCCATCCCTTAGCACTGCTACTGCCACACACACATATATCCCACCCAAGATGGATTTGGGTTTCTTCACAGCTTCTTATTTTGTCAAAATCACTAATATTTGGAAATTCTTAGAACTGTGATGCTCATCATATCTTTTACTAGTGATTGAATGTGACCTCCTTTTTTGAGTTATGAAAAACCCTGTACATAAGTGGACACTCACCTCACTGATACACTTGAGACTTGAAGAGAGCTCCAGTTTGGGCTACATTTTAGCAAAATTGTAAAGTGAGCATAGCACAACCATTTCCATGGCTCTGGAAATCTCCAAAGGCTCCTTACCCCTGAAACACTAGAATCTACTTCCATTAAATCTCTGCTATTACTCTTGGTGCACAATAATTTGATTGTAAGTTTCATGAGTTTCAGCACTCTACAATCTCCCCATGTTTTGTCAAAGAAATTTGGAAAAATCAAGAAAGAAAGTGGGTGCCAGTGGCTCATGCCTGTAATCCTAGCTACTCAGGAGGCTGAGGTCTGAGAACTGTGGTTCAAAGCCAGCCCATGCAGGAATGTCTATGAGACTCTTATCTCCAATTAACCACCACAAAACTGGAAGTGGCACTGTGGCTCAAGTGGTAGAGCTGAAGAGCTCAGGGACAGCACCCACAACCCGAGTTCAAGACCATGACTGACAAAAAGAAAAAAAAAAGAAGAAAGATCTACCATAGTTTACTTAATATCTGGGATGGGACTGAGGTCTTAAGGGAGGCTTAATTCATAGGGCGTTGCCTCACTGGACTGTACCTTTCAAATATTAAGTATTTTAAAAACTTGTATTTAGCTTCTTCGGGAGCTTTTGAGTGTTTTTAATTCAGCCCAGTTAAGAACTATAAATGGTTTTTTAGTTATTCCTCTAAACAAAAGGCTTCTTAAACTTGATGCCTCTTGACAGTAAGTCTTTTGTGTTCAAAGCAACCAATATCTTTTACTCATAGTTGTCTTTGGTTCCTAAGCTCATATTGTGTCACAGGTGCAAGATTTACTTTAATTATCAAGATGAACAGCTGAGGGGGTCAGCCTATTTCCCATCTGGTCCTAATCCAGCCAAGAGGCATCTGTGCCCCATGCCAATATTTTCAATTGTCAGTGGCCTTGACTTTTCCTGCTTCTGTGTTTTAATCTCATCTGCCAATTGTGGAGTATTGAAAAATTCCTTGAACCCTTAAAAACCTCCTTATTCTCCCCCTCCCAGTTATTTACACATACTTCATCTAAGCCACCACTATAAGTGCATAGTTCAGCTGATCTCTAGGTCATAGGCCTCTGGCATTTTTCATAAACTTACATTCATAATCCTTATTGGTCTTTCTGTGGGACTGGAGATGACGGAGGGGTGGCATTTAACCTGCCATTTCCAGGGCTTTTTTACAAAAAGAGGGAAAAGGTGACTAAGAAGAAGTGGGAGGTTGGTCTATGCACCAAGCAACTCTCCAGCAGACACCAGTTCTATCACTACAGCAGAGTATTAGATCTTCGAGGTAAAGAGCTTAGTCTAGCCAGGGATGGCTCATGCATGTAATCCTAGCTACTCAGGAGGCTGAGATCTGAGAATCATGGTTCAAAGCCAGCCCAGGCAGGAAAGTCTGTGAGACTCTTTATCTCCAATAAACCACTAGAAAACTGGAAGTAGCGTTCTGGCTCAAGCGGTAGAGCGCTCGCCTTGAGCTGAAAAGCTGAGGGACAGCGCCCAGGCCCAGAGGTCAAGCACCAGGACTGACAAAAAAAAAAAAAAAAAGCTCAATCTACTTCAGATGCCAATTGCAGCCAGTAGGTGGCCACGTATAAATTCAAACATCTGTAAATTGAGGCTCCCACTTCCTCCCCAACACCAGTTCACAGAACCCAGGGAAGCACATTTAATAATAGCTTATTATAAAGGATATTACAAAAGGAGCCTGTGGACAGCCATATATAGAAGAGAAGATTCTCCTGCCTCAAGTCACTCAAATTTGGGATTGCAGGTTTGCACCATCATGCTTGATTTTTTTTCTGGGTTTTATGGCAGCTTCCTTTGGAAGGAAGACATGACTAATTTACATCATTAGCCATTCAGTATCTCCTTCCTGGGACTTGGGGGTGGAACTGAAAATTCCAATCTGCTAATCTCATGGTTGGTTCCCTTGGCAACCTGTCAGATCCTATCCAGGAACCTGAATCATCTCATTTAGAAGATGTTTTATCATTTGGAAGTTGCAACAGTCTTGAGATTTAGAATAAACGACCAAAGCAAAAGATTCAGTACACCCAGTACTCAGAAAATAAAAGTTTTAGGGTCACATGTCAGGAACCAGGGTCAGAGACATATTTTACTATGATATAGTAAATAGTCACAGTATTTCTCCAGCACAGTATCAGAACAAGTCTCATGCCCTGTCTTTTCTCTCAGCCTAATACTAGCAGCACCATTATTTGAAATGATAAAAGTTTAGTTTTGAGATCTTTGAGAAAGGACAGAGATTGTATACGGATTATTTAAGATTAAGAAAGACTGATGTAGAAATAATGCTGTTGAGTCAGGTGCTCATGTCTAATGCCTGTAATCCTAAAATGTTCAGGAAACTGAGATCTGGAGGGTCATAGTTCAAGACCAACACCTGGCAAAAGAATCCACTATAACTCAGTCTGCCTGCCAAAAAAAGCAAAAAGCAAAGCTGAAGGCATGTCTCCAATAGTATAGTGCCAGATGAACAAGCAAGCTGATTAAACTCAAGGCCTGAGTTCAAACTCCATTATAATCATTAAAAAAAATATTGTGAAGTTAACATCCTTCCTTGTTTATATATCATATCATCTATTAACACAGATGACATTTTTAAAAACCACACATATACACAAGGACAAGTGTACTGTTAAGAGACATGAGAAAGAATAGTTCTATCTTGTAGTTTAGAAAGCCAGGTCTAGGTTAGAAGCCCTATGTGGCACTCCCAAATGAATCCTGCCAATCATGATGTACCCTATGATGTACCCTCATGAAGCAAGTTGGATTGATTTTTCATAGTTTGCCACATCTGTAGTTCCTTCTGACTCTAGGAAACACTAGAAAACAATAGATCTCGACTAATATCCCTCCTAATATTTGAGATATCAAGTATTATTTATGCGCTCAACTTTTCACACTTGTTAATGTGTTAGAGGGTAATACACTTTTCAGTATACAACAAATTTTTCTGGTATACAGCAGGAACTGTGCAGTATACAAGAGTTTCAGTTGTGACATCTACAGTTTAGCTCTGTGAGTCTATTATCACTTTTCCAGATAGCAAACGTGGACACTGGAAAATCAGTGACCGCTCTAAAAAAAACAAGCATCTAGTGCATGGATATCCAACTATGGAGGCTTGAGTGTCTCTAGAAGACAGTGAAAGAAGTGGGAAATCAAAGAAGTGCTTACATTTTTGAAAAACTACTCTTAACTGCCAAGTGATGAGTAGACTACTGGTGGATAAAAGTCAAAGCTGGAAGACCAGAGAGGAGGTTAAGAAGCCTGGCTCGGAAATGGAGACAGCTTCAACTAAGAAATAGAAGAATGGAAAGAATGAGTCTACACCGCTGGAATGTTACATCTGATTTTTTAAAATTTGAATTGATTTAGGCCATCCATGTGTACTTGTGGAAAAGACATGGAACTACTTCAATTGTGTTCCTAAATTTCTCAGAATTGGGACTGGAAATAAAATTGCCCACTTAGCACATGAATGGTGTCTTCATTATTGATGCCAGAGAAGATGTGTTGGTAGAAGAAAGGGGATTAGAACAGAGCCTGAGGTCTACCAGAATTGCAAATCCCAGAATATGCAGTGCCTGTGGTAGGGGATGTGTGGACATTCATTGTCTCTACTCTTTTTTTGTCAGTCATGGGGCTTTTTGTTTGTCATAGGGCTTGAACTCTGGGTCTGGGTGCTCTTCAGCTCAAGACGAGCGAGCTCTGTACCACTTGAGCCACAGCACCACTTCCTCTCTACTCCTTTATGTATCAACACAACAAATGTATATGCCAAAGATAATCTACATTAGTCTTTCAGTCTTTTTTTTTTTTTCTGGCAGTGCTAAGATTGGAATTCAAGGCCTCCCTCAAACTTGCTAGTCAGGCAATCTACCACTTGAGCCATATCTTGACCTTTTTGCTTTAGTTGTGATGTGTGTGTGTTCTGGGGCTTGAAGGGCCTGAGTGCTAGCTAGTCCCTGAGTTTTTGTGCTCAAGGCTAGCATTCTACTACTTGAGCCACAGCTTCCAGCTTTTTGGTAATTAATTGGAGATAGGAGTCTTACAGACTTTCCTGCTGGGGCTGGATTCAAACCAGGATCCTCATAGCTTCCTGAGTAGCTAGGATTTTTATGCCCAGCATTGCATTAGTTATTTTCAGATAGGGCCTCAATCAGATAGGGCCACAATCCTATTTATGTTTCCTAAGCTTCCTGAGTGACAGTTGAGTATCACCTAGGTTATAGATGTGGAGGTCTTAGTAACTCTTTTTTTTGGTCAGTTGTGGGGCTTGAACTCTGGGCCTGGGCACTGTCCTTCAGCTCTTCAGCTCAAGGCTAGCACTCTACCACTTGAGCCACAGCGTCACTTCTGGCTTTTTCTGCTTATGTGGTGCTGAGGAATCAAACCCAGGCCCTCATGCATGCAAGGCAAGCACTGAGCCACCTTCCCAGCCCTCTCATTAACTTTTTTGCTCAGAGTAGTCTTGAATCACAATCCTCCTGGACCTAGCCTATGTCAGTCATTCTTGAAGCTAATTACAGGATGCTGAGATAAAGTGGTATTAGCTGTTTCTGAATGAGTTTTAGCAGGGAGAATGCACATTCTCCAGCTTTTCCATTTCCATTTATTGCAGAGTGATTGTAAGCAAGTCTTAAACTATGCAAATTAAAGCATTGGGAAATGACAAAAATAAGCTAAACAAGTCTAAGTCACAATAATCTTGTGGTAAGAATAGATACAACTCTCCTTTATTCAAGATGTTACTCTTTTAGGTCTCTGTTACACTTACCACAGTCTATATTTGAATTCAGCATGTAATCATACTAAGCTGATAAAGATATGTGAACCTACAAAGCTGAGGGGCCAGACTTTGAAACCTCTAGTAATATCATTATTATGTCAATGTCCAAATGGTCTATCCATCCTAATTAAACTATAATGCAAACTCAACGCAGTAGAATCCATGTTTCAGGGACAAGCAGGGTCCCCTAGAGACAATCATTTTTCCTTTAAGAGTCTTGGGTTTGATGAGTTTATGATGATGGGTGTGAAAACTAGCACATCTCTTGGGTGTTTAGCTTGCCAGAAGTCCTAGAAGTCTACTAAAAGACTAAAAATGTGTTTGTACAATCAGAAGGCCAGAGAAGAAAATTGCTGAGATTTTTTCCCCCCACATAATTTCAAATTTGCAAAAGGTAAGTTTAATTACTATTTCCACATAAACACTACTAACTTGTTAATAATTGCCTTCTTTAATATTTCCTGCATACCTCATAGATTGTTAGCTAAGAGGATAGTTTTAAATCATTTGCTTGTTGTTTAGCACTAGTTAGCTTATAGTTTTCAATAAATCACTGATGCAAAAACTGGCTCAAATGCAAAAACTAAAAGCATGAAGAGCCCAAGGCTACAATTTAGCTTAAATACTGCAAATGTTAGAAACAATGAGCTTAATTTCAAAATATACAGCGTAGAACTATGCACTATGATAAAGACGTTTATATGTGAGTCACAATTTCACATAAATAGTTCAAAGGAACAATTTGGAACTTGTAATGAGCACCTCAAAGCTGGACTGTTTAGGACCACTGACCTACTAAGTTGGTTCTCACTGAGGTATGAAAACAGTGGCAGAAAAACTTTCAAGCTTTTGTATAATTTTCAAACAATGTATAGTAATCTCTTTAGTAAAATCACCAACTTTCTACAATAAGTCAAAATACTGGTTTACAGTACAAATTGTAATTACTATATAAGACTTGAAATGGGATCAGTTGAGAAAGAATTCTGGAGTGTTCCATTAAAGATGGAAATATGAGCATGAGCACCTTTTCTTAGAAAATTTTTTTGTTCGTTCTTTTTCTTTCTTCCTTTTTCTTTTTTGATGTTAGTTCTGGGGCTTAAACTCAGGGCTTGGTACTGTTTTGAGCTTTTTTTTGCTCAAAACTAGCACTCTTATCACTACAGCCAAAGTTCTACTTGTAGCTGTTTTGGTAGTTAATTGGAGATTCAGTTTCACAGGCTTCCCTGCCTGGGCTGGCTTCGAACCATGATTCTCAGAGCTCAGCCTCCTGAGTAGTTAGTATTATAGGTGTGGGCCATTTTCTTAGCATTGTCAATTAGAGAGGATCTAGGAGCTGATTTTATATTAGCAATTAGATTTCTATTTCTTAAGTATCTTAAGAAGTAGCTTAATATTGGTGGGCAATATATAAAGCAAGTCTAGAACATCTTTTTATAATAATTGTCATTACTACTACTACCAGTTCTAGGGCTTGAACTCTGGGCCTGGGCGCTGTCCCTGTACTTTTACTCAAGTCTAGTGCTCTACCATTTTGAGGCACAGCTCTACTTCCAGCTTTTTGTGTGATTAATTGGAGATGAGTCTCACAAACTTTTCTGCCCTGATTGGCTTGAGCCGCAATCCTCAGATCTTAGCCCCTTGAGTAGCAGCAGGATGATAGGTGTGAGCCATTGGTGCCTGGGTTATCATTATTATTTTGAGACAGAGTCTTGCTAATTGCCCAAGCTAGCGTTAAACTTTTGATGCTCTAAAGCACCATCATGTCCAGCTTCTTGGAACATCTTGTTGGGCAAGAAACACTCCAAGACAAAAACAGCAAAACAAAGGAGAAAAAGATGAAGTTAAAAAAGAAAAGCTGTTGGGAGCGATAGGCAAAACTATAATTCCAGCACAAGATGAGAGACAGCCTTTCTCATTCGAGTCACCTAAAAACTGGAAGTAGAGCTTTGGTTCAAGTTGTAGAGCACCAGACTTCAATAGAAAAGGCTAAAGAACAGCACCCAGGCCCCGAGTTTAAACCTCAAGGACTGACACACACACACACATAGTGTTAATGCAGAAGAAATATTAAAAAAAAATCATTTTGTGTCTCCCAATGCAATAACTTATTCAGCTGAGGATAAGCAGTTTGGAGGATAAAGCTATTCATACTTCACAAATTGTGTAGTAGCTACAAAGGGAAAAATCTATATTTACACAGTGATCATTGTGAATTAATAAATTAGCTAAACTTAGATCAACAGTAGTGGAAAAATTTAAAACCACTTTTATCCTCATCTGACAAATACCAAGTATAATAAAATTAATGTTATAATTGTCCTGAAAACAATGTTCTGTTTTGTTTTTGTCAATCCTGGGGCTTGAACTCAAGGCCTCAGCACTGTACTCCCACCTTTTTTGCTCAAGGCTATCACTTTACCACTTGATCCACAACTCCACTTTCAGCTTTTTGGTGGTTAACTGGAAATAAAACTTTCCTGCCCAGACTGGTGACTCAAGAGGCTGAGATCTAAGGACAATTTGAAACCAGATTGGACAAAATCATGAGACTTTTATCCCTATGTAACTAGCAAAAATCTGGAACAACAGGTGTGGCCCAAATGAAAGCACAAAACTAGAGTTCAAACCAAGTACTGCCATTCATGTGTGTGCGCATATGCACAAACAGTGTTACTTTACTATTTATTTTATCAAACAGATCATATAGGGAATAAGGGTAGCCCTGCCTATTCCTGGAAACAGACTTTTCTTTAACACACAGTGAATAGCTTTGCTCCCTTACACGTTTACTATTTATTTACTTTGTAGTATTGGGGTTTGAACTCAGAGCTACCTACTTACTTGAGCTTGCTTATTAGAGACTTCACTGGTGCTCTACCACTGAAGTCACTGTTGGTGTGTGTGTGTGCACACGCGTGTGTGCGCGCATGCTTGCTTGTATTGAGGCTTGAACTCAAGACCAGCAGCTTTTCTTTTTTTGCTTGAGCCACACCTCTGGCTCCTGCTTCTTGCTGGTTAATGAGTTACAATTTGTCTGCTCTGGCTGGCTCTAAACCACCATCCTCAGATGTCAATCTTTTGAATAGCTAGGATTATCAGTGTGACCACGAGTGCCCAGCGAGAGCCATATATTTTGCTAAAGCCAGCCAGCCCATGCTGGCTTCAAACCCTGATCCTCAAGATCTCAGCCTCCCGAGTAGCTAGGATTGTAAGTATGCTTGGCATTAACATCACTCAAAAAATCAGGTAATAAGGAAGCTGACATCTGAGGATCACGGTTCGAAGCCAGCCTGGGCAGGAAAGTCTGTGATTTACGTCCAATAAAATACTCAGAAAAGGCTGGAAGTGGTGATATAGTTCAAGTGGTAAAGTGTTAGCACTGAGCAAAAAAGCTCAAGTAGAGTGCCCAGGCCCTCAGTTCATGCCCTAGAACTGGCACAAAAAAACTAAATACTGCAATACACTTTTTAACACTGTGTTAACAATGAAGTAAGATGCTAAGTACATAATATACATGAAATATTTTAGATATTAATCTATGTAAGTTTTTAAAACTTGAATCCTATTTAATTTATTGACACTTTTTTTGGTTGTGGGGCCTGAACTCTGGGCCTGGGTGCTGTCCCTCAGCTCTTCAGCTCAAGGCTAGCGTTCTACCACCAGAGCCACAGTGCCACTTCCAGCTTTTTCTGCTTACATGGTGCTGAGGAATCGAACCCAGAGCCTCATGCATCCAAGGCAAGCACTCTACCATCAAGCCACCTTCCCAGCCCCTTATTGACATTTTTTTTAGGGCCAGACTAGAAACGATATAATCTGGAACATACCTGAGTGAAGTCTGAATCACTACAGAAATTTAGTACATGCTCATTTCATCCTATGTGTTGTGGCTGGGCTGAAGGTATAATGGTAGACTGAAAAATAATGCAGAAAAAAAAAACTCCAAGGTATCTTGGAGTATGCAATTTTTATTTTACATCTATTGAAGGTTTCAGCTGGAAGGATTGCCAAATGAAATCTTAAAAGTCCTACTGCTAACTTTTATGGAATAAATGTACTCCACTGTAATGCAATCTGCCTTTCTGCCAAATAACTACTGATTTTCTTTTAATAGGCCTTTGCTTACAAAAGAAAGAGTTTTAAGCTTCAAAAAAGATTACACTGCATGTAGCTTTCTATGATTAGCTTAGTCTTACACATAGTTGTGTTGTTTACAATACTTAGTCAAATCTCATCCACTTATTAGTAAATATTAAAAATATTAACAGTATATTTTATTAAACCACTTTTGTCCCAGGAATAGCATTTAGTTCTGAGTTTGCTTTACAAACAGAGCCATGGTTGTCCTTGTTCATGATGCTTGGGGAATGCATCAAGTGACTTGGATGTAGTACCTGAATGGAATTACTGGGTACTAAAATATGCATGTGGTCAAATGTTATAAAATACCAAATTGTTTTCCCCTAGAACTTTAACAGAAGTCACTGTTCTCTACCACTTGATATGTTCAAAATTTTAATCAAATGTTTAATGATTCAATGGGGCAAGATTATTTGTATCTGATCTGTGATTTTGTTACTCTACAGATTGGGTATGATTATTGTTCATGTGACATGTGTTGATATATTTGATCTTTCCAATTTATTTTTTATTCTTTCTCTATATACCTGTAAAGGAAATTCTTGCAGCTTATGCCTTGTCTTCAGAATAAATAGAAGCCCAGATCTATTATAGCTAAATTTATCCATCTTTCTTGCATGTTAACATTTCCTTCTGCTGTAAATAGATCATCAGTTTTAAGTTTTTTTTTATATTTCATATAACTTATTTGAAAATTTTACACATGGTATAGCACAGATACTCACTTTCTTTACCCATTTCCCTGTGGACTTAGAATTTTCCAAGCTCATACAATTATCCAAGCTCTTTGTAGGAGCTTTACTGAATTAAGAAAATATTTTCTTAATGCACTTTTTATATATTAACCTTCCAGAAACATGTAAGTCTGTTCTGCTCCCTCTGTTATATGTGAAATGCATACCAAGTCTTGGTATCTGGTAGGTAAAATTTTCTCATCTCCTTTCTTGTTCCTCAGGAATTCATTAATGATCAACTATTGTTGATCCTTAGCTCTTCTACATAAAGCTAGACTGAGCTGATGAAGACCTACAAGATTTACTGGATTCATGGTTGGAGTTACCCAGACTTCACAGAGAAACTTGAGGAAATTTGACATCATTCATAAATGATATTTCTACACTTTGTCTCCCAATAAAAGATTTTTATTCTTGTCTTGAAGATCTTTTATTTTTTTGTTGTTGTTGTTCTGGTCCTGATCTTTTATGCTTAAGGGTGGTACTCTACTACTTGATCCACAACTCCACTTTAGAGATGAGTTTAAAAGACTATCTCGCTCAGGCTGGCTTCAAACTGCAGTCCTCACATCTCAGCCTCCTGATTAGCTAGGATTAAGCCTTGAGCTACCACCAGCGCCCACCCTTGAACATTTGCTGCTAGCTTTGTCTCTTGTCTCTGAGTTTTTTGATGATGGTGCATAGACACAACTTCTGTGTCATTTTATACTTAGCATCTTGAGTAGACTATTGTTCTTAGCAAACTTTCAACTTTTAAATTTCCTAAGTAAGAGCATTATCTGCAAATAGCCATTTCTTGAATCTTACACCACTGAGTAGCTGAGTTTAATGTTAAAAAGGCAGTAATGAGCAAATTTACTTGTAATTTAAGACGGAGAAATTCCAAAGTTCCTCCAGAGGAGGTCTTCATTGGATTTAGTTTTTTGTTTTAATATCACCTTTTGTTAGATTAAAAAACTCCTGTTTTTCAAAAGTCAGGAATCAGCTCTACCATAATCTATTATTTCTTCTTCTATCTGCCAATATGGCAAATGACATTCCAGACTCTCTAATATTATGTTACATCTGCATTCCTGGAATAAGCAGTTTGCTAGTGGGATATCTTTTAGTATCTTTAGTAGATAGTTCTGAATCTGATCTGCTAGTAATGTGCTATCCTCATTAAAAAAAGTTATACTAATTTCTTAGTCTGGAGATATATTTTGCCATTATCTGTAAATCTTCTAATAAACTTCAAATAATCTCTTGAAGGTTTGGAAGAATTTGCTTGTAAAACTATATAAGCCAGTGCTTTCTTTGTAAAAAGACTTCCAACAGTATTTATGCCTTTTTTACTACTTTTCCAGAGCTTTGGCTATTTTGTTAGCATTTTAAAGATAGACTCTTCTGTCTTTTCTATGTTTTATTGTTGATTTTGAGTTATTCCCTTGTCCTATCATAAGCTGAACATTTTGATACATTTTCAACCTTCCTTTTGCTAATAGGCATTTGGTTTACTAAGTTCCATGGACATACTACTTTTGCTGTATCTGTTTTAGTTCTTTTTTTTTTTTTTTTTTTAACTAAATCCAGCTATTTATTACTAGCATCTGTTCTTCCTTTGACCAGTTTAAACTATAGTTTTTCATATACACAAATAACACTGTATATAAAAACTTTTTTGCTTAATTGTTAGAAAATGTTATTTAACTATACTCTTAACTTTTTGTAATTTATGGCTCAATTTTTCCTCTACGTTTTTGGCACCAAACCCAGGTAAGAATTTTACTGCTAAGCTACATGCCCAGCCCTTCCTCATGCTTTTTACCTTAAATTTCTCTATTTAGCCAGTCTGGTTACTGTCCTTGGGCTTCTTTTGACCACCTGAGCCACAGTGCCACTTCCGGCTTTTTCTGTTTATATGGTACTGAGGAATTGAACCCAGGGCTTCATGCATGCTAGGCAAGCATTCTACCAATAAGCTACTTCCCAGCCTCTCTCCATTTATTATCTTCGTTTTTTTTTTCAGATATAATCTTTGTTCATAAAACCTAATTGGACAAACTTTTAAATTTGTGGGTTTGCTCTACTTACATTAGTTTACTTAAATTAATTTGTACCATTTTATAGTTTGGACTTTATGATTTTTTTTTCCATCTATAGCAGAGGTTGATCTCAGGGCCTCATATTCTCACTCTGTTTGCTCACAGCTAGTTCTCTACCACTTGAGCCATGCCTCCAGCCCATACTTTGGATTTTACATGAACTATATGTTTAGTGATTATCTTTGATATTTTATAATACCATTTTAACTAAAGCCTAAAGTTAATTGGTGTTTTGGCATCCTAACAATAACTGCAGAAATCTTTAGTTCTGATTCACTATACCTTACTACTCTATCCAGAGTTTGCATTAACTTGAAAAAATAATCCAAGCATTCCCTTAGTTGTTTTACCATTTGTCCATAAAACTTTATTATATCTTTTACCATCCTTCTAAGATTATTTTCCTCCTTAAAGCATATCTTTTAGAATAGTAGAGTAGCACTCATGATAATAAATACTCCTTTAAAAGTAGTATTTGCTTATTCTCACAGTTCTTACTTTCAACCTAATTCTAGGGTTTTTTTGTCATCGGTCGTGGGGCTTGAACTATGGGCTTGGGCGCTGTCCCTGCGCTCTTCAGCTCAAGGCGAGTGCTCTACTGTTTGAGCCACAATGCCACTTCCAGTTTTCTGATGGTTTACTGGAGATAAAAGTCTCACGGACTTCCCTGCCTTGGCTAGCTATGAACTGTGATACACAGATCTCAGCCTCCTGAGTAGCTAGGATTTCAGGCGTGAGCCACCAGTGCCCAGCTCATAATTCAAGGTTTACATTTGCTTACCAGCAAGCAGCAGGCCATACTCCATTGCTGCTGTTGAGAACTCAGGTGTTAGTCTTTCTCTGTGTGAGTATAGATTCTTCTTCTGGGTAGTTTCAAACATTTTTCTTTGGTAGTCTACACTTCATTAAAATGGTTTTATGCATAGATTCATTTATAATTCACATTGTTGAGAGAATATTATACTTATTTTTCATAATCTCTGGACAACTTGTAGCCATTATGTATCTTTTTGTCAGTTGTGGGACTTGAACTCAGGGCCTGGGTGCTGTCCCTGAGCTTTGTTGATCAAGGCTAGTACTCTACCACTTTAAGCCACAGCTCCTTTTCTATTTTTCTGGTGGTTAATTAGAGATAAGAGTCCCAATAGCCTTTCCTGCCTGGCCTGGCTCTGAATTGTGATCTTCAGATCTCAGCCTCCTGAGTAGCTAGGATTATAGGCTTGAGCCACTGGCACCTGGCAATCTACAAGTTTTTAAACCTCCTTCTTATATTTTATCTTTTTGATGTATTTGGGACTCATTTTTCATGTATCTTTCAGTTCTCTGGTTCTCTATTGCCTTTAACTGTTCAACTTAAAATTTGAACTATTGTTAGATCCATGAACATTTTATACATAACTAGTTATATAATAACTCAGAATTTTAATATATGTGGTCATTGAAGGGACTATCTAAACGTACTGTTTTTTGTTTGCTCTTATACAAGGTAGCTGGCTGCCCTTGAATACTGAACCATACTCTTCAATCTAGTAACAAAAAATACATCATAAACCATCCACTGCTTAATCTTAAGAAGTCTCTGAAAAGTCATAAACCAAAAGGAAACAGGAGATTAAAATCTTAACCTAAAGAGAAGGCTCCCGATATGTAAATCCCAGTAAAATATCATAAAACTCATGAGTAAACAAGACAGCATGTCTTTCTCAAAAGCTAACAAATACATAATAAAGGATTTAAGAGATACTAATTAAAGAGAAATTTTAATGAATTCCAAAATGACAAAAATGAAAATGAAAGATGAAATATACAAGAAGCTGAATGGATTAAAAGAGAATGCAACCATATGAGTAACAAGTGAAAAAGATGTCAAAGATCTGAATGAAATAAAATACATAATATGAAGAATTCAATAAAGATAACAGAAATCCTGAAGAAAAAATTGAAATCTTGGAAATAAAGAGCTCAATAGGCTTTATTAAAAACTCAATTGAAATCTGAGCTAAGAGAACAGAACAAGTATAGAGTATCAAAGATAGGAGACAAAATGGGACTATTATATCAATCAGTGAAAGGCACTGAAACAAAATCTGCAAGAACCCTGGGATATAGTCAAAAGACAAAAACTATGAATCATGAATATAGAAGAAGGAAGTATAGCGATAATCTGTAAAGATAATAGCAGAAAATTTCCCAAGAGAAAGGATATAGCAATGACAGTACTAACAAGAAAAGTTTGTAACTTTTGAGTGCCTACCTAAAGGAACGAAAGGAAGGAATGGTACCAAACTCATTCAGTAAAGTCGGTGTAACATGTATTCCCAAATCAGCCAAGAACACACCAAAAAGAGAATTGTAGACCAGTCTCTTTAGTGAAGAAAGATGCAGATATTCTCAAGAAAATGTTTGTAAAACAAATTCAAGAACATATTAAAAAGGTACACCAGCTCTATTCCTAACTACTCAGAAAGCTGAGATCTGGAGATGGCAGCTTGAAGGCAACCTAGGCAGTAAAGTCTGTGAGACTTATTTCCAATTAACAACCAAAAGTCCCACAGTGGAGCCGTGGCTCAAGTAGCAGAGTGCAAGCCTAGAGTGAAAAAGGACAGACAGCGCCCAAGCTCTGAATTCAAGTTGAAGACTGACACCAAAAAAAGTCATACACCTTGATCAAGTTGCTTTTATCACAGGGATCCAAGGATGTTCCAACATATGTCAATCAATAAACATGAGGCAGAGGAAAAGAATGAAGGACAACATTTACATGATCCTATCAACTGATGCAGAAAGCTTGGCAAAATTCAGCATCCTTTCTTGATAAGCACATTTAAAGAAACTAGATACAGAAGGAATGCACCTGATCATAATAAAAGCTATACATGACAGAAAAAGAGAAGTCATTTCTTCCAAAAGCAGGAATGAACTAAGTGTGTCTACTCTTATTCAATATAGTATTGGATTTCCTAGCCAGAACTATAAGGCAAGAAAAACAAATCAAAGGGACTCAAATAGTAGAGATGTCAAATCATACCCTTATCCTACCCCAATCTGCAGCAGCCTAGCAGGAAATAAAATTAACACTCAAAAATATCTTTCTTCTTTTTTTTTTGGTTGGTCATGGGGCTTGAACTCTGGGCCTGCGTGCTGACCCTCAGCTCTTTAGCTCAAGGCTAACACTCTACCACTTGAACCAAAAGGCCACTTCCAGTTTTCTGAGTAGTTTATTTGAGATAAAAGTCTCATGGCCTTTCCTGTCCAGGCTGGCTTTGAATCGCAATCCTCAGATCTCAGCCTCCTGAGTAGCTAGGGTACAGGCATGAGCCACCAGTCCCCAGCAAAAGTAACTTTTCTATATACCAACAGTGGTATATAGTCTGAGAAAGACATCTGGAAAACAACTGCATTCACAATATCTTCAAAACAATATGATAGCTAGGTATAAGCTTAACCAAGGAAGTGAAAGAATTCTACAATGACAACTGTAAAACCTTCAAGAAAGAAACTGAAGATACCAAAAGACAGAAAGACTCCCCTCACCCTTGCTCACAGATGGGCAGAATTAGTATCATATGAAAGTAGCCATACTACTAAAAAGTATACAGATTTAATGTAATTTCCACCAAAATTAGTGTTACATTCTTCACAGAAATAAAAAAAAATCTAAAAACTTAAGTCCCTGAATAGCAAAAGTAATTCTGAATCAAAAGAGCAATGCTGGTGGTATTATAATACCACTATTCAAATTATACTACAGAGCCAAGGTAACAAAAACAGTATGGTAATAGAAAAACAAACAAAACTGTTAAACAAAAAACAGGTAAGACCAATGGAAGAGAATAAAAGACCCAGGAATAAAACTACACAGCTATTACCATCTAATATTTTTGTGTATGTGGGTGTATGCCAGTATAGAGGCTTGAATAGAGTGCCACAAGCTTTGGCTTAGTTGTACACAACTAGCACTCTACTACTTGAACCTAATCTCCAGATGACTTTTTGCTTCTTAACTGGAAATCGATTGTCTCAGACTTTTCTGTTTGGGTGGCTTTGAATTGTGATCCTCCAGGTCTCTGCTTTCTGAGGAGTTAGGCATAAGCCATTGATATCCGGCTACAAATACCAAATTTTTGACAAAGAACACAAACACATACACGGAGGAAGGCTAGCCTATTCCAAAATGGTACTGGTTAAACTGGATATCTACATGCAAGTGACTAAAAGTAGACCTATATCTATCCCCTGTTCAAAAATGAACATCAAATGGTTTAAAGAACTCAAACTAGGGTTGGGAAGGTGGCTCAGTGGTAGAGCGCTTACCTTGCATGCATGAGGCCCTGGGTTTGATTCCTCAGCACCACATAAGCAAAAAGAAAAAAGCTGGAAGTGGCACTGTGGCTCAAGTGGTAGAGTGCTAGCCTTGAGCTGAAGAGCTGAGGGACAGTGCCCAGGCCCAGAGTTCAGGCCCCACAACCGGACCCACCCCCCCCTGCAAAAAAAAAGAACTCAAACTAAGACCTAAAAATTTAAATCTACAGGAAAATACATAATAAACTCTGGGAGTTATTTAGGCACAGCTAATTATTTCCCAGAAAATAAGAACTGACACATGGGACTACATCAAATTAAAAGTTTTCTGCATGGTAAGGAACAATAACCAGAAACAACAGACAACCCAAAGAATGAAAGAAAATCTTCCCCAGTCACTAAACAGGTAAAGGATTAAAATGCAAAATATACAAAGAGCTAAAAAAATTAAACAACAGAAGGATAAATAATCCAATTAATAAATGGGCAAACAAATTGATCAGACAGTTCTTAGAAGGGTAAACAGCTAACAGATGCATGAAGAAATGTTTTTTTATTCTCAGCCACAAAGAAAATGCAAACTAAGATTCCACCTCATTCCAGTCAGTCACAATGACAATCAACAAGAAAACAATAAAAAGCAAACATTAGCTGGTGTGTGTGTGTGTGTGTGTGTGTGTTCCATAAACCCCGTTGGGTGTGTGTGTGTGTGTGTGTGTTCCATAAAACCCGTTGAAGGGCAAATGCAATAAACCACTATGGAAATTAGTATGGAAGTTTTTATAAAAACCCTAAAATAGACCTACTTTATGATCTTGTCAGACCACTGTTGGGCATATTTCCAAAGGAGTATCTACATAGAAGAAAGATACCTGCATAAGCATGTTTATTTATTGTATTTCTGTTCACAAAAGCTAAGTTGTGGTTCAGCTGAGATGCCTAACAACTGATGAATGGATGAAGAAAATATGATACATATACTGTGGAGGATTACTCAGATATAAAGAACAGTGAGATTTAAGTCTTTTGCAGGAAAGTGGATGGAACTGGATATTGAACAAGCCAAACCAAATATTGTATGCATCCACTCATTTATGAAAGCTAAATCCTAAAGGGCATATGTTTATGGATATAAATATACTGATGTGTGTAACTGCATATATATACACATACATATGTGTATGTACACACAAATGTACATACTTACAATATTCACACACAGGACATGATCTGAACTATGAGACTGTTTAGAGGACTGAGGAGGAGGGGAGAAACAAAAGGGAATGACTAAGGATGAAAAATAGCAAAATATACTGTATATAAAGAGGCATAAGGAATCTCAATGAGAGCTACTGACAAGGTTGGGATGGGGAAAGAAAAGAAAAATTTCATTAAAGCCTCAATTTGTGTTACAGAGAGAACATGGAATATTTTAAATTTTTATCATATTCCATTTGCAATTTTTAAGTAAGACTAAAAAAATTGCACTGTTCTGTGTCTATTGATTGTGAGCCATCCATAAATATTTACTGAATGAAAGGACTATTGACTATACAGAAGTAAAATATGAATTTCCCCATTTTTTCTCAGTAGATAATATGTTTTGAATTGTTATGTGTTTACACTTCCCCAGCCCAAAAAGTACTAGCTAAAAGGTTGCTTTTTTATAAAAAGATCTTGAACACAATAAAGCTAATAAATACTTTAATTACTAGTAAATTTTTAGAAGGAAATAATAATTAAAACCAAAGTTATATATTTCAATCTATTTAAACTTTAATTTGTGCATTTGTGGTAATTTATGACTGCAAAACACTTTTTTCTTAGAATGACATAAAAAGGCACATTTCATTTGAATGCATAGTGTACCAATCTAAAATATCCTAATATCCTTACAAAGTGCTGAGCAGTCACATACATGTATAGTAATACCAAAATATATTTACATTCTTAAAATTTTCAGTATCACTAATATATATATATATTTAAAACTACAGAAAAAATTAGTGCTTTCTTTAGCTTAATTATGTGAATATATCCCACCCTCTAAATTTTTAGTGATTGACTTCAATTAAAAAATTTCTGTACATTGTGTAGTTATAAAACGCTGTCAGTTTTTAATGTTAAAAGTCCACTTTAGACATTGCTTTGTATGCATAATTCAGAACCAGCAAAGGTGAACAAACTGTACCTCAAAAGTATTTAGTGTTTCATTTTAATTTGTATCAACACTGTTAAACTAAAGCCATACAATTACACTAAATTCCTTATTATCTTTTCCAAGGAAATTAGCCGGCATTTTAAAGTAACTTTAAACAACGTATTATTATTTTTATAAATTTGTCTCCAAAAGGATCTTGGGTAATAATCAATTTAGAAGGCATTATCTCTGCACACATTTAATTGTTCTCAGAGCAGAGTAAAAACATGCCAATATAACCTAGAAAGGCTTAAATATATAAAAATATTTTAAGCTTACCTCTTCATAAATCAGTATTTGTTCAGGTTTTTCTCCGTATTTAAACAGTTTTAAAGAGATGAGCTCACTGTAATTTGTTAATTCAGTATAGTTAGTTACCAACTTGATATTCCTGAGGTATAATAACTGTAATATGCTAATAAGCACAGGATCAAAGATGCTATTACTGAACTGGGGAAAACAAATGAAATCCTAGACTAGAAGGGGAACCAAATAAATTGATCACTCCCCCAATTCTAGGCAAGAGAAAAAGTCATGATTTACAAAAGGACAGCCAATAAAGGTAATTAAAAAACCACAAATCTATCTACTGAAAAGTTGTAAAAAGTATGTGATCAAATTGTTTTTGAGACTTTTGAGGTACAGCTTTAGTGTTATAATATTTTTTATAAAATATAGACTGTTTTATCAAAAATACTTATACATTCTGTTACAATATATTGCTTTTGCCCTCAGTAACTGCCAATATAAAACCTGGATCCAGTGGCCCAAAAATGTACAAATGCACTTAATATAAATGCTGTAGTTTGAGGTGTCTGCTTGGCCACTGTACAAAAGTGATGAAGTAGTGAAATTAAATAAGCCTACAACACAGAATACATTACAACCTGTACAGATACATGTTCACAGCATGTATGTATACAAAGAAACCAAGATATAGTTCCCTTCTACAGCAGACACAGAATAAGATGACCTAGGGTGATATTGTAGAATGCATATCAAAAAAGGGATTTTCAGGGTCACTGATTTTGGAAAATGACTGGACATACTTGGTGTTTACACTTTGAGATGAGTATCACATACAATATATTGGTTCTCTTTCTTAATATTTTAAGTAAATGCTGATGTTCCAGTCTGTCAGCATCTTTAATAAAAAATTATTTGGCAAGTAGCTTTGTTTGAAAGCTCTGTTACATAGTTGGTAAAGATAAGGCAAATAAAATTTTTTCTCCTGATAAATGTAGAAAAGTTACAAAAGATAACAATTCATTGTGTTTTTCAAAAAGATCAAGCCATCAAAGGTGTATAAACTGTCACTATATTTTGTTATTATAGTAATTTCTTTAAAAAATTAAGAGCATTGCCTTAGACAATCATATTTTATGTGAATCATAATAGCATTCCAAACACTACTAATTCCATTCTGAAAAAAAAGAAAATTAATACTCCTTTCACTTAAGGCAGGCTTATGGTAATGATAGGGAGAGACTGTGAAAGAGCGTCTGTTCTTCTTTTTAAGAGTAATGATCCAAAAGTATTTATTTGTAATGGATTTTCAAGACCAATTTTCATTCAGCCTAAATGCCATGAAACTCTTTCCAGTGCTCAGATTCATGTTGAAAACACTATGAAGCCTGTTTTCAAGAAATTATTAAAATAGTACTTTTGCACAAATCTTCATGTGTTTTCTGAAAACAAAACAAACCCATAGAAGCTGTTGGTGGCACAGAGAGCAAAAGAAGGGATGCTATTTGTTAGAGGTCTTCTTCTGAGTTAAGTCAGTCTGCTTGTTTTCACAGTGTCCAGGAACTTAACACCAATCAGCAATGTAGTCGAAATCTCTGAACATTTCTTGTTCCTCTTCCGAAAGTATCCTTGGTTCTCGAGGTGGAGTAAGAATAGGTGCTTCTGAGGTAAATTCATCATCAAAATTACTAACATCTTCCCGGCCTCTGATGGTAGGTACAAATGGAGGCTTGACTTTTTTGTCTATTAGGGCATTCCAATCAACTAGCTGTATTACAAAACACAAAATGACCAGGCTTACTACTCGTAATTGTGCTAGAGATATCCACATATATATTTACATAAAAATCTTGAATTCTTACCCGAAAAAATGGGTGCTTTTTTACATCCTCTGCATCCTTCTCACCAGCTCCAAGGCGCCTTTCTGGATTTCTTCTTAACAGCTAATATAGCAAAACAAAAAACCAGTTAAAACCATTAAAATAAAATAAACTTCAGATTGTGTCCAATCTGAAATCATTAAGTTTATTTTTATTCTACTTTATTTTACTCTTTACTTCTCATTACAATATTTGAAAGGAGTAATAACAAGTTCTTTGCCCTTGAAGAGGTTTCTTTTATTCAATGATTTCCTTCTGTCACTCTCTCTCTCTCTCTTCCTTCTTCATTATCCTATGTGATATGGTGCATTTATTGGTTTACATATATTAAACTGTTAAATCATCTTTGTATTACTGGAATGAAACCAACTTAACTAAATCAAGGTGTGTGATCTTTTTAATGAGCTACTCAATTTGAGTTACAAATGGTTCCTGATTTATTTTTTCTTTTTTAAAAAATTTAGTGCTGTCAGCTGGGTGCTGGTCGCTCATGCCTCTAATCCTAGCTACTCAGGAGGCTGAGATCTGAGGATCATAGTTCAAAGCCAACCTGGGCAGGAAAGGCCAAGAGACTTTTTTTTTTTTTGGGGGGGGGGGGTCTGGTTGTGGGGCCTGAACTCTGGGCCTGGGCGCTGTCCCTCAGCTCTTCAGCTCAAGGATAGCGCTCTACCACTTGAGCCACAGCGCCACTTCCAGCTTTTTTCTTTTTGCTTATGTGGTGCTGAGGAATCGAACCCAGGGCCTCAGGCATGCAAGGCAAGCGCTCTACCACTGAGCCACCTTCCCAGCCCCAAGAGACTTTTTTTTGGTTGGTTGCAAGGCTTGAACTCTGGGCCTGAGCGCTGTCCCTCAGCTCTTCAGATCAAGGCTAGCACTCTACCACTTGAGCTATGGCGCTCTACCACTTGAGCTATGGCGCTCTACCACTTGAGCTACGGCGCCACTTCTGGTTTTCGGGGTGGTTTATTGGAGATAAGAGTTTATAGACTTTCCTGCCCGGGCTGGCTTTGAACCGCTATCCTCAGATCTCAGCCTCCTGAGTAGCTAGGATTACAGGGGTGAGCCCTGGCACCCAGCCCAAGAGACTCTTATCTAATAAACCACTCAGAAAACCAGAAGTGGTGCTGTGGCTCAAGTGGTTGAACACTAGCTCTGTGCTGAAGAGCTGAGGGACAGCGCCCAGGCCCAGAGTTCAAACCCCATAACCGAAAAAAAAAAATGGTGCTGTTATATTGAAAATGAACTATATAATTTGTGTGTGTGGGGAGGGGTGGGGGGGCGGTTATGGAGGGGGGAAACTAGGAGAGTGAGGGAAGGGGTGACATTGTCCAAAAAGAAATGTATTCTTTACCTTACTTACGTGACTATAACCCCTCCGTACATCACCTTTGTAATAATAATTTTAAAATGTTAAAAAACATTGGTGCTGGTAGTGGGTCTTGAACTCAGGGCTTATGTTCTCTTGATCAGCTTTTGCAGGTGGCTGTTTACCACTTGACCTGTGTCTATGTATGTCAAAGAGACTAGTCTATATTTGTCTTTTATGGATGTACATTTGTCCAGTTTTAGAACAAGTTAATACTGGTTCCATGTGACCACTAGGGTACAATTCTTTTTTTTAATTATATTTTTTTCTATTTATTAAAGAAATTAAAATATTAAAGGTTTATGTAACATACAAAAGCAAAGTTTTCTCACATTCTTCAGTAAGATTTGAGTATCTAAATTGATAGTTAAATTTTTTTTGTTATCTCCTTCTTTTTATTATCCCCCTACCATCACTTCCCTCCCCACCTCCCCAAGTCCTCCATCCCCCTACCCCCGAAATTCTAAAATTTGTTTTCAATATAGTGTCCTGTACATCTCATCATCACAATGGGTCAGCCTGCATCCTAATTTAAGCGTTCTGCAATATCCCTTCTCCTCCCCAAATTACAAATATATATATAGAAGGTGCAGAGCACCAGCATCAAATCCAGTGAAAACAGGGGTTATACCGTGGGGGGAGAACATAGAATAGAAACAAAAGAATCACATAGTGTATTGTAAGTACATTAAAAAAAAACACTAGCAAGAAAGAGAAGAAAAAAAAAAACCAAAACTCTTGTGTCTCTGTCTTGAGGTACATTTTGGTTAACATTATCTCATATAGTCGTATGTACATACCCTTTAATCTACTCTGCTTGTCCTAGACACATGAGACCTATGTTTCTTTGGGCCTGGTTTACTTCACCTAATATGATTTTTTCCAAGTCTTTCCATGTGCGTGTGTGTGTGCGTGTGTGTGTGTGTTTGGTTCCATATCTTAGCTATGGTAAATGATGCTGTGATAAACATGGTTGTGCTGGTACCTTTGGTATGACCTTGTTTGTGATCCTTTGGGTAAATACCCAAAAGTGGGATTGCTGCGTCATAAGGGAGCTAGCTTATGTGGAGTCTTTTGAGGGACCTCCACATTGCTTTCCAGAGTGGTTGAACAAGTTTACACTCCCACCAATGCAGTAGGTTTCCCTTTTGGCCACATCCCCTCCAGTATCTGTTGTTATTAGATTTCTTGATTGTAGCCATTCTAGCTTGGGTAAGGTGGAATCTCAGTGTTGTCTTGATTTTTTTTTTATGGCTAGAGAAGTTGAGCATTTCTTCATGTGTCTATTGGCCATTCTTATTTCCTCTTTAGAGAAGTCTCTCTTTAAGTCTTTACCCATTTGTTAATCAGGCAGTTGTTTCTTTGAGGATCTGTTGTTGGGGGATTTAGTTAGGGTACAATTCAGCTAAAAAAATTAGCTTAAATTTAGTTCTTACCCTTCTCATTATGGAAATGGCTTCTGTAGATAAGAATCTTGGATACCTTACTTCATCATTTACAATACTGTCGAAGACTTCCTCTTCATCATCACCAGGAAAAGGAGACTAAGAAGAAATATTTTGGGGTAAGTTAAAATAATTTTTGTTGTTGTTGATGCTGGTTGTGGACCTTGAATGCTGGGCCTGTGTGCTGTCCCCCTAAGCTTCTTTTGCTCAAGGTTAGCATTCTCCCACTTGAACCACACCACCACTTCCAGCTTTTTCTGTGATTAAATGGAGATGAAAGTCCCATGGACTTTCCTTCCTGGCCTGGCTATGAACTGTGATCTTCAGATCTCAGCCTCTGAATAGCTAGGATTACAAGCATGAGCCACTAGCAACCAGCAAAATTATTTTTATTCAAAGTATTTTTAATACAATAAAAATGTTACCTTTTCAAGGTACAATTAAGATTCAAGACATGAAAAAAAAAAACAAAACCAACCTAGTAGAGTAACAACCAAAAAGTATTATAAGAGGTCAAAACGGTTATGTATCTATTTCCCAAAGGCTATATATTCTTACTGAAATCTTTATATTTTATAGAATCATAGATTTTTACTGAATTCCATTCAGTAAATCACTTACTCATCTACCTGGCTATATTTTAAAACTGTCTATTGGACAGTGGGGAATATTTAGATACATGCTTTGTTTTCGAAGTCAGTAGCAAGCTAGATTATAGACAGTGATTGCACTAAGTGGCAGCTATTGCTATTGAAAGGAGTTCAGAAAGCACACATTACTATGTATATTTAATGTTCCAAATTCAATAGCCAGGGCGCTTAAAAATTATAACTAAGCTGGGTGCCAAGGCTCACATCTATAATCCTAGATACCCAGGAGACAGATCTGAGGATCAGGATTTGGAGCCAGCCTTGAGAAACAAGTCCAACAGATTCTTATCTCCAATTAACTAGTAAACAGCCAGGTGTGGCTCATGTGGTAGATAAGAGTATAGCCTTGACTGAAAAAGCTAGTCTCCTACAATTTTCCTATAGACTTGATCAGATACCTAAACATAAACAACTGTTTTCAAAGCATTTAAAATATATTACATAGATAACATAAAAATGTAACATAAACTAGTAAAGATGCCATAGGACAACCAACTATTAGCTTATTACAAACCTTTCAAAAGGTAAGTTCACTTATGCAGAAGACATATGGGGTGGCTTTACATATGACATGCTTTGTTCTTTCAATCATCTTTCTCTTCCCCTCTTCCCTCTTCCCAACTGCTTACCTCACCTACGAGCATTTCATATATAAGTACACCAAGGCCCCACCAATCTACAGCCCTTGTATATGATGTTTCTGTTAATACTTCTGGGGCAAGGAATTCAGGAGTGCCACAAAATGTGCTTGTTCTATCTCCATATCCCATTCCTGAAAAAGATAAAATCTCAATTATGTATTTGCAAAGAAAAACTAGCATGAAAATTAGATGCTATGCTTATGAAGCAGAATTAAAGTTGTTATGCATGGAGATCAAATGCAGACATACAAAAGACTTTTTAATACAAGTGTAAAGGAAACTGTGCAGCAATGCATAGGAATCTTATGTTAAAAAACTAGCAATGAAGAGCAGTGAGATTTTTTTTTTTTTTGGTTGGTCGTGGGGACTGAACTCTGGACCCAGGTACTGTCTCTCAGCTCTTCAGCTCAAGGCTAGTGCCCTACCACTTGAGCAACAGCACCACTTCCAGCTTTTTTTTTTGTTTCTGTGATGCTGAGGAATTGAACCCAGGGCCTCATGCATGTGAGGCAAGCACTCTACCACTGAGCCAACTTCCCTGCCCGAGCAATGAGAGTTTAAGAAACAAAAGCATTCATAACAATAAGTGTCCAATACCGAGAAATCCAATTAAAAAAAATTTTAGTGGGTGCAGTAATTAGGTCAGTGAATACATGGTGACACACATTAACGAGGTTCATTCATGGATTGTGCTACTTATTTTTGAACCTTTACTAAATATGGTACCAAGCACTGTTCTATGTGCTATTGGAACAAAACTGATTAAAGAGCTATTAATGTAGAGAAGGAAGAGAGAGAATGTTCATTACAATTAAATGTAAAGATAAGTAAATCTTACTTGTAGCATATTGAATATTATGTTGCATATTAATCTGCAATAGTACTCCTGAACAGGAAGGACTATATTCATTTTATAGATGAAGAAATGGATGCAAAGATTCAAAGCAAGTTTTTCAAAGACATACAAGTGAGTGGAATAGCCAATGTTGAAACTTAAAAAGATGGTTTTAGGTGTAAGCCCATCAACTTTAATTATGTTTTGTTATGTGAAATCTGATTCAAATTTCCTCAGCTTATTTACTTTTGAGTGTACAGAAAACATTCTTGTGATAGTTACATATCTATAGATTTTCCAATTTAAATGTTAATAGTTCTAAAAAGCTGGAGAAAAGTTATTAGGCTTATGTAATTTGCTCTTAAGAGCCCAAGGAGAGTAAACAATTTGGTGCTTAAAACTTTAACTTTTAAGTGACAAAAGTATTAGTCATAAAAGAGAATCTTATTCTTATGTTATGATTTCTGAAAGCCTAATTTGTATCCATAAAGTCTTGGTGTATAAATTAGGTTATAGGAAAATTAGTTATTTTATGAAGAATAAAAATAAAAATACGTTGTTTCCACACATAAATCTGAAAACTACCAAAGTACAAAGGAAATATACTTTATTAAAAGAAACCTTAAAAACCAATTACCTTCTTTGCAAAGACCAAAATCAGCAATTTTCACAAAGCCCTCTGTATCGAGCAACAAGTTATCCAATTTCAAATCTCTGTTCAAGATGGAAATATTAAAAAATGAAACAATTCAGATCACATAGTAAAAAAAAAAAAAAATCAACAGGAACCTAATTTTCTCTTTACTAAGAAAAAACCTTCCAAGTTATAATTTGATATTTAAATGCTGTATCACATTATGTTTTTATCTTTTTATCAAATTTATTGCCCTATAATAATATGGTTTCTGTTACTTCGTTATATAGAAAAGAATGTATTTTTCAAAGAAATGTCTTGTCTTTTTCAATATATATATTAAAGAAAGGTTTCAAGTACCTTTAACTCATATCTATTACTAATTTATTATTTGTGATCATCTGATATAGCCCAACACTGTAGTTTTTCAATATACAATCATAAGGAAGAATTAAGCCAACAGTATAAACAAGCTACCAGAAAAGATTCCCTCCTTGTACCTCCTGCTTCTGCCCAAGGTACAGGGAATGAATTCAGGACATTCTACCACTTGAGTCATGCATCCAGTCTTCTTTCTTTTTGTAAGGTGATTTTTGAGGTAGGGTCTTGATTTTTTTATGCCCCAAACAATTCTGGGCTTTTGAGTTTTGTGTCTTTTCCCCCACTGTCTAGTACATCTAGAGATTCAGATGGACTTCTACATAAACCTTTCTTTAGTGACAGTGCCGGGGCTTGAACTCAAGGCCTGGCATTGTCAGAGCTTTTGTGTTCAAGGTTAGCACTCTACCACTTCCATTTTTTTCCACTTTCAACTTTCTTAGGTACTTAATTGGAGATAAGTCTCATGAAGGGCTGGGAATGTGGCTTAGTGGTAGAGTGCTTGCCTAACATGCATGAAGCCCTGGGTTTGATTCCTCAGTACTACATAAACAAAAAAACCTAGAAGTGGTGCTGTGGCTCAAGTGGTAGAGTGCTAGCCTTGAGCAAAAAAAGAAGTTCAAGGACAATGCCCAGAACCTGAGTTCAAGCCCAGGACTGCTCCCCCACCTGCTCCCTCTCCCCCCCCTTCGTCCCCCCGCCCCATCTCATGGATTTTCCTGCCCAGGCTGGCTTCAAACTGTGATCCTTAGATCTCAGCCTCCTGAGCATCCAGGATTACAAGTGTGAGGCACTGGTGCCCATTCCTGCTTCATAAACTTCTGTTAATGGTCTGGCATCAAACCACAACCACCTGCCTCCCACCCCTGCATCTCTGCCTCCCAAGCTAGGATTATAGGCAGGCTTTCTACCACTTGAGCCATGCCTCCTGAACAGAGGGAACACTTAACTTTCTAAAAAGAATAATTGGGGAAAAAAGAGAAAGCTGAGTACAAATTAAGCCAGTTGAAATATTTCATCCTTTAAGCTAAACAGAATCATGAGGAAATCCTCATCTTGAGAACATTATTAATTGGTACTAGTTTCCCATAATTTGCTTTCTCTTGAGCAGTATTATTCAATCTAATATTTTGTCAGGTGTAGAGCAGGGCTATTCAAAGTGTGTTAGAAACTAGTTACTGGGCTATGCACTATTTGTTATGATATGCAATTTAATAAAGAGCTATGCCAGTATTAAAATAGATTGTGTCAGCAATAAATTTTAAATTCAAATGATAGCAAGAAGACTGTGTGTGTATGTGTGTGGGCGGGGATGGGGGGGGAGGTTAAGAGACTGGGCACTGCTGTCTTTTAGCTTTTTCACTCAAGTCTGGTACTCTACACTTGAGTCATTAACTCCACTTTTAGCTCTTTGATGATTAACTGTGGTAAGAGTTTCACAGACTTTGCTGATAGCCTTAGTGTGGTCTAGTTTTTGGTCATTTGGGTAAATGCCTCAGATCTCAACCTCCTATGTAACTAAGATTACAAAACATTTTGGATACAGTCTGTGAGTCTATCTGTATACTTGAGACCAAACCACAGCAAGTGTTCTGCCACTGAGTTCCACACTTGGCTCTAGAGACTTCTTACCAAAATAAGTATTATGGTAGTTTGCACTCTGGCATAAGCTACTTATCACATGAGGAGCATCTCAAGTAGTATAGAGATTTTCTACAGTGGATTGTTTACATGTAAAACATTCTCTAAAATGAATATTGTTAATGAAATCTGTCATCATAGGTAAACTCATCATTTCACTGTTTTTAACTGTACATACTTTTTGTCTTTTATTTTTTGGTACTGGGGACTGAACCCAGGATATTGCACTTGCTAGGCAAGTGCTTTGCAACCACTGCTGCATTGGTTCACCCTTTGTCCCACCATTTCTGTGATTACCCTTCCCTTCCCCAAATCAGATAAACTTATATATAAGACAAAGGGTACAGAAATAAAAAACACTGACAACAGGAAATAAACCAAAGGAGAAAAAAAAAAAGAAATAACAAAACAGCACACTAGAAAAACCTCATTTCCATGTCTTAGAGGTCATTTTGATAAACACCGTTTTATATGTTCATGTGCACATAGTTATTGAGCTCTGCTAAGAATATCCTAGACATGTTCTAGTTATTACAAATGAGGGAAGCCATGCATCTTACGTTTCTTCAGGTCTGGTTTACTTTGCTTACTATAATTTTTTTCCAAGTCTTTCCATTTCCTTACAAATGGGGCAATGTCATTCTTTCTGATGGAAGCATAGAATTCCATTGTGTGAATATACCACATTTTCTCAATCCATTCATTTACTGAGGGCATCTAGATTGATTCCAATCTTAGCTATGATAAATAATGCTATACTAAACATGGTTGTGCTGGTAGCCTTAGTGTGGTCTAGTTTGTGGTCATTTGGGTAAATGCCCAGGAGTGGGACTGCTGGGTCATAATCTCCCAAAACAAATCACCAAAGAACCAACAATTCCATTAATAAGTGGGCTAAAGACTTAAAGAGAGACTTCTCTGAACAAGAAATAAGAATGACCAATAGACACATAAGAGATGTTCAACATCTCTGGCCACAAAAGAAATGCAAATCAAAACAACACTGAGATTCCATCTCACCCCAGTTAGAATGGTTATTATCAAGAAAACTAATAACAAATGCTGGAGGGGATGTGGTCAAAAGGGAATGCTACTACACAGTTGGTGGCAATGTAAACTTGTACAATCAAGCACTCTGGAAAGCAGTATGGAGGTTCCTTAAAAGACTATGACCCACTCACTCCTGGGCATTTACCTAATTTTACTATTTTTAATTAGGCAACACGCAGAAGATAAAAAACAAAGAAATTCATTCTGAATTATTATATTGGTCATATATCTTGCAATGATGGGGGTTAACTTTTTAAATTTCAAATAGTTGCACAACAGAGTTTAAATTTCACATGTCCATTTATTTTTGTAATGCATCTTGATGAGTGTTATGCCTTCATCATTAGAGCTCACTTATTACATGAAGGAGAAAACTAAGAAAATTTCCTTTTCAACTATCTTTAATTCTATTTAACACCAAAGGAAACTAGTAAAAACAATAAAGACTTTACTTACCTATACACAATTTTGTGTTCATGTAAATATTGCAACCCAAGAACTACACATGCAGCATAAAATCTGTTTGAAGAATTAAATCAAAATAAGTTTAATAAAGTTCACTGCACTTGAATTCTAGTTTATATTTTTGTACTTCAAAGGCTAACTCTGTGGTTAATTAAATCTACAAATATTTACTTAGTCCTATATACAACACATTATCTAGGTATTAGGGGGTGAAACTTTCAAAAGGGAGGATGAAAAGTACAGTCTTGATAATGGAACCCATTAAATTTGCCTGGTAGATTCACTGAGGACCTTAGAGAAGACATGGTATAGTGCTGTGATGGGAACTATAATGTGTCATGAGAATGGAAAAACAGAGTCAAAATTAGAAGTTTCACTAGGGAAACATAAGGTGTTCCCTAAGAAAGAAAAATAACAGAGGAGAGAATGGCAAAACATGTTTGACAACTAATAGTGAATTTGGTGTGGTTAAAAGGATGGATATAGAGGGAAGAAGACAGACTGGATGCAGGATCTTCAATGTCTTATTATAGATACTGAAGCTTCTTTAAGTGATAGGGAATCAAACTACATTAATCAGGAGAGAACTATCACACTTATGTGAGCATACTCTAATAGTAGTGTAAATGTTGGGAGTAGAAATAGGTAGAAATTAAGGAGAAAAAGAACAAATTTTAGGTGTTCGTGACAGTGCGGATGAAAGATACATGACAAGAACATCCAATGTAGTAGGAACAAAGAACTTAAGAAAAGATTAGAAATAAAAAAAAAAAACTGGCATGATAGGATAGGGTGCTTCATTAGGTAGTCAGGAAGAGCAGGAAGAGGAAATGGTAAGAGCTAAAGATGACTGTTTGGCTCTTGAATACGGGTACTACTGAGTTTATGGTTTTTCAGTTTTAGCAATATTAGAATTCGAGCTCAGGGCCTTGTGCTGGCTAGCCAGGCATTCTACAAGTCCAGCCATGCCTCCAGTCCCTTCTCCTTTAGTAATTGTAACAGGATCTTCCCTTTTATGTCCAGGGCAGCTTAAATCATGGTGCTCCTTTTTATGCTTCCCATAGTAGCTAGGGCAATAGGCCCATGCTACTACTCAGCTTTTTATTGGTTGAGAGGGGGTCTTGCAAATATTTTTCCAAGACTAGCTTAAACTGCAGTTCTCCCTATCTCAACCCCCAAAGTAGCTAGGATTATAGGTGTGAGCTATTGAACCTGGCTTGAGTTTGTATTAGTATTATTATTTGGGTATATTTTGGAGACAGAATAAATTGTACTTGCAAATGGATGTTGCGGATGAGGAGAACAGAAGATCATGAATAACCCACTGTATTTTGGTTTGAACAATACATAGGTAGTATTGCTGTTGAAAATATGAAGACTAGGGGCTGGGAAGGTGGCTCAGTGGTAGAGCGCTTGCCTTGCATGCCTGGGGCCCTGGGTTTGATTCCTCAGCACCACATAAGCAAAAAGAAAAAAAAGCCGGAAGTGGCGCTGTGGCTCAAGTGGTAGCGCGCTAGCCTTGAGCTGAAGAGCTATGGGACGGTGCCCAGGCCCAGAGTTCAGGCCTCACCACCGGACCTCCTCCTCCCCCCCAAAAAAAGAAAAAGAAAATATGAAGACTACACGAATAGCAGGGCTTGGAAATTTTAGGTAAAGCAGGGAAGAAATGGCAAAAAAACAGGGTTCAGTTTGAGATTATGAGATTCTTTTTATCCTTACAAATGGAAAAAAAGAACTGAAATTATAAATTTGGTAAATAGCAAGTAGGATTGTAGCTCTTAAGACTAGTTCCCTAGATTCAAATCCTACCTCTAGCATACAAGAACTTTAAAATTGAGAATAAGAAAAATAATAGACTGTACATGTATCTGTATTGCCGATACATTAATTTTAATCTCGTTAATTTTAATCTCAATACTATTACGTTTTATATATTGATTAAACAAAAATTTAAAATACTATGAAATTTTACAGGTACTAAGGGAGTTTACAGTAAAAAGTCTGCTTTCTACCTTTTTTGGAAGCAATATTTATATATATAAGGATCCAAAATCTCCAATGTTTGAGCACCAACAGATACTCAAAAAGGTTTGGAATCAGGCATGGTGATATATGCCTTTAATTATAGTACTCACAAGTCTGACATAAGAGTTTTGTGAATTTCAGGCAAGTCCGGGTTACACATTAAGATTGAGCCAAACATGGCTACATAGAAAGACACTGTTTTCAAAATGTTTTGGATTTTTTTTATAAGTTCAATCAGTAAAGTCTTTTCAAATTTCAAAATCTGAAAAAACTTCAAAAACCTGTAATACTTTCAGTCCCAGCCATTTTGGACAAGATACCCATCTACACCAATTCCCCTTATGTTCTTTTGGAGATAGGGTAAGGACAAGACACCAAATATTGACATATGCTCTTTTAAAAGGTAAACATAAATATTCTATATAATTATCTAATACAAATTCCTTAGTACTTTTTTTAAACTATGAATTGAATATAATTTTTAAGGTAATAGTCCTGGGATGTCATTCCCTTAGAGGGGAAAAATCTAATAGTTAAAAAGAAAAAATATGTTAAAATGAATCTAAGTTGTACATTCAAATCATCATATATGACTTAGATTAAGTCATGAGATTTTCAATATGGACAACCGAGTTAATAAACAGAAAAAGTATATGGCAAATAATACATAGCGACTCATTTTCCTTTCAGAAAAACTTTTGTCATAGAGAGTTCTTTTTATCCCAGAAAGAAATCAGTCATGGAAAAATCTCAGATGAATTGTCTAAAGCATACTCACACAGCTCTTGGTTCAGAAAAGACATCAGTATGAATGTGCATCATTAGGTCCCCACCGGCAGCATATTCCATTACAAAGCAAACATGCTCTTTGGTTTGGAAACATGCAAAAAGGTTCACCAAAAAGGGATGCCTTACACTATTCACAGTTTCAAAAATTCTTTTTTCACACATCAGGCTGTAAAAGAAAATATTGTAAAATTAATATTTTAAAACAATTCTAGGTGGAAATAACATTCATTATAAATCACTGAACCTAAAAATGAACAGAACTTTTAATTAGTATAATTTCAAAATGATAAATTATAAAATTATCAAAGTGTGTGTTGAAATATATGCTCTGAAAACTGTCTTCTGGAATGTAGTACAATGTATTAATAGAAACTAAATTATGCATAGTATGACAAAGGTTGTAGGGTTCACCTTAGTAGTACCAAAGAAACACAACTAAATGTTGAGTTCATTTTAAAAATGAAAAAGATTTAATGTTGATACCCAGGTTCCATTGTGAATGAAATGAATTTGGAAAACATTTAAGAATTATATTTGTATAATACTTCATAGAAGGAGTATAGCATTTTCAATGCTTTATTAATATAGTGTTTTCCAGGTTATAAACTAAACATCTGTTTAATACTAAATACTGAAAAGAAACACAGCTATTACGATAGTGTCATTTTTTAAAAAAGAAATTCAGACAAGGATTATGATAAATTGATCACTCTTACTATGCAGGAAGTGCCACATTCTATATGATTTCCTACTTAATTTTATTTCCTTTCATTTTATTCTATTACTTTATGCAGTACTGGGGTTTGAACTCAAGAGTTTCTTACTTGCTAGGTAGACACTCTACCATTTGAGCCATATCTTTGACCTTCTGTTCATTTTGTTTTGTCTGTCTCCTGTTTTTGCTTCAGATTAGATTCTCCATCCTCCTACCTGTTGCTTTCTAAATACTGAGATAACAGTCAAGTGTGACCAGACCTGACTTACTGACTAAGATGGATCAAAGTTTTTTGCCTGAGCTACTCTTGGAACTTGATCCTTTCAATCTGTTCCTCCCAAGTAGCCTGGAACTAAAGATGTATGCTACTGTATCCTACATAATTAATTAATTACTTTTAAGACAGAGTCACAGTATGTACATGTAGCTCCAGGTAAGACTCGAAACTCACTAGGTAGCCCAGGATGGCCTTTAACTCATGATCCTCTGCTTCAGCCTCCTGAATCCTGGCATTGCAGGTATAAGCCACCACATTCAAACCTATATTAAAAGTATGACAAGGTTGGGTGCTGGAACCTCACACCTGTAACCTTAGGGACTCAGAAGTCTAAGATCTGAGGGTGTGGTTCAAAGTCAGCCCTGACAGGAAGTCTGTGAGACTCTTATCTCCAATTAACTACTAAAAAAACCTGGAAGTAGAGCTTCAGCTGATGTAGCAGACAGAATGCTGGCCTTCAAAAAAAAAAAAATCTCAGAGACAGCTTGTAGGCCCTGAGCTCAAGTCCTAGGAAAACTTACATTGCATTCTTCTCAAAAATTGTGTCAATAATCTAATCTTATTTAAAACTTTAGTATCATTTATCTGCTGGAAACAGCACAAATGTAATTTCTCTTAAAAAGAAATATCTAAGATCCAGCTGTACACATAACATCTGACGTGAGTGTCTAAATGGCTTATTTTACGTCAAAATATCTAGCCTCTTCTATTGACAAATTTAATGTGTTTATGTCTTGTTTCCCTAAGTGACTAGTTTCATCTTAACAATTCTGGCAAACTTCCTTCAGTGTTCACACCTTCGATAGAAATGATAGAAACTTTTTAGTCAGCAGAAAACATTTCCCCTAAGGCTAAAAACCTCAGAATTACACCAGACAGACTTGTCACCTATTAATTTGTTCTATAATACAAAAATGTATTTCCAGTTTTACTGGGTTTAATATGAACTTGTAAGAACAGAGAGCTGAGTGGGCAGGATTAACAATAACGTGGGTGGTGGGAGATATGATTTAGAGCAAGTGCTCATGCAACGGGTAAGTGACCTATGTATGATTTTTGTACATGGATTACTCTGGCTTTGACACATGATTTATGTTCACTTAAAAAAGAGATTGATTTGAAAGTATCTATGATCTATGTAAAGGACAACTTTCAAAGTAAAATAATCCAAACTACAGAAAGAAAATTTAGACTCTGTAAGATAACTGTCGTTAAGGATTAAGTATTCTAGAAATATCTACTAAACAAATAAGCAAACATATAGAAAAGGATCCTCTGTGTGTAAATGCTAGTCATACTTACTCAATAAGATGAATCATAAGGATGGCAAGTTTAAGGCCAGCCTGGACTTAAATAACAACACTCTATACCAAAACAAACAAAAATAATACTAACACACAATCACATCAAACTTAATGGGTCTACTAAAAAATGAGCTAGAATGTAAATATAAAGGCTTTTGTTCATTTACAATTACTTTAGTTTGGATTATTTTCTATTTATATTTGCAAGTAATATTTTACTTAAAAAAAAAAAAAAAGCTTTGATTCAAAGCCAGCCTGAGCAGAAAATTCCTTGACATTCTTAGCTACAATTAACCACCAAAAAGCTGGCTGTGGCTCAAGTGGCAGAGTGCTAGTTTTAAGGAAAAACTCAGGTACAGTGCCCAGGCCCTCAGTTCAAGACCCATGACACACACACACACACACACACACACACACACACACACACACACACACACACACACACACACACACACACACACACACACACACACACACACACACACACACACACACACACACACACACACACACTCCCCCGCTCCCCCCCCTCTAGTCTGCTGGTTATGGTAGCAAATTCTTGAAAATCACTGCACCCAGGAGGCTGAGGCAAGAGGATGGAGAATTCAACATCAGCCTGAGTTGCATAGCAAGATATAGTCTCAAATGAACAAACAAAAACTAATCTCTAAAAGATCAGGGTTTTTGATTTTACATTAAAAAATAATAAATCTTTACCACTCCTCTTCTTTTTTTTGTGCTGAAGCCTGAACTCAGGGCTTCTCACTATTGTTTAACGTCTTTTAACACTGGTGCTATACCACTTGATCCACACCTCCTCAAGTTTTTAAAAAAAACAAGAAAACTCTTTCTCATATTCTTCAGTTATAGAAACAATAAATGTGGTCTTCCTATCTAAAACTATCCAGAAAGGATTTTGCTGAATAGTTATAAAATATTCTGAGTGCCATAATGAATGCTGGTAATTATGTTTTTGTGTGTATAAGGAGAAGATTAAAGCTAATCTTTGATGTCACTTT
Organism: Dipodomys spectabilis; assembly: GCF_019054845.1. Taxonomy (NCBI): domain Eukaryota; kingdom Metazoa; phylum Chordata; class Mammalia; order Rodentia; family Heteromyidae; genus Dipodomys; species Dipodomys spectabilis. The sequence continues at coordinate 5,900,382 of NW_024870825.1, read as the reverse complement.
CAGTTTATTTATATATGGAATAACAGAAGGGTCAAATAGTTTTTCCTTTTCTGGAAGAAAAGGTTTAATCCAGATTTGTAAAAAGCCGCTTAAATGGTTTGTGTTGTTCCTTAATAGGAAATCGGTTGGAGGTTGAGCACTGCTAACCCCCAAAAACTAATTCCAAAATGTTAAAAAATATATACAATAGACTTTGAGAATAGATGTGATGCCACAAATCTTAATAGTTCAAAGTACACATTGTACAAAATGTGCACTAACTCTTAAAAACAGTTATATTAAATTACCTTCTGGCTTTGTGTATGAGGTTTATATGGAACATGAATGTTATATGCATTTGCAACTGCATTGCATTCCTGTGATATCTCTGTGTATATGCAGATATTCCAAAATCAGAAATACTTTGGTTCCCAAACAAGATAAGGGTTATAGTTCACCTATATTACTGTCAATCCTGATGATTTATACAGCTTTTTACTACATTTTTACTATGTAGTACAAAGTCTTCCTAAAAGAACAGATGCATAATAATAACAATAGCATAACTATCAAGCTAGCTATGATTTACATCCCCATAATACCAACTCTTATGAGGAGGAGGCAGCAGAACAATTTTGAGTTTGGAGTCAGTCCGGATACAAAGTATGACCTTATTGTAAAAAACTGAAACCAACAAAAAGTCGAAACAATACTATCATGAAAAATGGAAAAGAAGTCTAGGTCAGAGGATGGGGCTTAAGCCAGAACATGGTTATTGTCTCTACTAAAAATGAATCCAGGCTTTAGAAATAAGTTGATAAATGACTGCAGTTTTCAATGGCCACAATTCCTAGTGACACAGAAATAAAACAATGTCAAGTTGACACCTCTCTCCCCCTGCAAAAAGACCCAGGAAAACAGAAAGATTCAAGATGGAGAAATAAAACTCCCTCTTGGAGCAATATGAGATAGGCAGGAAAATGAATCATTTAAAATTTCTAGCATTTCTCGAGAAAAGCAAGAAAAAGAATTTTTTAAATAGATTTCACAGGGTCTCACTATGTAGCTTAGGCTGGTTTGAACTCAAGACCTTTTATGCCAAGGATTACGAGTGTCACGGCACATAGTCACCTATCCCAACTCTGAAAACCACTGACAGCTTGGACAAAAAGCACTAAATGTAGCAATTTAAGTCAGTAAAACGTACACACACATGCAAAAAATCAGGACTAGAAAAATTAGTATTTTAGTAGATTAGGTCAGTACTTTAGGATTCATTTCCTTATATGGATCCCAGAAGTATAAGAAAAATACTACTGAATACTGTATCAATGAAAGCCTGTGTAACAAGGTACTTTATACAATAAAGTGCATATTAAAAATTTTTTTCTTATCTTTTTTATGGGCCCTGATAGGTGACCCTGCATCCTTCACAATGGCATCGAACATGAAATACTGATATGCAGGCAAGTGACTTGGTCAAGCCAGCTCACTTGGCCTGTGACTCAGGAACCAGAAAGATGTTCTCAAGCTGTATTCAAAGGTTTTAAGTGTCTCTGCTGAGATAGTACTTTCAACCCACTCTCAGTTACTCATTTTCAAGTGTGCTCTCATTTCCGTGTTTGAAAGATCCATTCTTTTTAACCCCTTAGTGTGACACTGAGTCAGCCTGACCCTGAATGTGCCAAACAATATATGGAGCCCGGAGGCAGGCCTGCTGGAATATTGGTGATGAACCTGGTCCCAGCCTACCAGAAAGGCTCTCTCTTCTCTGTTGGAAACTTCCTCCATAATTACAGAAGTGGGGGACAATGGAGCAAGTGCTGGATATTCTGTTTAAAAAGTGAGTGTTCCTCTTTAAACCCAGAGCTGCTCAGCCCCTCCTGGCTGAGTTGTAGAATACTTAACGCCTCTCTGAACCTGTTCATTTCATTGGAGTATTCTCACTGGCGCTTAGCATGAGACAAAGAAGTACACACCCTGACTAGTTCCTTAGTACTGGCCTGCCCAGGACATTTCCCTCAGAAGTTACTGGAGCCTCAGAAGTCTGCTTACTGAGAGGCTAGGATTATAGCTATGAGCCCATCCACTGCCTATCCACAGTGAGAATTTTGGAGAATTGTGTTTCATAAACTTCTAGAAGTGGGTTGTGAAGATCAACTTGCTCCCAGTGTTCTCCTCCTTCTTCCCAACATGCAAGTCTGCAGACAGTGGTCCTGCCAGAAACGGGCTATGCGAGGCTCAGGATGAGGAGGAGGGCAGGCTATCACTATTCTTATCACCAGTCTGCCCACAGCACCCTTTGTCCCATCTTCAGTAGGTGGATGGACTTCTACCCTAATGATTTCTGTGAATGCAAGAACTGAGACACCATAAAAGAACTCAGGCACTATGCCATACTCCACATACCCTCCTCAGACCTGCTACTCAGCCTACACATTCTTCTTGATGAGCTGGAGGAGCTGGTGAAGAATGAGACCAAGAAAAAGAGGAAGAAGTCTTTGTGTAGGCACCTCAGAGCTTGTAAGTAGGGATGGAGCCTGGGTCTCTAGGGATGATCCTGATTGGCCAGAAGCCCCTCTTATCACCCAGCTTGGCAAAATGTCCTTTTATGATATTCTCTGCCAGGCAATGTTGTCTTTTTGAAAGTACCTGCGCATAGTCACTCATCAGAAGAACCCTAACTTCTCATCAGTGTACTGTCCAAACTCAAATTCTACAGCTTCCTCCATTAGATTCTCATGGAAGTTTAATCCCACCTTAACTTCCAGAGTCCACTCTAAAAATCCTTTACCTATTTCTATTCTCAGGTTTCGGCCACCATATAGCAGCTTCTCCTGACATCCAGATAAAGAACACAACGGGAATGTCAGGGATAGTGATGGATGGAGATCTGGAGCCATCACTGGACTCCACAAAGCATGTGCATGTAGAGGAGTTGGTTCAATTTGTAGAAAGACCCAAAAAGGTTTTGAGTTGTGTGGACATCCCGCTGGTTTTGAACCCCACATGTGACACAGATGAACCTGCAGGTTCCCCAGACAAAAAAGATGATGATACATAATGTCTTCCCCTGACTTTTCAGCCGACGTAGGTCAGCTCTGAGTGAGTCAAATCAGCACTCCTCTTGGTGTGTTGGATAAAGTAGCACCCGTGGGGCTAATGGAAAACATCCCCAGTCTATGTTCAGGAGAACCAATAATTGAGGCCCAAAAGGTAGATTCAGTTGAGGAAAGTGAATCTGTCCTGCTACAGGAAAACCAGTCTCCAGTTAAGGTATCAGAATCTGCCCCTCTCTCAACTCAGGAAGAAAATCCAGTCTTTAATGAGGAGGTATATCCCTTTGAGGACTCTGAGGTACAATTTATTCCTTAAGACAACTTAGAGGCTGATCTAGGCTTAGAGATTCCCTCCCTACTCCCTGGGAAAATCTTTTTTTTTTTGCCCTGATTGTTGTGAGATGTTCATTCTATTTATTCTTCTAAGTTTATTAAAATGTCAATGTTTATATTATGTTGTACAATTCACAAATCCTAAATCTGGGTTTTTTTCCACCTACAATCTTATGCCCCAGACACATGGCTCCTGAGTGGGGTAAAACACAGAGTGACCTAGAGCTGTACAAGAGAACCTACTGGATATATAGGAACTGTTAAATGCATAGGGACTGACAAGGAATCCAGGCCATGGCTTCATGGAGTGAGACAAGGATGCTATAAAGGGTCTAGATCGTAGTAGACCAGATATCCTAGTAAGGTATTCTGTTAATTGGGGCAAATGCCAGAGTAAATTTAATATGTGTAATTCTTCCAATAGTGAGTTCAAGTCTGTATACACATCCATCATGCTTTGTGCAAATATTTATGAAAATTTCACTTCAAATAACATCAAAAATCTACTTTGGGGAGAAAATATGTATAGTGAAAAATAAAAGCCATCTTCAGTAGAAGAAAGGTTTACATAGATGGACAAAGACATGCCATGTGTAATGGCCCATCTCACTAATTCTAGCTTCAATAATGGCCCATTCTAAGGACAGAGGCTCAAAGCAGCCAATAATGTCCATATTTATGAGTCATTTAATATTACATTCTTACTCCAATGTCATCTTTATTCCCACAGCCTTTATGCTTTAATAACTTCATCAAAGATATAGCTGGGTGCTGGTGGCTCATGACTGTAATCATAGCTTCTCAGGAGGGCTGAGATCTGAGGATCATAATTCGATGCCAGCTCAGGAAAAAAAGTCCATGAGACCCTTACGTCCAATAAATTACACCAAGAAAATTGGAATTGGAGCTGTTGCTCAAGTGGTAAAGTGCTAGCCTTGAGCAATAATGCTCAGGAATGGCACCCAGGCCCTGAGTTCAAGCCCTGGACCAGCATTAAAAAAAAAAAGATGTATGAACAATGTACAGTTGTGAAATTCTTTATAAGGTAAAAGGAAAAAATGATTTAAAAAAAACAAAGAAATGTACTCATTACACTACTCATGTAACTGTAACCCCTCTGTATAACATCTTTACAATTAAAAAACAACAACAAAAACCAAAAAAAAAACTAGGGCTGGGAAGGTAGATCCGGGGTAGAGTGCTTGCCTTGCATGCATGAGGCCCTGGGTTCAATTCCTCAGCACCACATAAGCAGAAAAAGCTGGAAGTGGTGCTGTGGCTCAAATGGTAGAGCGTTAGCCTTGAGCTGAAGAGCTGAGGGATAGTGCCCAGGCCCAGAGTTCAGGCCCCATGACCAACAAAAAAAAAAGAAAAAAAGAAGTGCATTCCAAAAAGCATATACTGTAAGCCAGAAGCTGGTAGCTCAAGCCTATATTCATAGCTATTCATGAAACTGAGACCTAGAAGATCAGTTTGAAGCCAGCCTGGGTAGAAGTTCTATGAAACTCTACTTCTAATGAACCACCAAAATGCTAGAGTAAAATTATAGCTCAAGTGGTAGAGTGCCAGCAAGAAGCAAGAAAGCCAAGCAAAAGCTGCAGGACCTGGGTAAAAGTCTCAGTTCTGGTATACACACAAATACATACACACAAAAGCATAAGATATTAACTATTCACTTAACTAAATATTATGTATAAATGATATTTTATTACCTCATTTTATCAGCCATATGAAATGAAATGGAATCAACTTTACTGAACCACAAATGAGTAAGTTTCACATAAACAAAATCTGAATTAGTTTGCACTTATTTCTGTGTTTTTCCTTGGTATCCGTATCTTCTAACAAATTAATTGTAGAATGGGGAAAAAGTGACTAGAGAGTATTAAAACAGTATTCAATTAATGTGTATGTCAAGTATGATTATATTAATATTACTATGAAATTAGTGACTCTTACTGTTGTAATATTTGCATCAATTCCCTTATGTGACAACTTCAGAGCAACAATTTCATTTTAAAAAACAAACCTGTCTACTTCGTCTCGAGCCACAATGTCTCCTTTCTTTAAGGCTTTAATAGCAAACATCTCATTTGTGTGTTTATATTCAGCCAAAAGCACCTGAAATGAGATTAAAATAATAATTCCCATTGCAGCATTATTCACCATAGCTAAGATGTGGAACCAACCCAGATGCCCCTCAGTAGATGAATGAATCAAGAAAATGTGGTACACACACAGTGGAATTCTATGCCTCCATCAGCGCGCGCGCGCACGCGCGCACACACACACACACACACACACACACACACACACACACACACACAGAGTGGAATTCTATGCCTCCATCAGCCCCATTTGATAGGAAAATGGAAAGACTTGGAAAAAATTGCATGCATAGGCCCTGGGTTCAATTCCTCAGCACCACAGAAGCAGAAAAAGCCTTAAGTAGCACTGAAGCTCAAATGTTAGAGCACCAGCCTTGAGCTGAAGGACAGTGCCCAGGCCCAGAGTTCAATCCCCACGACTCAAGAAAAAAAAAAAAAAAAGAAACATAGGTCCCATATTTTCCCTTATTTGTAATAACTAATATATGTCTAGGATAGTCTTATCAAATGAGCAGGAGAGCTCAGAAGTTATGTACATATGACCATATAAAGATGATGCTAAGCGAAATGAACCCCAAGATAGGGACACAGACGTTTTATCTTTGTTGCTGTTGTTTTTAATGTACTTATAATGTACTATGTGATTTTGTTTTTGTTTCTTTTGTATGTTCTTTCCCCATGGTATACCCGTTTTCACTGTATTTGATTCTGGTGCCCTGCATCTTGTATATACAGTTTTCTTGTGGGGAGGGGACAGGAAATAACAAAATGCTGAAACAAGTATACAGACTGACCCAATGTAACAATGAGATGTACAAGACACTATGTTGAAAAGGAGGAGTTGGGGAGGTGGGGAGGAAAGGGATGGTAGGGGAAAAACAAAGGAGGGGGTAACAATGCTTGATAGGAAATGTACTCACTATCTTACTCATGTAACTGTAACCCTTCTGTACAGTATCTTTACAATAAAAAAAACCTTCAAAAACAATTATTTCCTAGTTATTAATTTCCTGGACATTCCAAAGGATTCTGAAAGATTACCTTTCCAAAATGTCCTCTTCCCAGGACAGCACAACATCTAAAGTCTTGCAGATTAAACTGAAACCTTTGCTGAGATCTAAAAATAGTAATTTCAATTAAAAATAGGCAATAAAATATGGTACCAAATATATGACTGCAAAATACTGTGTATGTATGTGTATACACACATGTATGTATATAGTATTCTTTACCTTCTCTCTTCAAGTTCTCGAATTCCACTGTATCCTACACCTGTCTCAGGAATATCAGGCTCATACTCAGATTGAGATTTTGGAAAAATACTATTTCTATCATTTTCAATATCAAAACCAGTTTCTGAATCCTGTAAAATATTAATTAAACCACAGAAACATTCAGAATACAACTTACTTTGTAATCCAAAATTGGCAAAAAAAAAAAAAAAAATCCAAGTTAATACAAATATCAGAGAGAAAAAATTTCAGATTAATTCTCATTATTATAGCCATTTACTTTGTATACTAACATTTTATCCAATATAACTATGCAATCGATAGAGACTTGAATTCAATCATACACTTTATTAACTATGAAGTTTTAACTGCTAATTCATTTGGTATAAGGAATTATACAAGGTTTAAAACCACTTGCCTGTCCAGGTGTATCCAAAACTCTTAATTCGGAAGACTCATCTGTTTCCCCAAGGGAAGAAGCACGTGGTGGGGCTGGAGGAGGCTCAGGCTCAAGATCAAAGTCCAATTTTGTTACTGTAGAATCACTTACAGAAGATAAAGTAATTTACCAAAACAGCAATCAAAAGCATTTAAAATAAAAGCAAATTAACTAAAGAAAAAAGAAAAAAGAAAGAACACAGCACTTATTTCAAAATACTACTTTGAAGAAAAAAATGCTGCTTTGAAAAACACCGGAGCTCTCAGTTTAATCACTAAACTCAATATGAAAGAGTATCACAGAAACTACTTTGTATGAGATATGCTAAAACATCTTAGGCACATACCTGGCTGGAAGTACTAGCTGAGGGATGCGTACATCTACCACTGGCACTGTAGCAGGCACAGGAGCTTGAGGGCTAAAGGTGCCAGAATGATTTACTGTAGGAATAGCTCGCCTTACTAGCCTTCCCCAAGTGGCAATATTAATATTCATTTGAGGAGCTCTGAGGAATGTTTTGCCTGTAGGTATTGTGAATAAAGAAAACAATTTCTTCATATATTACCAAAAGTAGTAATTTAAAAATTCATATTCATCAGTTTATTTATGAGGAATAAAACAAACTTGTCATAGAAACTAGTTCTTAACTATTTGCTTTTTTTTTTTAAGGATATGCATACAACATAGTTTTAAAATGAACTAAAAAAATTGTTAGGCTTTCTTTTCCCCTAAATCTAGTAGTGATATATGGTTAAGGTTTAATCTTTTTTGTGTGTGTACAGGTCCTAGGGTTTCAGGGCCTAGATGCTATTCCTCACTTAGCTCAATTAGAGCTTTTTAGTAGTTAACTGCAGATAAGAGTCTAATGGACTTTCCTGCTTCAAACCATGATCCTCAGTTTTCAGCCTCCTGAGTAGCTAGGATTAACAACTGTGAACCACTGACACTCAGGAAGAATCATTGTCTTTTAAAGATATAAACTATATAATATTTATGGATGAATCAATGATATCTGGGTTTGCTTTAAATGATCTGAGAAAGTATTGAATGGATGGGATACACATAAAACAAATTGCCATGAGTTGGTTAATGGTACAGATGTTCAATGATGCATTACAGCCACTTAAGGACGTTGGAAATGTTCCTCAGTAACAACTCATAAATAAATAAACAACTAAAAAGAAAGAAGCCACTAATCACTGTATTAAAATAAAAATGATATTTTTCTATATTTAGTAAAACAAAAAATTTATTTTATTCTTAGTAATAGCTACCTTGTTGTTTTGAAAAAATTTTCTTTTGTCTTTGGAGTTTGGGTCTTCTTTCAATCACTGGGTTAAAAAAGGTAACCTGTAGAGAAGAAAAATTTAATTTGACATGAAGATAGAATTATATTTATGAAATCCGCTACATTTGTAAGATTTGAAAGCTTCTTAAGAGATTTTTGGCTATACTTTAGTCAACTCCTCATTTTCTAGAAAATAGACCTAGAGAGGACAAATGATATTTTTCAAGGTCACACACCTATTCAATAGCAGAACAAAGTCACGAATACAAATGATCTTTCTTCCAACCTAATACTCTTTCCACTTTTACTTTTGTATTGCCTACATACATAATTTCAACTGTATTTATACACATTTAATAAAATACAATGATTACCTCTGCAAACAAAGTACCCTGTGGTTCCAAATAGAGACACATGCCATGCCGTTGGTTGTCTAAAAAATCTTCTAACCTCAGAAATTTTACAGCACACAGAGATCGCCAATCACGCCAATAAACTGAAATTTCCAGTTCACGTGACTAGGGTGATTAAAAAAATAAACAAAAGACATCATTGGACACACACTTGAATAAAATATCACAAAAATATGAAATACAAGCACAATAAACAAAGATAACACACACAAAGATGTTTGTGATGTCTATCAATTGTATATTATCTTTAATACACTTACAAAATTTAACTCAAAGAAACAAAACTTATATTCAGAAGGTCTTTGCATAATGTTATTTCTTAAGTATATTTCAAGAATCACACCTGGCACACAGTACATAGTAGCGACCACAGAAACTCCCCTTCTACTGAAGAGCTTTAAACTGTCAATTTCCTCTTTTCACATGCAGTCCCAGACCTAAGTGATTGTCTAGAGAACTCATTTCAAAGTTTATCTGCTTGTCCCATTGTTAAGGCAGAGAATGATCTGCAAATAGCATTTACTCTGCACTTAATAAATATTAAGCCTCTTAATCTTTAAAAGAATACCCCTAGAAGCCGGCACAGGTGGCTCACACTTAAATAATTATAGCTACTCAGGTGGCTGAGATGTGGAGGAGGATGGATAGAGGCTCTTCTGGGCAGAAAAGTCCACTAGATCCTACCTACCAAATAGCCAGCAAAGTCAGGCTTAGTACTCCCTCCCTCCATAAGAAACAAAAACCCAAGATGGAATGAGAAGAGGGAAAGGAAGGAATGAGGAAGAAGAGGGGGAGAAAGATGGAGAGAGATCAACACTACTGACAGTTACTCAGGATGCCAGCGCAGGCAGATAAATCCCTGAGTTTCTTATCTGCAATTAACCAGTAAGAAGCTGGATGTAGAGCTATGGTTCAATTGGTAGAACATCAACCTTGATGGAAAAAGTCCAGAAAGAGCATCTGTGGGTAGCAAGAGCAGTAAGCACAGCAGTCTGCATAGTAAGGAGGAAAGGGGGAAAGGAAGAAAGCTCATAGTGAGCTTTGTATAGAAAAAAAAATGTTCATTTATTATGACAAGGCAGGCAGGAAGGAAGGGGAAGGGAGGAAGGCAGGCAGGGAGGAAGGGAGGAGGGAGAGAAGAAGGGACAAAATATTAGTAAGACATTGACTGTCCAAATTCCAGGGGCAAGTTAAGAATATTATAACATATCCTATGAGATTCTACAGTGCAGTCATTAAAAATGTTTACCTGTGTAAACATTCTTAAGATTTCAACAATTTACTACATATACTTCTAGAACAGTTTGTAAGTTGGAGTCAACTTACTGAATTCTGTATGTATGTGATAATCTATATGCATTTTAATTATAAAGTACACAACTCTTGCACTGTATTGTTTTTCAGGATTATGCAGATCATCCACAAAAGGAGATAAATGTATTCCCCTTTAGGCTCTATAAAGTAATAAATTATTTCTTTTATACAACAACTTTCAATTTATAAGCTTATACATCTCATTATTTAAGTTCCTAGTATGCATAATTAAAAAGTGTGACTTTAAATCATAAAAATAGCTGATGCAAATGAAAATACAAATACTTCTACAGAATTTGCCAGAGGGGCTGTGTTAGTTTGGATGTGGTGAGATTCTCTTTTACTGTGGATGACAGTAGCTCCAGTTATGTCATTTGATAATTTATTCTGGCCACTCCAGTAAAACTATAACATTAACTCTCTTCTTTCAGTATCTTTATTCCATGCTTCATACTGGAATGTACTATGGGTCTGAGACTAGCGTGGAAAATCACCCATAGTACTTAAGCTAGCTTTCCTGGAGTTCTACAAGATTTAGGCACAAACTCTTTTTTTGTTGTTGTTGTTTTGTTTTGCTACTTTTTAGCATTGTTCCCTACAAACATTCTTTTTACAACAAAAGAGGGAAAGTAATATTTTATATCAGTACTCCATTATTTATGTCATGAATATTTAATCCTCCTTAGTCACTAAACCCTAACAATCTAATCTGGTTTGTGTAAGCTCACCAGGGATACAGTATCTGAAAAGTGAAGTTCCATACAGATAAACTAAGACTTATATGGAAAAAGATATAACTACTGTTTAGAATGAAAACTGCAAATGTGACTGCTGATTTGCTATCAATTTTCCAGATGAAGCATGTCAGGTTCTTTAATTCAAGAGTATTTTCAAGTTATAGGAACAACAAGTCTACCAAAAAAATTTTGGCAATAGGATTTGAGTTAGGCACTAATTAGCAATATTGTCTGACTATCCCAGATTGTATTTTATTTTATTATGAATTTGAATCTAGAATCGAAGAGGAATCTAAGCACTTATCACTTAAGATCTGGCTATAAACAGATTTTTAAAAAGTAAGACACAGCAACAAATTTAAACATCTGTTGCAAATAAAAAATAAAGTACTATATATCTTGCCAAAAGGAATTAGTACGAAGACAAATGAGTTTCAAACTGTTGAGGTGTCCCAGGATACCAGAATTTACTTTTCAAAGAAAGCACAGTGACATCTACAGGACACATAGGAACTAGCAGCTTGAGGTGCATCATAGTTTCACTATTAGAACATACAAACATTTCCTTAAGATGACATCATTATCTTTGCTAAGCCAGTTTTTCAACATTAACAAAAAGCAAATTCATATGAAAAAAGCTAATATAGAAGAGTAGAAGATTCATTTGATTCTAAGCTTTACAAATTATATTGTATATAGGTAGAAATGACTATATGAAAATGAAATTAAAATTTTAATATTTGTGTTTTTTCCTACAAAATTATTGAATTTTTCAGACATAAAATACTAATGAGCAATGACTTTGGTTTAAGGCAGTCTTTTTTCTTCTTTCCATACTAGTGGATTAAAAAATCCTGAAGGGTTCCAAAACTTGAGTTGCACTCCAGTAGTTGTAATTTTTGGTTTGGTTTATGCAAAGGCCTCACATTTTTTGCTCAAACCAAACTCAGTGATTTTCCTACTTGTTTATCCCTCCCCATCTATCTGGGACTAGACACGTATACCATTATACCCTGCTTGTTCAAAGCCCAGGACTAGCCATCCTTACTGCCACCCCAGAAAAAAAAAATGCAATGAGGGTAATTCTAGTACTGGTACAAGTGCAAGAATAAGAATCTCTTGAGCTTTTGATAGGGTGGACAAGCAGTAGTGATAGAGATAATAAAGAATATAACATCATTATCTACGACTGATGTCTGTCTTCCACAGACTGCTCTACAAGTAAATCATGCTCACTCTACAAGGAACAAGACAAGTAAACAAGAAATTAGGATAGAAACTATTGAGTGCTACAACAATTATGTATAAAATTGTGAAAATTCAAAATCTATGAAAATTCATATTCTCTAAGAAGTTTCAAAATCTTTTATTCCAAACTTATTAGTTTTTAGTTTCCATGACTTCACATTTATTGTTCCTATTTCTAAACTTGTATCTTATTCTCTGAACAAAACTAATAGTAGATTTTCCCAGTAATCTTTCTGTCAATTAGTCTAAATTCCCTTTTTAACATTATGATCAAATGCAACATCCATCTTTTCTACAATGGCATACTTGACCGAATACTACTCAAAATCTCCCTCTCCCAAATTAGCTGTAGCTATCTTGTTATTTATCCTTCTAGGTACTTGTGTTCTCAAATCTCAAAATTCCATTAATTCTGGAAAATTCTCACACATTGCTTTAGATACTGCCTCTGCCACCCAATATTCTTTCCTTCTGAATTCCACTTAGCCATTTTTATCTGTCATAGCTGTCATATGCAAGTTCATAATTTTTGAAGTCTTTCTGTTGTATTCTAGGCAACTTCTGTAACTCTTTCAGGTCAACTCTTCTGTTAAATTCTTCTTACTTTTCAATTCCAAAAGTTGTACTATTTGATCCTTCTTAATACAACAACTAATGAGCAATTATGTCTCATCTACACCTTCCACTCAATTATTTTGAAGCAAATCTACAATTTCATTTCACTTGGTTCTTTTCTTTTTTTGGGGGTCCGGTCATGGGGCCTGAACTCTGGGCCTGGGCACTGTCCCTCAGCTCTTCAGCTCAAGGCTAGTGCTCTACCACTTGAGCCACAGTTCCACTTCCGGCTTTTTTTCCCCCCTGCTTATGTGGTGCTGAGGAATCGAGCCCAGGGCCTCATGCATGCAAGGCAAGCACTCTACCACTGAGCCACCTTCCCAGCCCCATCTTTTCTTTTTTCTTAAAGTCTCTCCTATGAGATATGTTTTGTTTTGTTTTTGTTGGTTGTGGGGGCTGAACCCTGGCCCTGGGCACTGTCCCTCAGCTCTCCAGCTCAAGGCTAGCGCCCTACCACCTGAGCCACAGTGCCATTTCTGGCTTTTTTCTGCTTATGTGGTGCTGAGGAATTGAACCCAGTGCCTCATGCATGCAGGCAAGCACTCTACCACTGAGCCAACGTCCCAGCCCTCATTTGGTTCTTTTAAAATGCTGCCTGGAAGTAGAGCTGCGGCTAGAAGTGTTAAGAGTGCTAGCCTTGAGCTAGCTCAGGGACAGTGCCCATGACCCAACTTTAAAAATATATATATATAATAAACAAATAAAATACTTCGACTATATCTTTCTGCTTGTTCAAGGTGGTTATTTTTACTCATTTGTTTACTTAGACAGGGTATCACTATGTAGCAGCCCAGTCCAGACTAACCTTGAATACATTGTTCTCTTGCGTCAGCTTCCTGATGCTGGGATTTAGAGGAAGGAGTGTGAGTAAAGACATTTTCAAATTACACCCCCTACCCTACCCTTCAATTCTGGTATGTGATTACTTATGAATCACTTTATCAACAGTGTCATCATATCTCTCACGTATGCTGAGGCAGGAAAAAAAGACTGGTAACTGCCTTGTTTTAAAAATTATTTTTGCATAAATTATCTCCATTCACTCTATTAATATTTATTAATATTAAATATTTCCTGTGATGGGAATACAATTATGAGTAGCTTAGCCATCCAGTTTTCAAGTAGTTCTTAATTTTCTTAGGAAGATGGAAATGTAAATACATATAGGCAGTGGAATAGTATACAGTATATGCACAACAATAACAAGGAGAGCTGATTATTTTTATGCAAGAGAAAGGTACTAATAGCATGCTTAGAAAAAATTAGAATTGCTCAAATTATGATTTGAGATATTAATCGTAAAGTTAAAGAAGGAGAGGACACAATAACAAGGAAAAGAATGCTAAGGTATTATATAATATATGCTAGGGATAAGAGCTTCATACTGTGAAAACCTAGAATATAAATAGGAATGCTTTAGGAAATAAGGATAAAAAGATAGGTAGAGGTAGATCAGTAAGGGCCTTATACGACTTAAGAGTAATTTAGTCTTTAGCCTGGCGCTAAAGTTTTAAAATATGGAGTTATGGGCTAGGTCATATAAGTCAATATAGTAGATAGAAACAAAGACATTATGATTAGATTGCATTGTGCCTGCTAATTCATTTCATTTTTATAGAATAGGTTCAAATTTAGCTCATTAGTTGTGGTAACTTGGACAAGTTATCTTTTCTGTAAAATATGCAAAAATAGTATCAACTTTCTGGACTCATGTAAGAAGTAATTAATTCAAACCCATCATCTGTCAGTCATGTTAGCTTATTTTATTATTACCGTAATTTGTGTTTAAAAAGTACATCCATGTGGAAGAATGTACTGGAATTAGAGACAAGTTAGCAAAATATACACGGTAAAAAACATGTTGCTTCAGAAACATTTGGCTTTGCTATAAAGATGTTTAGTTGATTTTCAGATCTATCACTTTCTAGCTGTATAGCCTGAGAAAAGATAAACTGTTAAGAATGTCAATAATCCCTAGAACAACTATAATCATTGCATATGTCTCATAAGATTACTGTAGGAATTAAGTGAAAAAGACTGTACACGGGTTATTCAGAGCCTGTTCTATCAATAAAAGCTTCAGTATAGTATATGACTATGAATTATTTTTTCAAAACTGTATTTTTTGAGAGAGGTCAATTAAGGAAGCAAGGAAAAATAAAAAAATTAAATGGGGATGTGAATATATATGAAAAAATCAAAGAAAAGGAGGCAATGTAAGAATTCTTGACAAAAACAAGATTTTAGGAGATTAAAAGAGAATGTAATTGAACTAAATAATCTGACAGCAGGGATGGGAAGAAGAAAAATGAGGGACAAAGACAGAAGGGATAACACTGGTAAGAAGCATTGTATTTATAACCTGACTTAGGAAATTTTAAACTTTTTGTATAACTACTTGATAATAAATGTTCTAAAAAGAATGGAAAGTAGAGGACAACTTGATCACAGACTACCACGAAGAGAAATACTTTTTTCTCTGGAGCCAAGAAAAAGATACAGAAAATTTAGCAAGTGATAGAACTCAGACATAAAGGAGACTTCAGGTGTATAGCTCAGTGGTAGAATTCACTGCCTAGCATGTTTGGGGCCTTGAATTCAAACTCCAGCATCACAAGCAAACAACAAAACAATATTACCAAACAAAACAAAAACAAATAAGCAAAAAAAAAAAATGCCTAAGAGTCTTCAGTGGGATAGAAAATGTTAAGAGACACTTGCTGGTAAGAGAATAAACACCTGAAATATATGGTAACTTTTAAGTTATTTCTACACGTTACTTTTAAGAAATAATTTTTACTTCTCAATAAGGCTAGAAACTAAAATTTCAGC
This sequence comes from Dipodomys spectabilis, assembly GCF_019054845.1. Classification (NCBI taxonomy): domain Eukaryota; kingdom Metazoa; phylum Chordata; class Mammalia; order Rodentia; family Heteromyidae; genus Dipodomys; species Dipodomys spectabilis. The sequence goes on along the minus strand of NW_024870825.1, from coordinate 5,884,785 downwards.
CTATCAAAATAGAGAAAGATGGGGTATGGTATGGTTTGAGGCCAGCCCTTAGCAAAAAGTTCACCAGACCTAATCTCAACCACTGAAAGATGGGAGTGGTGCTATCTTCCTGTCATCTCAGCTGTGTGAGTGGGAGGCACAGAGAGATCTGGCTGCAGGCCAGGTAGATCAAAAAATGTGAGAATCTCCCCATTTGAAAAATAACTGAAGAATCAAATAAAAGCAAAAACAAAGGAAGGTAAGGCTCCAATGACAGCACATTCCTGGCAAGTACATGGTTTTGAATTCAGACCCCAGTATTGCAATCAACCTCCAATCAAAACAAACAATAACAACAAAAAAGAAAGTAAAGGACAAATGGTAGGTCTAATTTGCTATTAGTAGTTTCTACTGCAGATTTTTTTTTTTTTGCCGGTTGTGGGGCCTGAACTCTGGGCCTGGGCACTGTCCCTCAGCTCTTCAGCTCAAGGCTAGCACTCTCTACCACGTGAGCCACAGCGCCACTTCCGGCTTTTTCTGCTTATGTGGTGCTAAGGAATCGAACCCAGGGCCTCATGCATGCAAGGCAAGCACTCTACCACTGAGCCACCTTCCCAGATATGTTTTAAAGATAAGGTTCAAGAATACTTTTCAGCATCAATAAGACAGCAGTTCAGAATAACATTAGCTTTATGGTAAAAAAGAAAAGGGAATAAAGCTTAAAGGGGGCTGATGGCATAAAAATCTCTTAAGACTCAAAGAAATACCTGAACATACAGCAGAAGGGAAAGATAATCCAAGTGTCTCCTGTCTATAATCCTAGCTCCTCAGAGAAGGCTGAGATCTGAGGATCTTGGTTCAAAGCCAGGCGGGCAGGAAATTCCGTAAGATTTGTATTGCTAAATATACCAGAAAAAGCCAGTAGAGGTGTGGCTCATGTGGTGAAGCACTAGCCTTGAGCAAAAAAAAAAACTAATTGATAGTGACTAGGCCCTGAGTTCAAGCCCCACAAATACGCGCGCACGCGCGCGCACGCACACACACACACACACACACACAATATATATATATATATATATATACACACACACACACACACACACACACACACACATATACACACAAAGCAAAAGAGGTCAGGTATTGTGGCTTATGCCTGTAATCCTACCTACTCAGGAATCAGAGACCAAGAACAAGCTGGCCCAAGAAAAAGGCAGACTCCCATTTCTACAAATAAGCATGGTATGGTGGGACTTGTCTGGATCATAGCTCTGTGGGAGGTTGCAGGTAGAAGGATTAAAGCCTAAGGTTGGCACTAGCTAAAATCAATAGTTGAAAAAAATCAATACCAAACAAACACCTAAAGAAACAAAGAAAAACCATAGAGGCTCAAATGGTAGAGTGACTATCTAGCAAGCAGAGGCAGAGTTCATTCCCCAATATTGCCAAAAAATAAAGCAGCAAATGACTGAGGGAATAACAGTAACATAAGTGAACATATTCATTACATACAAGTTATTAATCTAGGTGTTTAATAATATTTTTTAATTTGTTTTTTAATGAGCTCAGGGCTTCACACTTGCTCGGCAGGTTTTATAGTACTTGGGCCAAGCATTAAGCCCCTTTCCCCTGGTTATTTTTGCGATAGGGTCTTCTTTGTTCCCCTGGTGGCCTGAGTCTTGATTCTCCTATTATGTTTCTCATGGCAGCTGGGATGACAGGAATGCCACCACACTCATAGTTTTTCTGTTGACATTGTATGTGTGTGTGGGGGGGAGGGGTTTCCCATGAATTTTTTGCTTGAGTGATTTAAGTTTTTTATAGTAAGATCTCAGGGAAATCAGGAAAAATGAGAAATTTCATAGCTATAACAATAAATATCAGGAGAGATTCAAATTTATATCAATAAGCAAACAAATACATAAATAAACATCAAGAAAGCTCAAAGGTTTAGAAGAATCAATACAGCAATCTGATAAACTAGTAAGAGCAAGAATTACTAGTTAGTAGAGTAACTGGGTATCCTGGACCATATATTAGGCTAGTTATTTAATCCTTAAACCATTAAATTCCTTATAATTTTCAAGATGAGGAATTTTTTTCTTTTTCTTTTTTTTTCTTGGTTGCGGGGCTTCAACTTTGGGCCTGGGTGCCATCACTCAACTCTTTAGCTCAAGGTGAGTGCTCTACCACTTGAGCCACAGCACCACTTCCAGTTTCCTGTGGGTAACTGGAGATAAGAGTCTCATGGACTTTCCTGCCCAGGCTGGCTTTGAACTGCAATCCTTAGATCTCAGCCTCCTGAGCAGCTAGGATTACAGGCATAAGCCAACTGACAAGAGCTAAAATGAGGAGTTTTGTAAAATGAAGAATTTTTAAACTTTTCAAAGTAGCAAAATCCAAATGACATCTTACATGGAACAAACAACAACAGCTTCATGTTGTCTCCCGAGACAATTCTGAGGGACATAGAATCTTCTTAGAAATATAATCTGAGGGGCTGGGAATGTGGCTTAGTGGCAGAGTGCTTGACTAGCATGTATGAAGCCCTGAGTTCGATTCCTCAGTACCACATAAACAGAAAAAGCTAGAAATGGCACTGTGGCTCAAGTGGTAGAGTGCTAGCTTTGAATAAATGAAGTTCAAGGACAGTTCCCAGGCCCTGAGTTCAAGCCCCAGGACTGGGGCTCTTGTAGATTAAAGCCACATCTACAACTTTTTTACAAATCAAAAATGTCCATGAATTTACAAATTTACATGTGGTACGGGGAACTGACCCAGGGCCTTATACTTCAGAGCTATACCACAGCCTATGTTTTCTTTTCTTGTTATTCTTTTTGAAACAGTCTCTCTGTACTGCCTGGCGGGCCCCAAATTCATGTATTCAACACATCTTCCTACTTCAGTTAACCAGGTAACTGGAACTTCAAGCATATGTACTAAAGTGCTATAAGACCTATAAATGTTTATATCTTAAAAAAAGGATGGAAACTGTACAAATAACTAAGTTCCAGACAAATGAGGCAAATGTTGGGAATGAACATGTCGGTTTGAAAATTCTACAACTATTTCTAATCATTTCCAAAAATATTCTATGAATCCAAGGATAAAACAAAATAATAAAAAATAAAATGTATCATGAAAACAGAAAGAGATAATGTAGTAGGAAATATGGTCTCTGCAAATAAGTTTATGGTAACTCTAGTGAAAAGAAACAAGAATATGAGGAACATACAAAGTCTAGCTGGCCTGAGGATAAGAGCTGTATTTGGCAAGAGTATCATCAATGTTTTAGAGTTGTTTACTCCCAAGTGGGAAAATAGTGCTATAGACAAGAAAAATAACTGTATGTGAAGATTGTATTTGCAAGTTAAGAACAGCCAATCAATAGCTATTATAGTCTTTCAGGTGTTGCAAGTTTTTGTTGAAATAACTGTAAATTACTTTTATTTTCCAGGTAGTCATCATTTTTTTTTTTTGCCCTTTCCTCCTGCTATCACGCTTATCTTTATATCTCATTCCAATCACCATGGAGCAAAGAGCACCCACTCAGGAGTATGACACAGAAAACTCTAATTCTCTATCAAATGATGGTAAGACAACATGCTTTTTTTGTTGTTGTTGTTGGCTGTGGGGCCTGAATGCTGTCCATCAGCTCTTCAGTTCAAGGTTAGTGCTTTACCACTTGAGCCACAGTGCCACTTCCGACTTTTTTTGCTTATGTAGTGCAGAGGAATCAAACTCAGGGCCTCACACATGCAAAGAAAGCACTCTACCACTGAGCCTGCATTCCCAGGCCTAAATATGCACTCTTGTTCATAATAAAACACTCTTAATGGCTCAGTGGTAGAGTGCTTGCCTTGCATGCATGAAGCTCTGGGTTCCATTCCTTAGTACCACATAAGCAGAAAAAGAAAAGGCGGAAGTGGCGCTGTGGCTCAAGTGGTAGAGAGTGCTAGCCTTGAGCTGAAGAGCTGAGAGACAGCGCCCAGGCCCAGAGTTCAGGCCCCACGACCAGACCCCCCCCACCCCCCCCCCAAAAACCTCTTAATAATAACCTTGCCAAAAGCAAAATCTGCTAGCCAGCCATCTTCTTTTGTTGCTTTTTCTTTTTTGTGTGTGAATTTTAAAAACTGTTATAATAAAGGTGATATCTAGAGGGGTTACAGTTATATAAGTCAGGTAAATGAGTACATTTCTTTTGGGAAAATGTCACCCTTTTCCTTGCTCCCTCCCAGTTTCTCCCCCCACCTACCACAAGGTATTTCAAAAGTGTCTAAAGAACAACACGGTTACATGTGTATACCCTTTGTTCCGCCATTTCTGTGCTTCCAAGGACAGATAAATGAACAAATAAGACAAAAAAATTAAAAACCTCTTATTTGCATTTCCTAGAGTTCATTTCGATAAATATTTTTTATGAATAAAAGCACACAGGTATTGTGCCTTTGTATTCCTCTCTTTAAACTACTTTAAACAATTTCTGAAATGAAAGAAAATGACCTTCACCAATTAGTTCCTCGGAGACTTAAGCCTTTCATCAGATTAAGCCTAGGGCTAAACAAAGAATATCACTGACTAAATTATATAAGGATGATGCAAGGCATTACATATATATTACCTCAAGTTTTTCATGTTATTTTTTTAATACCAAAGTTTTATTATTCTATTATATTCCTAACTAGCACCTCTTAGAAGTATTGAAACAAATGACCAGTAGTAAAGTTATACAACTTCCCTTACTTGTCTTCCAATAGCTAACGAGTGGCAGACCAATGGTAAAGCATGGAGAATTTATCTGCACTAATAACCTCAACTTGTATTTCTCTTTCCAGTGAATTGAACAAATTATACTCATCTTACTATTTAATTAATTTGTAACATGTAACAACACAAATTCCCTCCTACCTGCAAAGTGATAATCTCAATTATAAAAATGCTTATAAGTGATTTTAGTGTTCCTTATATAAGCCAACAAGGCTAATAGTGAGATCTTGTCCCAAACAACAAAACAAACCACCAACACAGTCCTCTAATTGGCTACATAGTTTGAAAACAAACAAATTTTACCTCTGCTGTTTTATTCCACACCACTACTCTAATTTTTTTCTAACATATCAAGGTCTCTCTTGCTTTAAGAGTTGTCTTTTTCTTCTGTTGAGAACATTCTCTATACCTCTGCAACTATGTCCACTTTTTACTCATCATATTTTTACCCAGACCACATGTGGTCTCCTTAATAAATTTTTTTTTAGACATACAAGACACTATGTTGAAAGCAAACTTTCCCACTTTGGGGGGGGGGGGAAGGGAGGAGTTGAGGAGGTCAGGAGGGAAGGGATAGTAGGAGGGGGTAACAATGCTCGATAGGAAATGTACTTATTACCTTACTCATGTAACCGTAACCCCTCTTTACAGTATCTTTACAATTAAAAAAATCTTTTTGAAGAATTTTGAAAATTCTATTTAAAAGCAGTCCCTTATTTCTGTTTCCCAATTCCATAACTATATTTCCTTTATTGTGTGTGCAGATTTTTAAAACTTTGTTTTTAATTATCTGCCTTCTCTTTAAGCACAGGAACTTTGACCAGGCTTGACCAATCACAACCAGCATCTAGAATGTTACATGGCATGGAACATAAAATTGGTCATTATTCAGCATTCCATAATAGCTATGACTACATATTACCTCTATAAACCTGGAATCTAGTAAGCTGCCTGTTATAGAAAAACCATCAGTAAATACAGGGAGAATCTATGGAATGTCTTACAGAATGGGATAGTGTCAATTCATGACCCCTAACCAGAAGAAGTGCAAATCCATTTATGCATCCATGACTTCCAGCTACACATCTTTGGCTTAACTGCTAAAAACTAGTTAAGTAGAACACAGTTTCTCCCAATATAGACCTAACTTCTGTCACACCATTTTCTTTGTAACTAAAGGACAAAGTCCTCTTTTCTTTGCACCCATCTACACTTAAGCTATTAAGTTATACTGATTTTTCTTCCAATTCTCACATACATGTTTCTATTTCTACTGACATATTTTAGTCCAAGCTCTTATCTTCTTATAGTTGTAAAATTAGAATAGCTTCCTGTCAGTTCACATGCAGTTAGATGTGACTCTCTCAAATCTGCCCTAAACACAAATCCCAAGGTCAATTTTTCTGATATGATTTTGCATGTGCACTATCAATAAGTGAAAATACCTTATTCTAGCAAAATCCTCAATGACTTTTCAATTGAGATAGTAAAAATAAAGGCATGTCTGGGCAATGAGGAGGTAGATTGTTCTGAACAGTTTTTTTTTGTGTGTGTGTGGGGGTCCGGTCATGGGGCCTGAACTCTGGGCCTGGGCGCTGTCCCTTAGCTCTTCAGCTCAAGGCTAGCGCTCTACCACTTGAGCCACAGCGCCACTTCCGGCTTTTTTTCTTTTTGCTTATGTGGTACTGAGGAATACAACCCAGGGCCTCATGCATGCAAGGCAAGCACTCTACCACTGAGCCACCTTCCCAGCCCCTGAACAGTTTTAATGTAATATAAAAGTCTGAAATTAACCATATGTATACTGAAAATTCAATGAAGTATTAGATCCTTGAGAGGAACTAGAAAGTTCTTGTTTGTGTTCTTTCTTATTAAATAACCACTTGGAAGTACCTAGAATACAGCAGAATCAATACATATTTGTTGATTAAATAAAGGTAAAGTTTAATGAACAAATCAAAGATCCTATACCTGAGGATAAATGCAGGGCAAGGTAGGGTATACTTAAGATTAGGCTGGTATTGAGACCCATGGAGATTAGCAATTTACTGTAGTGAAAAATAATCAACACCAAACAAGTTCTAAGCACTATGATTTTTTTAATCTTATACAGAGATAGGAAGTGCTAATAATAAACTTGAATGTATACATATATATAATATTTAAGAAGCAGATATATGAATTTGAACCGAAAAAAAGCAGTAAGAAAAGGTCTGAACTAAATACTCCCTTTTAAGATAAAACAAAATTAATTGGAAAAATATAGGGGAGAGCTCAAAACAATGTAATTCCTTAGAAAGGCTGACTCACAGTCCAACAGAATAGACACCAGGAATTGGGTAATCGAAAGTGGAGTGGGATCAAGAGGTGGGGGATAGATAAATTAAGAGAGGAAGGAGAGAATACAGTCATAAAATTCAATGCATAGGGCTAGGAATGTGGCTTGCCTAGCATGCATAAAGCCCTGGGTTCGATTCCTTAAAACCATGTAAGCAAAAAAAGCCGGAAGTGGTGCTGTGGCTCAAGTGGTAGTATACTAGCCTTGAGCAAAAGAAGCTCAGGGACAGTGTCCAGGCCCTGAGTTCAAACCCCAGGACTGGCAAAAAAAATTAAAAAAAAATTCAACGCATATTCTACAAAATGAAGACTATCGAGGAGTAGGGTTAGGAGTGACGGTGGAAAATGACGAAAGTGATGACATTGATCAGGATTCATTATAGTTGTATACTATTTTGTTGAAGGGCAACTCTTTTGTACAACTACTTAACAGTAAAAATGAAATAAAATAAAAATAGGAGAGGTATAATCAATCATCAAAACACTTTTACAGCATACATCATCCTTAAGTATTGTAAATCCAATTTTACTAATATATTTAACACTGTGTGTGTGTGTGTGTATGTGTGTGTGTGTGTCTGTCTGTCTGTCTGTCTTGAGGCTTGAACTCTGGGTACTGTCCCTATGCTTTTTAGCTCACGGCTAGTGTTCTACCACTTAAGGCCCAGTTCTACTTCCATGTTTTTTGATGGTTAATTGGAGATTAAGTCTCACAGATTTTCCTGCCGAGCTGGCTTTGAACCAAGATCCTCAGATCTTAGCCTCCTGAGTAGCTAGGATTACAGGCATGAGTCACGGGCACCCAGCTCTCTTTGTAACTTTTTAAATATCCTATGTATAAACTATTAATCTGAATACTAAATAATAAAATAAAAAAGAAAAAGTTAATAAAGATGGTATTATGGCCCAAGTTAATGTCTGCTGGATTCCATAATCAAATACTAGATTCTAGCTACTTACAACATTCATGAAAGACATTGAAACAAATGGAAGGTGAGGTGATTTGAGTTGAAAAGCTCCACTGAAGTTCACTTATGCTATGATAACTTACAAATCTTCAGTCAGAAGAGTTAGTTTAGTGCTTAGATTGTGTAGTATTAAAATAAAAAAAATAGCTGAGCATGGGGATGTATTACTGTAATCCCTACACAGGTTGAGGCAGAAAAATGGAGTCTGAACACAGACTCGGTTAGATAGTGTGTCCCAGGCCTAGAAGAACTACACAGGGAGAGCATGTATCAAAAAACCACAAAATGAAACAACCCTTCTCAACTCAACCTGGCACACACACGTGTGCATACACACACACACAGATTTCACCTAATTGCTAACTTTTCTGGTTAAAATGAATTATACGCTTTCAAATAACTGTAAAAGAAACTTTTTGAAGCATATAATATTCACTTGCATCATTATATTTATTATATATAAAATATAACCCCTTGGATGACAAATGTTAAAATATTTAAGTTTGTTTGCTTTTGTTAAGAATAAAGCTTCTTAAAATAGCCCAGAAAATAAAAATCACATTCAAAATAAATTACAAATGTAATGAAAATTCCAGGAAAACAGCTCTCATCTTACCCGGTCTAGTTCCAGTGTAAATTTCTGATCCCATGACTGATTAGAAATGGGTTTCCAGCTAGTTTGACCAACCACGGTATTATCTAGCTTCAAAACAGCACAGACATCATCTGTAATAAAAATTTACAAGCTTAAAAGAAACACTTTAAACTTTTAAAACACTATAACTACAAAAGTCTTAAGACCCTTTGAAAATAATGTTTTTCATAAGCAAGGCTGAAGCTTTTGAATCTGAAGTGGCTATTTTTCTATATACAAACACTCCTAGTGTCTGATTAAAACACAAATAGTCATTGCTATCTATTTTGCAAATTTAAGAATGTTATTAAAAGGAGTTTAAGGTGACCACTATCTTTTGCTATACTCTCTGTATGTGGATCAATCATCCAAATTTCTTCCCCTACATCTGTAAAAAAATTACAGACCTTGTTACCTCAAGAAACTGATGCTGACATTTTCCCCACTTCTTTTTTCTAAACATAAGTACAGGCAAGCTCATCTTTGCACTCCACAGTAGGTTGAATTGTCATGTGCCTTTCTCCCGTTATGTATTCATGTATAACTTATACTTTGAAATGTCTTCCTAAATGTCTCACATTTATCCCCAACCCTGTGTTCCTATCTCCTATCCAAGTTGACTACTGGGTAATTATTCTCATATACATAGAAATATGGTTTAGTAGTTAGCTGCCAATATTTGAATGTTATTTTAGAAGGATCACCACAACATTAAAATACCTGAGATGTGAACACTACTAAAAAAACAAGACTTTAGCCTCTATTTTCTATATACCTTCAGCATAAAAAAGCGGTGCACAATACTTCATTCTTTCAAAGGAATTAATGTTATCACTCATTTTCATTTTTAAAGTAAAATGTTTTGCCTTGTTTTCTCTTATTATGGGTATCAGCATTTTAATATTACAGAAATTTAAAGTTTAAAGTTTTTGCTTTGTTTTGTTTTTACACTTTGGATAATTTCTATTCTTCTTCATTGTTAGATCCCTTAAGTAGTCCCATTAATACATTGTACGATTTAAAAAAGATTGGTTACTGAACTGGACAAGTCATCTGTTTTTAGAAGGTTTCGACTACTTCCACTTTTACTTTTACTTGTTCGGCTCATGAATGATGATCTGGTTTCACTTGGACTCCAACCAGGTAGTGCAACCGATGTTGCTTTTGACCGTCCAGGGACATTTTCTAGGATATCTTGACAGCCCATAAGACGAACTTCCAAAGTACCTATTAACATAAATATCAATTAAGAACATTATCCCTTTAGACTACCGTGTTCTACCTCAGTGTCTTTAATACTAGGATAATAGGCATGTGCTATGACACCCAACTGATACTATTCGTTTCTGTAAAATTTCTTACAGTTGCCTTAACAGATTCGAGAGTCAGGTATGGAAGTATATGCCTGTAATCCCACCAGTCAGAAAGCTGAAGCAGGATCAAAAATTTGAGATTAGCCTCAGGTATATAATAATAAGCTCCAGACCAAGTGAGTCTACATAGAGAGAACTTGTCTCCTTTACTAAAAAGGAAAAAGAACAGTATTTCCCAAAGCTGTCTGTAGGGCACAAAGTAAGTAACAGCAACTTCTTAGGTACCTAAATACTCATTTTATAATTCAATCGATGAATCTGAGATGTAAAATTACCATATTATTTTTGTCTTTTGACAGGTTAGTCAAATAAGATATGACCATGTAATCATTTGAAGTCAAAACTTAGTACTGGAATCAAAAAAGTTCTGTCAGTACTGAAATGTTTAGATATTGGGTAATATTTTAACAGGAGAAGTTCCATTAAACTTCTAAATAATTAGAACTTAGAAGGTTTAGCTGGGCACTGATGGTGCATCCCTGTAATCTTAATTGAGTTCAGAGAGATTCATATTTCCATTTAGCAACCAAAAATGCCAGAAGTGGAGCTGTGGCTCAAGTGGTACAGAGTAAGCCTTGAGCAAAAAGGGACAGCCCCAAGTTCAAGCCCTAGAACTTCTCTCTCTCTCTCTCTCTCTCTCTCTCTCTCTCTCTCACACACACACACACACACACACACGCTCTCTCTCTATCTCTCCTTAAAAGTTTTAAATTATAGAAAACTTAAGGATCTACATTACTAACAAAGAAGCAATAACAAAGCCTCTCACTTCAAACAACTAACAAGTACGACAAAATGCATGGAAAAAAAGAGGTGCTGAAAGCACTTGACAACAAGCAATGAAAAACAGAGGTCATTGAGGAATGGGAAACAAATGAGCTGGGTCCTAAGATTCTTCTTGCTTACTTTCTTAAGTCTTTCCAGGACAAAACATAGGAAAGAGAAACTCAGGTGGAACCAAATTATAGAAGCATAAGTGAAAGAGAACATGAGGAGATTAAGAGAGCTAGAGTTTTCAGGAGAAAGGAAAAGCTGTCCAGAGGCAGAACTGAGTCCTTTAGGTTTCCCTCAACATATTCCAAGTGCTAATCAGCACCAGCTTCTTCATAAAATACCTGAGGCAGGGACCCACCTGAAAAGATGTGAAAGAATCACACACAGTATACACAGGCAGGAATGGTGTCTGTACTCACCAACCTTGACTGAAAACCTTAATTCAGGACTATAGGAATATGGCTCACCCACAGTGAGCTAAATAGCTCACTAGGGCACTTGCTATAGCACTTGCCTAACATGTGTGAGTCATGTTCAATCCTCAATACTACAAAGAAACTTTATTCTAGAAGAGCCTTATCCTATTAAAGGAACAATTTGATGTTTTTGTTGTACATCAAGCTATAGTAATCTTGTCTTACTACAAAAACGAAAAAAAAAAAAAATTTCAAAAGTGCTTTGCCACCTGATCACAGATTATCAGGTATATTTTCTATTGCTTCATTAAAAAATTAACACAGGGCTGGGATATAGCTCAGTGACAAAGCACTCACCTAGCAAGTGCAACATTCTGGGTTCAATCCCCAGTACCAAAAAAGAAAAGACAAAAAAAATTAATGCAAATTTAGTGGTCTAACTCACACAGATACTAGCAATTAAAGATATTAAAACAATTGTAACCACATTCTATCTGTTCAAAGATGAAGAAAGACATGGAAGAAATTTTAAAAAGTTCTAAATCCATTTTTTTTTTAGCAAGAAAAACCACAGATGTCTAAAATTTCCTTAAAATTACTCTAGATACAATGGTTGATAGATAAAACACTGAAAAAGAACAGGTTAGTAAAGATGGAAAGACAGAATAGAAATGATCAAAAATAGAAGGGAAGACTGCATTTAACTTCAACTAGCTTTATCTATGTTCTTGATAAACAGTGGAGAATAGAGGACAGGAAAAAAAAAAAAAGAATGGCTAAGGGATTCTCCAAATTTGAGCATTAAAAACCCAAGAAATTTCAATAAGCACTAAGGAAAGAGAACTAAATCACACCAAAGTACATCATAATCCAAATTTTCAAAAGTAGTGATAAAGAGAAAACACTAACCACAGCAAGAGAAAACCTATATTTCTTTGTTCCACCAAAGGGATATAGATTAGCATGTCAGTCGATCTCTCATGGGAAATAACAAAAGCAAGACTATCTCCTTAAGTTATGTATACATCTCTAAAAATTTGGACTTGATGATGGTGGCACAAACAGATACTTACTAAAAAAAAAAAAAAATCACAAAAATTGTATTCTTGAAATAGATGAAGCCTCTGGAATGTAAATTCTGCCTCAATAAAGCTATTAAAAATGGGAAGGGGATGGAAGTGAAACTTTTTTCATGTTTTGTCTATACGGTGATGAAACAGATTAAAGTATGATTAAAAACAAATTACTGTAAAGAAGTAAGACAGATTAAGTATAATGGATATCATTTTAATTCTAGTTCAAATGAAACAACTTACAGTGTTTGTGTTTTATTTCCTTTGTTGTTGTTAAACTAGCAAACTTAGCTTATTTCCACTGTAAATGCTCAACTGTAAAAGTCTTCCTGGGGAAACGGAAAACATCTTGATACTACTTCAAATTCTGGTAGCTTATTAAATATTTGAGTAATTTCAATATATCAGGATATGGCAATGCTTACCACCTGTTTTCATTTAGAAAAAAAGCCCAGAGGGAGTAAAGAACTTTATTAAGCATCCAGAAGTTTCTTTTATGAGATGATATAATTGCAACTATGTATACCCAAATTAGAATTAACATAAAACCATATTATTTACCTTCACCAATGATAATATGAAAATTCTAAAGCAACCAAATCCAAGACGTAAATATCAAAAGGGCTTATAGGCATGCACCTCTATGCTCAGCTATAACTTGGATCAAATGAGTAACAGTTTTAAATTTTTGAATAACTCTTATAAAAACCAGTATGTTTCTTACATAGAGCCAAAAAATCCTTTCTCATATGAAAATAGTAACATATTTGCAAATCTAATCAAATTCCTATAAAAGAAACCAGTTAAACGAGGTAAATCATAAATAGCATGCTGTGAATAATTCAAAACAGTAAATGTTGTTTATTCATGTTCTTTCATCATGTCAAAATCATTTATTAGTATCAGGATTAACTTTTTTCCTAGGTATTCCAGATTCCGTAGTTTAGAAGAAGCTTAAAGTTTCTTTAAGAAACTAAAAAGGACCCCTCTGTACAGTATTTTCACAATAAAAAATAAAAATAAAGAAACTAAAAGCCGGGCGCTGGTGGCTCACGCCTGTAATCCTAGCTACTCAGGAGGCTGAGATCTGAGGATCGCGGTTCAAAGCCAGGCCGGGCAAGAAAGACCGTGAGACTCCTATCTCCAATAAACCACCAGAAAACCGGAAGTGGCGCTGTAGCTCAAGTGGTAGAGCGCTCGCCTTGAGCTGAAGAGCTGAGGGACAGCGCCCAGGCCCAGAGTTCAAGCCCCACGACCGACAAAAAAAAAAAAAAAAAAGAAACTAAAAAGGAAAACAAAATCAAAATCAAACAAAATTCAGAATTGTAAGATGCTTTTTGTAAAATGGTGATTGACATTACTTTGAGTAAAGTTCAGTAAGATAATTACAAATAGAAGAAAACAGAAAAGAGGTAAAGTTCAAGAGTTAGAAGAAGTAACAGACTAGAATAGAAAAAGAAAAAAGTTCTACCATGTCAGCAGAATTTCTAAAACATAATTTTATTATTCTAGAAATATTGTCAAGTTCCAAATATTCGAAATCATATTTTAGTTAGTAAATTAGTCAGAAGATTTTGAATATCAACAATGTGTTTGGCAATAAGACAAAAAAATGGTAAAACTTTAAGTAGAAACCTTACCTAATTTTCACAGTATTGACCAAGTATCTGTTGAATATAAAGTGTTCTGTTATACTAGCTAGGATTGTGCATAGATTGATCTTCTTTCTTTATATGTCTACATTTTAATTTTGATACATTTAAATAGAATAGAGGAGGACTAGAAGATTCAAGATAGGTATGAGTTATACAAGGTAAGGATAAACAAAATAAAAAGATATGATAGTAGAGAGGGTTAATCTACGTTTCAAAACTTTCTCAGTTATCAGGATTCTAAAGTTTTACACCATTTTTTCACTGTGCCCCCAGGCCAAATTCTGTATTTAAGTGTTTTGTTTATTGACAGGATATCACTGACATCTTAACATCTTAGAAGGAAGTTATACATATTTAATTTTAAATAAGCAAGATTACTTCCTAATAAGATGGGTATGCTGAGCACTAAATAACTATATAGTTATACGTATTTCATTTTAAATAAGCAAGATTACTTCCTAATAGGATGGGTATGCTGAACATTAAATAACTATCTGAAACTCTGAAATCAGCCTGAAAACTGACCCTCTGATACCTACCTAGTCTACAGCATCTTTCATATGATATTTTTTTTAAATCTCAGGAACTAACATTAACCTAGTTTCAAAAATATGTGGAATTATGTATGTGAAAGAAGGTAGCTCCACCTAAGAGTGAAACTATTCTGAGCTAGTAGTTTCAGAAGTAGCCATAGGAAGTGCACTAATATCATGCTGCCCCCCCCAAAACTAAAATTGCTCTGTTGTATGCCTCATGGATTCATGGTGATATCACATCATACCTCAGATTTAGAAACTCAATTTGGGAACTACAAGCATAAACTGATTCTAATTTTGGCATCAGCAAGTTTTAACCATAAACTTTACTAAGTTATTTTTATTTTTCTCTCTTGAAATTCTGGTGAGCAAATCCTGGGCTTATGTGTGCTACACAAGTGCTTTTCTGCTGAGTAGCTTCCTCAGTCCTTTCTGCAATATAAGACTACTTAATGCTGTGGGGGAACAGAAGAAATTGAGGGACAAGGGTTAAAAAAAATGCAGCAGTGGTATTCACTGGACATTATGTTGAACTATATAACTTATGAGTGGGGACAGGAGGGAAAAACTAGGAAATGGAGGAAAAGGATGACACTGAGCTAACAGTAATGTACTCAATACCTAACCCCTCTATATATCACCTTTATAATAATAATTTAAGAAAAACTGATGAAACTCAAAGGAACCAAAATAAGTAATCATTAATAGGAATATTTGTATAGTTTTAAATATTAAATGGCATTATTTTTAATGCAAAACTGACGATATTAACATTAATAAGAAAATCTGATTATCTGAGAAAATAATGGAAAGTATTAAGTCCACAGATAGCCTTGACAAAAACTTGTCATGATCAATTTTATCAAGTTTTTAGAAAACAAAGATTTATTACAACTAAGAAAATGCTTACCAAAATCAACAGAGGCAATAAAGATAGCAAATACTCTGCCTTTGCCACTCTTCAAGTATCCTCCCCTTCTCCTTCTAACAGTTTACCGAGTCTTGAGAATGGCAATCTGTGTTCCTAGTGTACCTCCTTTTCAAAGAATTTTGTTTGCCAGCTTTCATACCTCTATGTGATCCCTAAATGACTAGCTATTATACCTAACTAGAAACTTCTAATGGCAGAAAAGTGTCAAAAATATTAAAAACAAAAAAAGCAAACAAACAAACAAAAAAAAAAAAACAGACAAGAAAAAAAACCCACTCAGCTACTAAAGCCTAAAGCAAAGGATCTCAGTGAAAACAAGCTAAGGACCCTGAGAGGAAAAGCTAGCAGTGACTTGTGTTGGAGAATCAGGGCTTAGCAATGTTCTACATATTACTGGAAGGGTAAATCAAAGTTGAAAATATCCTCAGAAGAGACCACAGAAAGTCCTACATTCTCACTCCTGGTTGATTCTCCAACTCTACAAAGCAAAGGTAGTTATAAACTGTCTGAGTGGGAGCGTTATGATACATTCGATACCATAAAGCTACAAACATAATCTTAAATCACACAAGAGAAAAGTGGGAAAAAGCATTTGTAGAGATAATGAATGAAAACTTCTCAAATTTGATTAAGGAACTCAGACATCCTAAATAGAACAGACTCAAAAAGAACCTCTTCTAGATCCATTATAATCAAATCATATAAAGACAAAGAATCCCGAAGACAGCAAGAGGAAGTAACTCATCACTTACAAGTAATCTTCATTAAAATTAAAAGCTGCTTTCTTATCAACAGCATAAAATGGGGATGTAATTCTATAACAAAGCACTTGCCTAGTTATGTTCAAAGCCCTGGGTTCAATCCCCAGCATTACCAACAACAATCTCTCTCCACTTGCCCCCCTCCCCCCAAAAAAATCCCCAAACCAATCAAAATAATCCACCACATACAGAAAACCCTAAATATCAGGAAGAGGCAAACACTTCTAAAATGCAGGGAAAAACACCAACTTAATCAGAAATTATACAGATATAGAGCAAAACATGGTTAAATTTAAAATTTCAAATAAACAAAAACTTGAAATTTAAAATTCCAAATAAACAAAAACTAAGTGTAGCACTTTATTAGGAAAACTGCTCAGAAGACATGTTAAAGGAAGTAACAATTCAGACTTAACCGAAGACATTAGCCAGTAACCTTAGCCCAAAGGAAAAATAAGGATCAGAGGTAAACTACATTGGTAGTTACTAAAGTATTACTGTATTTTTGGTTTGTAATTCTTCCCTGATATTTAAAAGATAATGCATTAAAAAGTTATAATGCATGTCAAAGGGCATTTAGTCATAAAGACATAATTTATGATAGCAATATAAGTGAGGGAAGACAGCTGTGTAAGAGATTTTTGTAGCCTACTGAAGGTGCGCTGGTAGTAATTCAAGCAAGACTGTTATAAATTCAGGATGTTAGTTCTAATCACCAAGCAACCACTAAGAAAAAAAATGAATATGAATGTCTACGACAGCTTTATTTATTCGTGTCCTTCATTACTTAGCAACTAAGATGTCAATGTGTATGGATAAACTGGAACATCAATATGATGGGATATTACTCAACACTAAAAGGAAATGATCTATCAAGTCATGAAAAGAGAGGAAATTTAAATATTACTGAATGGAAAAAAAAAACTAACCCTAAAGGACTATGCACTTAATTATTCCAACTATGTGACTTTCTAGGACAAAGCAAAACTGTATAATCAGTAAAAGATTAGGCATTTCCAACAATTAGGAGGGTGGGAAAAAGGAAGGGGAGGAAAAAGTGGGCAGACCACATGATTTTTACAGTAGAAAAACTACTCTGAAAAATAGTAACTTTTTCTACTGTAAAAAAATACAATTTCAGCCAGGCACCAGTGGCTCAGGCCTATAATCCTAGCTACTCAGGAGGCTGAGATCTGAGGCTTGCAGTTTGAAGCCAGCCTGGGCAGTAAAGTACATGGGACTCTTATCTCCAATAAACTACTCAGAAAAAGCCAGAAGTGGCACTGTGGCTTAAGTGACAGAGCACTAGCCTTGAGCACAAAGGGGCTCAGGGACAGTACCCAGGCCCTGAGGTCAAACCCCAGGACCAGCAAAAACAACAACAAAACAAAACAGAATATTAGTTAAATATAATCTAAAAAAAATTAGGAGGTAACAAAAAAGTAGATTAGCAAAGTTTTATCAAAAAAGAAACATCATTAAGAATTCAGAATAAAATAGTAACATTTACCAAAAAAATAGCAAAATGGTAGAAGCCTTTTAATTGTGGATAAAAGAATTTTTGTTTTTATTATTTGGTTCTAGGAACTGCACCTCAGTGAGAGCAGCGTCACTGTTATTCATTATGGGATCTCTTCAAACAGCACTTGAGTTTATGCTAACAAGCTGAATCCTAACAAACTGACCCTAAACTATTTCAAGATGCAGGTGGTTAATCACATTCCTAGGGGGTTGGGCTTTGAGCTACAAGATAGCTGCCCTATCTCCTGATATCCAGGGCAAGGCAGGGCAGGAGGCTAGAGTTAAATTCATTCACATGGTAATGATTCACTCAATCACACCCATGTAATAAAAGTCCGATTAAAAACCTAGAAACCTAGGCCCCTGGAAGTGAATTTTCTAGTTGGTGACAGAAGACACTAATGTGTTAGGAAGGTGATGCATACATCCAAAGAACAGGAAACTTTCATGTGTCTAAGACCTTTCAGATCTGCTTATATTTCTTTTGGTGGGCTCTAATGTGTTTTCTTTATAATAAAATATAGTAATAATAACTACAGTGTTTTCCTGAGTGCTGCAAATTTTTCTAGTGAATTATTAAGCCTGAGGCTACTTATATCATGGGATTTGGTGGTCAGAAGTACAAGTAATGTGTTTGAATCTGAAGTGAAGAATGTAATACAAATGTATAAAATGTAACCTAACTCCCTATATTCAACTAAAAGATAGAGAGAAATGGATTAGAAAAATACAATCCAATTATATGTTGTCTAAAAGATTCATATTAGACCTAAATACAGGGAGATTGAAAGTCAAAAGATTTTAGAACAAGATCAATTGAAACAATAGCCAAAAGAGAATAGAAATTACTAAGCAATTATAGGGCAAAACAAGCTTTAAATATAAACAATTCCCTCAGTAAAATTGGAGATTACTACTATACTTTCAAAAATGGACCAATATGGATAACTATCATAAGGAGAAAAAAAAGAAGAAAAGAGGAAACAATAAGTGATGGTGAGGATACAGAAAAACTAGAATCCTCATGCATTGGCTCTTAGGAATGTAAAATAACACAGTACCTGCAAACAACAATTTCCTGTTTCCTCAAACATAGGAAAAGTTTTTAATGATCTAATAATGATATTCCTAGGTAGCTATCCTCCAAAATTGAAAATAGGTGTCTAACACCTGCACACAAATGTTTATAAAACAGAAATGTCCTGAAAATTAATAAAACAAAATGAAAATAAAATGAAATGTGCTATGTAATTATAAGATGAAATAATGTTCAGTCATTAAGGCTTTTGATATTTATGTAAAAACATGGATCAAACTAAGTGAAAGAAGCCAGATTCAGAAAAATACACAAGAAAACAAGAGGATATGTGTTACGTACCTGTCAAAGCTGCTGGTTTAGATAGTGTACTGTATTGGTTTTGTGTCGATATCATACTCTGACGTGGACTTAGTGTTGGGGATGCAACAAGTGAAAGCTCCTCTATTATAATACTGCTTTTGGGATGATTCTTGGGAAGCTCATTTAATCTTTGTTCTAATGAATACTTTAAAAGGTCCAACTTCTGACTTGATTCATTAAATCTTGCTTGAGCCTAGCAAGAGAAAAAGGTAATTATTATCATTTATATAATCACATTCTTTGAATGCTATGATAAACGAATACAAAATTTTTTGAAAATTACTTCTGAAAGTGCTTTTCTGTCTGTTACTTTTCCTGTGCCAAGTAATTTCATTACATTCTTTGCACCTTCTGCTACTGCAAACTCTATCCTAAAATGATGCCTTAATTCTTCCATCCGAAGTTCAAGAGGACTTATCACAGGTTTTGCTAGAGGGGGAAGAATAAAATGTAATTATTAATTGAACCATTTTTGCATATGTGTTGAAAAGCCATGAAATCAAATGCTTTCCTATGACATTAAAGTCGTCCCTAAATCAATGAGTACTGAAGAAACAGATGCAAGATTGAAATTAAGATCCTTTTAGCCATTCTGTAGCTAAACTACAAAAATGCAATAAAGATTTTAGAAATGAAGGTATCAATATATTATAATATTATGAGATCAAAACACAGTTGGTCCTCTAAATCTGTAGTTCCACATTATGGGATTCAATCAGTCCTATAAAAAACAGGAAACAGGGGCTGGGAAGTTGGCTCAGTGGTAGAGCACTTGCCTTGCATGCCTGAGGCCCTGGGTTTGATTCCTCAGCACCACATAAGCAAAAAGAAAAAAAGCCGGAAGTGGCGCTGTGGCTCAATTGGTAGAGCGCTAGCCTTGAGCTGAAGAGCTGAGGGACAGCGCCCAGGCCCAGAGTTCAGGCCCCACAACTGACCCCAAAAACAAAGCAAAACAAAACAAAACAAAAAAACAGGAAACAAAAACTGCATCTGTGCTGAACATGTAGACTTTTTTGGGGGGAGGGGGTGTCAAATAATATAACCTAACAACTATTTACAAAGCATTCCCAATGTAACAGGTTTAAACAAAACTAGAGAAGTAGGTAAGGAGGTATGCAAATATTATCTAGTATTCAAAGCCAATCCCTTGCAGATACTGAGGGACAACTGTACTGTCTGGTCCTATCTTTTAGTAACCAGCTATAAAGATTCGAAGGAAGGAAGGAAGGAAGGAAGGGAGGAAGGGAGGGAGGGAGGGAGGGAGGGAGGGAGGGCGGGAGGGCAGGAGGGAGGGAGGGAGGGAGGGAGGGAGAGAGAAGCAGGGAGAAAAGCCATAATCTTAAGTAGGAAATTCTTTTTTTTTTTTGGGGGGGGGGGGGGGAGATGCTGGTCTTGGGGCTTAAACTCAGGATCTAGGCTTTGGTTGCTCAAGGCTAGTATTCCACTACCTAAGCCACAACTCCGCTTCTGGCTTTTTGGTGGTACACTAAAGACAAGAGTCTCAGAAACTTTCCTGTATTGTCTGGGCTCAAACCAGGATCCTCAGAGTAAATTCTGATTAGTTAGGATTACAGGTGTAAACAATTGGTGCCCAGACCACCAAAAAAGAAAAAAAAGTTTTTTTTAAGTGAAGAAATATATTCTTGATCAGAATCTTGATCATGATGGGTAAATATCTGAAAACATTTCATGGCACAGTGTAAAACACAAGATTTCAAAACAAAACAAAAATTCTATCCCCCTTAGGTTTGAATTACTGTCTATTTCCAATGTAAAATTTAATTAGCATTATATGGACCATATTGATAATTTATCTCTACTCCATCACCATTATCAAAAGCCAATTCATTGGTCTGGACTGCCTGAAGAATCTGCATTCGGATGACTTCAATTTTTGTCTTGCTGTCCTGGAGCAGTTGCTGAGCTGTACCATGGAGTTTCCGATCCTATAAAAAATAAGTTTGAAAAGGTGACCAGATAAAGGGACAAATAAAACACTTTCATATCTTCTAAATTCATCAATCAATTTATAAGTGAAAGACGGAGTTCCAAGAACTGTAAGTAGTGTAATTCAATAATGTGCCTCAACCTCAGAGTGCTGAGATAACAGGAATAAGTCACTACAACAAGCTAATTTGCTTTGAGAGAAATAAATATATTGAAATGATTATTATAATTCATGTATCAATCACCTTATACAGTAATTTTATGTGAAAATGCATTTTAAAGGGTATATAAAATGTTTTTTAGTAAATTGCCAGTATATGTAATTATACTTTGCACACGCTAAGCAATCATTCTACCACTGAACTACACCTCCTGCTCTCAGTATACAGTACTGAGCCTCTCAAACTGCAAATCTGTACTTCTCTTCATCTCTTTTTCTCTTCCTGCCCCTTGTAACTACTATTCTCCTGTTTTCATTTATCCATTATTTCTTTTTTCTTTTTTTTGGGTCTGGTCGTGGGGCCTGAACTCTGGGCCTGTGTGCTGTCCCTCAACTCTTCAGCTCAAGGCTAGCGCTCTACCACTTGAGCCACAGCGTCACTTCTGGCTTTTTTCTTTTTGCTTTATGTGGTACTGAGGAATTGAACCCAGGGCTTCAGGCATGCAAGGCAAGCGCTCTACCACTGAGCCACCTTCCCAGCCCCTATCCATTATTTCTTATGAGTACACTTAAATAAGATCATAAAATCTATTTTTGTGTCTAATATATTTTACTTAGCATGGCCTCCAGGTTCAGCTACATTATCACAAATACAATTAGCTTATTTTTATTATCATTAAGTAGTTTTACAAGGGAGTTGCCATTCAACAAGATAGTTTATGAATACAATGCATCTTAATGTCAGTTCAGTTTCATTGGGTATTATACAATTTTGATACTGTATATTGTTTGAATCTTGTTACTTTAAAAGAATCTACAAATCTAAATCCACTTATAATTTTCTCTTTGCTTTATACAAAATATAATTAAAAATTTTTTAATCATGGTTAAAAAACCATGATTAAAAAACTATCAGACTTAGAAGCACAGTATCTGACGGATACCTCAGAACCAAGAGCAAAAACTATAATCTCTTCTTTTTTAAAAATTACATTTCACTTAAATTTCATGGGCAAATTTAAAAGCTAGCTAATCAGATAATATCTGTGTTTCCTTAAAATATTTTAAAAAGTAATGAACAACATTTGTCAACACCAATTATACTAAATCATTAGAGATTTTTGTATGTCAAAAATAGAGATCATCCCATAAACCTGGGGAGAAAGTAAAATTTCTGCCTTAAAACTTGGAGATTATAAATAAAATGAAATGTTACTGCTATACCTTTGATTAATTCTAGTAATGCTGAATATAAATGAAAGGTGGAATTTATAAGTATTAATTTAACTAAGGATGACCATGTTCTAATCCCAGAATTTTATTAAGATGTTGCTTTATCAGGCAAAGGAGATTAAGTTAGCAGCTGGAATTAAGGTTGCCAATCATGTAACTTAAAAAATGTAAAGATTGTCCTAGAATTTCCAGGTAGAAACAATGTAATCACAAAAGTCCTTACATGTGAAAGAGGGAAGCAAGAGAGATTACAATGATAAAGATGTAAGAAAAAATTAAACAGATGAGAGCAATAAGCCAAAGAAGGTATAGCTCCAGAATTTGCAAACAATAATATAACAGATTCTCTTCCACATCCTCCAGAGAGGAATAGAGGCCTGATAATACCTTGGTTTTCAGTAAATGAGACCTATTTCAGACAAAATAATTAGGAAGTTGAAAAACAATCCGTATATATTATTTGAAATTACCATATGTGTGATCATTTTTCTTTTACTTCTTTCCTGTTCCTAAATTCAGTTATTTAGAAAAAGTTTCTAGGTATATTTTATTCTTCCTACCTTCCTACCTACCTACCTACCTACCGTACTGGAGTTTGAATTCAGGGCTTCATGCTTTATCATGTGAACAATATTCAGTCTCCTCTCTTGGCTAAGCCAGCTTGAACTGCCATCCTCCCCCAAATCAGCCTCCTGTGTACCTGAGATGATAGGTGTGCATGCACCCCCGTGCCCAGCTACTGTTTGAGATGAGACTTTGAGAACTTTAGGCCATCAGCATTTCTCCCAATCTCTGCCTCCTAGCAGCTAGAATTATAAGCAAAGTCTCCCCAATCCCTGTACTTAACCCAATCTACCCTTTTATCAAGTTTTAAGATTACATAACAAGTTTTAAGATTTGTAAATCCCTCTGATATCAATACATATTGTAAAGCAGACAGCTTTTTACACTTTTACATTAATTTGGTATTTGTTTGGGGTATATTATATAGGCTTTTATGAATATAATCATGTACCTTCCAAATTTAAAGAAAAGTACCTTTCTCTCATTATACTGTCTCCAACATCAGAAAAACCAAAGATTTAAAATAACTATTTGGTGGGTGGGGACAGGAAGAAAAACTGGGAGAGTGTGAGGAAGGACTCACATTGTCCCAAAAGAAATGTACTCATTACCGTGAAACATGTTAACTGTATATAACTACACATAACAATAAAAAAGTAACTATTTGAATTCAGACCAGAGTAAGAGAAAAACAGTATTCCAAAGGTTAATGGGACAAATGTATTTCAAAATCAGACAGACAGGAGCCCAAATCATATCAGATGAAAAACTAGCTGTCTACTGAAAATCGTAGGATTTTTCCATTCATGAAAAGGGGATACCACTTATAAAATAGTGAGTATTTCTAAGTGCTATGTAACATTAAAATTATACTGTCTACAATCTAACTGGCATTAAGACATTCTCTTCTAAAGCAATAAAGACTAATTTTCTTATTTCAGTAAGCTCTGCTGTAAAAGTATAAATATTAAGAAATCCACATGAAACTAAGGTATTCCTTTTGTTATTTTGTCATTTGCTTCATTGGAAATACATTAATTAAATTAATTGATTATAGAACTGAGGATTGAACTAAGAGCCTTATGCTTGGTAGACATTCTATGTTTGTTTGTTTTTTTTTTCCTGTCAGTCATGGGACTTGAACTCTGGGCCTGGGCACTGTCCTCTAGCTCTTTAGCTCAAGGTGAGCACTCTACCACTTGAGCCACAGCACCACTTCCTAGACAAACATTCTAATAGCCCATTTTGGTTTAGTTTTTCAGATAAGATGTTGTTCTTGAAACACATTCCTGCAATCTCCATCTCACACACAGCTAGGATTATAGGCTTGTGTCACCATCCCTGGGGCTTAGAAATGTTCCATTAGAAATTTCCATTACTAGGATTATTATTCTATTATTATGAGATTATAGGCCTGTGCTACAATACCTGGCTTGGAAATGCTACTGTTTCAATTCAACATACAGAGTAGCTATTTTATTTATTGTTATTTTATTTTATAAGCATATGAACTTTCCCAAAACTACTCAACAGTGGAGTAAGTACAAAGGACCTGAGTTAAGCATGTTCTAATAATGTTCTTATGTAGCTAGAGCATATACTCCAGTATAGCTAGTATAACAAGAAAACTGACACCAGAAGATGAGATCAGAAAACAATGTGTTCTTTTTTACTTGCAGTATGCCCATAATTCTGTTCAATTTAGGAGCTGCTTCTTAATTTTATAGGAATTAGAGACTACTTTGTGAATATGGTGAAACCTTTGGTCCTCTCACCTAATTATCAACATACACATTTGCTCTTCCTGTAATTTCAATGGGTTCATAAATCCCTCAAATTCATTCATCAATTTCAGATTAAAATTTTTTCTCTTCTAATTAACTGACAATCTCAAAATGTTTAGCATGAGGTGGCACACTCACAGTTCCAGGAATATAGTACTTGCTTTAAAAAAGAAAAAAATTGTAATATGGTGGACTCTGCTAGCACATCTATAATACTAGTTACTTGCTGATATCAGGAGAACTGCATTTGAGACTAGCCCAAGTGTATACATTACACACCCCATCCCAACTGAGAATGGACACAGTGGGGCATGCCCATAATCCTAACTATGTGAGGGGTTAAGATTGGGAAGACTTTGGTTCCAGGTCAATTTAAGACTGTATCTTGATGGAAGAAGCTGGGTCTGAAGACTGTCATTCTAGCTATGGTAAGATGATAGGAAGACTGAGGTACAGGCATGTGCCTGAGAAGGAAAGGAGATCCTATCTCAAAAATAACCAGTGCAAAAAAGGAGCTGGTATTGTGGTTCAGAGGTAGAGTACATGCCCAGCAAAGCATTGGCACTTTTCAAAAAATGCCATAGTTAGGGACAGAAAACTCAATGTAGCACGAAATTCTAAAATAAGTCTTTTGTTTTAAAATAATTTTAGACTTGTAGAAAAGGTTCTTATTTTCAGCATGAACACTTAATAATACAGAGAATCAGTACCCTGTTGACCTCAGCAGGACTATGCATGTCAAATAACTCAAATTTTCACTGTTCCGTACATGTCCACCAATACCCAAACTGCTACAGTACTGATGTGGGGATTATAAATAGATGTAATCAAGTATGTGAATTCACAAAGATGGAATGTATAAATAATGAGGGCTCACTATATATGGTTGTAGTACTTACCTTTGAAGACCCATTTGAATACATCTGGATCATGTTCTCTGCACCTTGTTTTACTTTAAGTTCTATATCCAATTGTTTCTGTAAAGCCATCAGTCTATTATTGCTAGTAGAACAACGAGGGTCACTATTTGGTGTATCTGGAGTCCTTGGGCAATCTGCAAATAGAACACTTTTAGGATCAAATGCTGTGTAACTCTAGAAGAGAAGGTGGATATGGTCAAAGTACCTTATACACATGCATGAAAATGCCACAAAGAAACCCACTATTTTAGATAATTAATATATACTAATAAAATTAAAAATTATTTTCAAAAAATAGAGCAGCTTTAAGCCAGGCGCCTATGGCTCACGCCTATAATCCTAGGCTGAGCTCTGAGGATTGGGGTTCAAAGCCAGCTGGGACAGAAAAGTCCCTGTGAAATTCTTAATCTTAAATTAACCACTCCAAAAAACCAAAAACCAAAAACAAAAAAAAGGGGGAAAAAAGTGGCACTATGACTGAAGCCATAGAGCACTAGCCTTGAGCACAAGGAGGTTCAGGGACAGTGCCCAGGCCCTGAGTTCAAGCCCCACAGCCGATCAGAAAAAAAAAAGCCAAAACAATAAAACACATACACACACACAAAAGAAAAAGAAAAAAAGATCAGTTTGAGACAAACTTGAACTCATCTAAATGGAATCTCCTTATGCTTATAGCAAGTGTAAGTACTATTTGTATTACAAGTAAGAATTTAACATATAAGCAAAGAAATATTTAAGTTGCCAAGTTTATTTGCTAGGGAAGAGTCCATATAAAAGTGATTACTTAAAACTGAATTAGACAATTGTGTGAAGTTTTCACACACTATTATTCTAATTTTTTTTCCTTCTTTTTTTGAGGGGGAGGAGGTGCCAGTGGCTAGGGCTTGAACTTAGAGCCTGAGCTTTTTCAATCAAGGCTTCAGTTCTACCCCTTGAATTACAGCTCTACTTCCACATCTTTGGATAGCTATTTGAAGATAAGAACCTTGGGGGTTTTCCTGCCCCAGCTGGCCCTGAACTGCAATACACAGATCTCAGCTTCTTGTATAGCTAGGATTACAGGAGTGAGCCAACGGTGCCTGGCAACACTATTATTTTTTTTTTTTGGGGGGGGGGGGGAGGGGTCCGGTCATGGGGCCTGAACTCTGGGCCTGGGCGCTGTCCCTCAGCTCTTCAGCTCAAGGTTAGCATTCTACCACTTGAGCCACAGCGCCATTTCCGGCTTTTTTCTTTTTGCTTATGTGGTGCTGAGGAATCAAACCCAGAGCCTCATGCATGCAAGGCAAGCACTCTACCACTGAGCCACCTTCCCAGCCCCCAACATTATTATTTTTAAATTAAGCAAAACAGTTTAACTTCAGCAATTAAATGAAATTCATGTTAACTAAACTGAGAACAAACTGTATTCAAACATTACATGAATTCTATTAAGTTACTTCTTTGTAAAACAGAAACAAGGGTTAAATATGGTAAGCATAAGCATAGCTTTCACATTTTGTTTTCTACTATGAGGATATTTAATCACAATGGAAAATGTTTGAAGGATACTGACTGACTAATACCAAACTCATGGGAGGGAGATCAACTCATAGAGGGAGATCAGCATTCAAGTCTAAGGTGTCTCATAAAGAATACTGTTGCTTATCTTTAAGGAACAAAATTTTCAAAAAGGACCATTTAACTATTCTAGGTAAACCACTTCTACTAATTATATGATCTAAATACAATTCTTCATATTGAAGTTCAATACTTGGTTTTATAATCCACACCAATTCCCTTATTTGTCAAAAAGCTAAGAACACTATGGCCTGTTTCAGATGATAGGTAACTAGGCAATCATTGAAAACTGCCAAAACTATAAATTATTTGTGCTTCAGGATTACCTGTTCTCTCATGCAATGGAGTAACTAACTTAGTTTAATCAATGTACATTTGGCTTTATACTCTAAAAAATTCATTAGCTCAAAATCATAAAAATATAATTTAACACAAAGATAGAAACTTGATATAGAGGTAATATAACTTTTTGAAACAAACAGTGATCAAAGTGCTTTTAAAATATAAGCATTGATTCTCATGAACAGTCCTATACTATTCTTATTTCTTACAAAATAAGAAAACTCATCTTACAAATTAGAAAGCATAGAGAGGTGTAAAGTTTTCCAAGGGTCACACAGCTATTAAGGGGCAAAACCTACATGTGAACCTAGTCAATTCTCTTCTGAAGTCTATCTCATTAAACTTGTGCCATCACGTAACAACTGTGTAAACAACCGTACCAGACTCTATATGTTCACTAGTACATATAGCAGTATAATTATACATGCACACAAACCTATGTATATGTGTAATTAATCCTTAAGTAAACTTTTGAGACAAATACTACCCACATTTTACACTTCACCATTTGCTGCGTTTATTGCTAAAATTACAAAATTCAGATGTGTATGTGGGAGGCAACTAAAAAAGAAACCGCATGCTTCTAATTTCTAAACATCATAATCCAATTTAAAATGTGTGCTATACACTTCAATAAATTTTAATGATGATCTATCAAAGAGATTTTATAAATGTTTAAGTTCCAGTTGATGAAGATAAGCCAATGAATTATATCTTTAAAAACATAATCAATACAAATGGTTGTACATTTAGATGGTTAGTGGCAGGGCTAATTCCTTCACAGAAATATTGTTAGTGCACTGTCTAGGAAATTACAGTACCCACTCCACAGCTAGTCATCGAAGGCCTATACTATGTAGCGCCAAGTTAACCTTCTACTATTATTTTTCTGTCAGTCTATGTTCAGTTCATTTTTTTCCTGAGAAATAAAATTAATTTCCTTTCTTATATACTTCTGTTATATTAGATTACCTCCAGGAAACCTTCCCTAACCATTGTTCAGTATAAACAGATGCATTCTGTTTTCAAATACACTTTCTTCTATCCAATAGAATATACAGTATTATACCGCCAGTTGCAGACCTGTAATGCTAGCTACTCAAGAGGATGAATCTGAGGATCATGGCTGGAAGCTAGCCCAGGACTGTGAGATTCTTACCTCCAATTAACTACCCCAAAGAGCTATAAGTGGAGCTATGGCTCAAGTGATAGAGTGCCAGCCTTAAAAAGAGAGAGCACCCAGTGCCCCAGTATGGGGGAGGGATGGAGAGAGGGAGAAAGGATGGAGAGGGATAGGGGGGAAAGAGAGGGAGGAGGAGGGGGAGAAGGTGAGAGGAGGAGAGGGATAGACAGCGAGAGAAGGAGAAAGGGGGAGAGGGGAAAGGGGGGAGAAATCTGTGTTCCCTCAGAGACTATAGGTATCTTGAATACCAGGTTTTGTTCTTATCTGTTGTAATAGGTAAGTTCAATATTATATATTAAAACAGAAACAGGAAAATAGTTTAATACTGAAAAAGATGTAAGTTTAAAAAAAAGGGTGGGGGTATGTTAAGAGACACAAGGAGACAAAACAAATCCTAATACAGTTTAATTTGTTACAGAAAGTAGTTCTAACATCTATGCCAATCAGTCCACTAAATTTGTGTAAATTCATTTGGTCTGTGTGCTGATCCTTGGGCCTGAATTCAGGATGCTTGCTGTCCCTGAGCTGTTTTGCTCAAGGTTAGTGCTCTACCACTTAAGCCACAGCTCCAATTTTGGATTTTGGGTAGTTAATTGAAGGTAAAGAGTCTCATGGACTTTACTGCATAGACTGGCATTGGACTGTGATGCTCAGATCTAAGCCCCCTGAGTAGCTAGAATTCCATCTGTGAGCCAGTGACACCCAGCTAATTTTTAACACAGCAATAAAAAATAATTATCTCTGATCAGATGGCAGTCATTGTGAGTCATTGTTGGTGCTTATTCCTGGAAATGTTAGGCTTTGTTCTGGGACATAGATATTTGGAAATAATTTGAAGACCTGAATGCTCAGGATGAGGAGTTTAGTACTGTACTGAGGATGCCTGATTTATTTTTGTCACAATTGGACCAATTTTTGCTAAAAACCTGCCACCTTTGAATAGACCTAAAACTTATTCTTTTATCATTTAAATTAAGCACACTAATGCTCTTCAGTGCCATTTACCTTTTTTTAAGAAAAGAAAAAAAGGGACCTCAAGACCACAAAATACACAAAGTCAGACATGAGTGACTCACATCTATAATCCTAACTACTCAGGAAGCTGAGATTTGAGGACTGAAGTTTGAAGCCAGCCCCACTGAAAAGTCTCTAAAACTTTTATCTCCAATGAACCTGCAAAAAGCAAAAATTGGAGCTGTGGCTTCATTGTTTGTAGAATGCCAACTTGTATAAAAAGCCAAGAGAGAGCTTGAGACCCCAAGAGTTCCAGCTCCAGTGCTGGCATTAACAAAACATAGACACAAAAATAAACATGGACAATAAATATGTAAGGATGTTAAGCACTAAAATGATTTTAGAACTAGAAAAGAATAATCTATCAAATCAAGACAGCCAATCAACACCCAATGTATATGCATATGTGTATAAAAATCTTCATTTCAACAAATGATCACAATAAAACTTGATAAAAATCAAAGACAAAGAGAAATTGTTAGGTACAAAAAGAAATTAGCTTGTCTACATACTTTCCAATTATAAAAATAAAAGGTAGAAGGACAAATAAGAGTTTCTTTAAAGAACTCAAGTATCTCTTTGGATTTTCTATATTTGAAAATATAGAAAATAATTGTACAAAGTAATAAATCCAAAGTAATATACACTGTAGAAACAAGAAATGTATTAATTGGTAAGAAAAAGAGAAATAAAAAACTCAGAAGGTAGCTTTTATGTGAGTGACTTTAAATGTCTACCAAATAGCTGAGCATGGTGGCTCATGGATATGACCCCATCTACTTAGAAGTAGTGATAGGGAGGATCCTGGATCACTAAAGTCCCCGAGTTGAATCTCTAGTATGTAATAAACAAACAAACAAACAAACAAACAAACAGCCGGGTGCTGGTGGCTCACACCTGTAATCCTAGCTACTGTAATCCTAGATCCCTGAGATCTGAGGATTGCGGTTCAAAGCCAGCCTGGGCAGGTGAGACTGTGAGACGCTTATCTCCAACAAACCACTCAGAGAACTGGAAGTGGTGCTGTGGCTCAAGTGGTAGAGCACACGCCTTGAGCTGAGCTGAGGAATAGCGCCTAGGCCCAGAGTTCAAGGCCCATGACAGACAAAAACATAAACAAATCCATACAAACCAATAGAAGAACTCATGGAACTATTAAAAAAACAGAATTATGACAATCGAAACAGAAAAGTAAAAATAATTATTACCATTGTATTGATAATTTTACATGTACTGTCTACTTAATTTTTAAAGTATTTTTAAATGATACTCTAAAAATGGCATGAAAATAAAAGAAAATGAAACATTTAAAGTACAAAGAAAATACTGAATTACAAGGTCTAGGTATGATAATGAACACCTGTTAATCCAAGTTACATGGGAAGCAGAGACTGGGAAGACTGAGAGCAGCCTAGGCAAAAAAGTTAATAAGACCCTTCATGTCAACAAACAAGCTGACCATGGTGCTTGATAGCTGTAATCTCAGCTGTGTGAACAGTTGGTAGGAGGACTGTGGTCTAAAGTCTGCCCTAGTCAATGAATAGCACAAGACCCTATTTGAGAAATAACTGAAGAAAAAAGTGCAGTGTGTCTCAAGTGCTAATATTTACTTTACAAATCTGGACTTCTGAGTACAAACTAATATATTAAATAAAAAACAAATTTTAACAATAATTATTTAAATATAATAAACTAAGATTCAGGCAAAAGATAAAGACTGGACTAGGTAAACACAAATGAATAAACTTAAATCTATATGCCTGGTACTTATAAGATACATCTAAAACATATCTAGAATACAGAAAAAAAAGATAAGTACAGAAACAGAAGCAAGATGTTACATGTAATCAATAAACTTGACTGTCAACTTATATCTACAGACAAGATACTTTGAGGCAGAATTACAGATAAGAGCTATTTCATAATAACAAATGGTTCAATTTACTAGAAGTACATTGTCAGTTTTAAACACCTATAAATTCTAAATTTGTACACACTGAATAAGATAGCCATAAAAATAAAGCAAATTGACAAGAGTTTTAAAAGTATAGTCAAATTGATTTCACCAATTATAATACAAATAGAAGTTCCAACACACAATTAAAAACCTACAAAGCTAATTATTTTTAAAAATCTACCATGAATGTGTGGAGGGGAAGGGCAAAAACAAATTGTTTAAATAGGGATACAGGGGGCTGGGAAGGTGGCTCAGTGGTAGAGCGCTTGCCTTGCATGCATGAGGCCCTGGGTTCGATTCTTCAGCACCACATAAAGCAAAAAGAAAAAAGCCGGAGGTGGCGCCGTGGCTCAAGTGGTAGAGCGTTAGCCTTGTGAGCTGAAGAGCTGAGGGACAGCACCCAAGCCCAGAGTTCAGGCTCCACGAACGGACCCAAAAAAACAAAACAAAACAAATAAATAAATAAATAGGGATACAGGTGGACCCATTGCAACAATGAGATGTACAAGTCATTATGTCGAAAAATGAACTTTGCAACTTTGACTGGGCAGGGTACAGGTAGGAGGAGTGAGGGGTGGGGGGGGAGGGTAGATGGGAAGGGATGGGAAGGGGAAACAGAGGAGGAAGCAATAATGCTTGATAAGAAATGTACTCATTACCTTGCCCATGTAATTGTAACCCCTCTGTATGGTATTTTCACAAAAAAGGAAAGAAAGAAAGAAAGAAAGAAAGAGAGGAAGGAAGGAAGGAAGGAAGGAAGGAAGGAAGGAAGGAAGGAAGGAAGGAAGGAAGGAAGGAAGGAAGGAAGGAAGGAAGGAAGGAAGGAAGGAGAAGGAAGGCAATAACAAAGAAAAAAAAATCTACCATGACTACAGTATTAGCCTGGAACAGAGTTCATATATTTCACATGATATAAAGAATGTCAAATACTAAAAAATGAAAGATAACTGAAATTAGAAACATAATATATGTAATAAAGAACAAACTGGACTAGGTATATTAGACAAATGGAGACTGACTTTAAAACATTAAAATGTGCTAACTGGAGTTACAAAAGGAAAGAGAAGAAATACCAGTGGTACAATATTCAAAGGAGCTAAGCATTTCCCATAATTGATGATATACACATATCTCCAATCAGGAAACTTGACTAATCTGTGGCAGGTCAAATGAGAGGAAATTTCCACCAATGTATTTAATGTACAGAACCACAGACACAGAGAATATCTTAATAAAACAGAAGAAAGGGCAGTTTATCTACATATCTTCATCTAGCAGATGTCTCATCAACAGTGGAATCTAGAAGACATGAAATAAGTTTTCAAGTGCTAAGAAAACAAATGTCAGTCTAGACCTGTATATCACAGACATCACTTTTAAGTATCTACTTTAGAAAGAAGAAGCTAGGTGCGAGTGGCTCACGCCTGTAATCCTAGACATATCTCCATTTCTAACTTCTTGCTGGTTAACTAGAGATGAGAATCTTAGAGATTTAACTCCTTGGGGTGGCTTTCAACCATGATACTCAGATCTCAGCTTCCTGAGTAGCTAGGATTACAGACGTGAGCCACCAGTGCCCTGCTCATAAGCAATTAACTTAATAGGACATAAATTTCTCCTTTCATAATCCTTAAAGACTGGGAAAGTACGGCTATGCAGGCTAGACTGGCCTGAACTCTCATTCTTCCTGCCTCCTCTCAGTGCTGAGACTATGTATACAATCATGCCTACCAATACATTTTTTCTCTATTTTCAGGATGATTCATTTGTGGCAAAGATTCAGAAAAATGGTTCTTTCCTAAATATTGCCTGTTGAAATCTCAGATTTCAACTAAAAGATTACCCCTCTATTTTATAGAGATCAGTAAATTTTAAACTTTCTCATAAATTACATTTAATCTCTGCCAATTTCCATGTGGGGAAATATCAGATTAGAAACAGGTCAGTCTCTCTCTTTCTCTCTCTTTCTCTCTCTCTCTTTACATGCTTGACTCCGTCACTTAACTGCTGATGCTCTACCACTTGAGCTTGAGCCAAGCTTCCAGTCTAGCTTTTTGCTGGTTAACTGGAGGTAAGTCTCTTAGACTTTCTACCAGAGTTGGCTTCAAACAGCGATCCTCAGATTTCATCTACCTCAGTAGCTAGGATTACAGGTGTTAAGCTATGAGTAACTGGCACAATTTAAAACTTTTAATTTTATTTGTGTGTGTATGTGAGTGTGTGCATATAACTGGTATGTGTATGCCCCAGTTCTGGGGCTTGAACTCAGGGCCTAACCTCTGTCCCTGAGCCTTTTTCACTCAAGGCTAGAGCCACAGCTCCCAGCTTTTTGCTTTTTAATTGGAAATCAGGTGTGTCATACTTTCCTCCTTGGGCTGGCTTTGAATTATGACCCTTAGATCTCAGCCTCCTGAGTAGCTAGGATTACCGGCAACAGCATTTTTTTGAAAGAGGTCTCTCTACCTAGTCACCTAGCTTTTATTTTTTAACTGACAAATGATTGTATATATTTATTGTATACAATGTTATGTTTCATTACATGCAAGATGAACAAATCAATCTAGTTAAGATAACCAAGTCCTTTTACTTTGTATTTTTCATTTGTGAGTAATCTTCACACAGGTTTTCAAACTACCCTTACTAATTTGCCACATCACCAACAGTATAAAAGGATTCCCTCTTCTTTCCACATTGTTACCTACATTTCTCCCTCAGCTTTTCTTTTTTTTTGTCGATCATGAGGCTTGAACTCTGGGCCTGGGCACTGTCCCTGAGCCCAAAGCTAGCGCTTTACCACAGTGCCATTTCTGGTTTTCTGGTGGTTCACAGGAGATAAAGTGTATCATTGACTTTCCTGCCGGGGCTAACTTTGAACCCCAATCCTCAGATCTCAGCTTCCTGAGTAGCTAGGATTACAGGCATGAGCCACCAGTGCCTGCCTCCCTCAGCTTTTTAAATAATAATCAATCTAACAGGTATGAGGTAACATGACATCTGATG